>NW_024425675.1:13989147-14222854 GCF_017311325.1 Ursus maritimus
GTTCATTCAAAATAAGAATCCAATATTGTTCCTCTGCTTCTTCCAGCTTTTCCTTTGGAAAAAGCAAGAGGTTGAGGATGTAGCTTAACACACACACATCACGCTTAAACCTCAGAAACCTTATGGGGTAGATAGTGCTGGTTCCTTAACCCAATTTTTCATGTTAGAAACTGGAGGCTCAGAAAGACTAAGGAAATTTTCCAGGTTATTGGGGCTAGCAAGTGTCACAGCCGACATTTCAACCCGGTCCCTTATTGTCTCCCAGACTGAGATGAATTTACTTTTGCATCTTATTCTTGAAATACCCAAACTCCATTAAATCTAGGATACCATAGATTGTAAGACGTATCATTATTTCATGTTCCGATAACACAGAAACGTACTACTAAGTGTACCTGTAAGATGCATTTCAGTTTCTGAGAAGTGACAACCTGAAAAGTATGTAAGTCTTAGAATCGATGAAATATGATAAAATTGTAGAACTATCTCTTATCGAAATAAGTGGCTAATGATGTGTAACCCACCGCATGGGCCGTGCCGACCACGTGACTTCTCGGCAGCTCGAGTATATTCTCTGGGTGAACTCTCACGGGCAGGGCTGTGCACAATTTTCAGCTCCCTCGCAGAAATAGTGGTTGTGTGGCCGGATTTGCTGCTGCAGTTGGATAAGTCATTATTATTCCTGCCAACGGTCCCAGAAGCTTGGGAGTACCAAGCTGCCTACAGCTACTTGAAAATAATAGAAAAAGGAGAATAGGAGAATAATGGATGAGGTGTGGGCAGCACTTTGTATCTGAGATGCTGAATGTGGGACATACACACCCAGTAGTTCTTTCCCTGCGATGATGTATTGAACAACTACAATAGCAACATTTTGTAATTTCTGGGAAACATCAGCAGAAAAATTATAACTGAAGAAGGAAATTAAATCGTCCGGCAGAATTATTCCGGGAGCAGAGAACAAGACAGGCAGAGGAGTGAGCATTGAGCCTGGAGACAAGCTACCAGTGAGGAGGGAGAGAGAGAAGAAAAGGAGGAGAGTGGGGGAGGGGAGGGGGGGGCCCAGAGCTGGGGGGAGGGAAGCAACCACAAAAGGGCTAAATCACACAAGCCCAAAAAGGGCACAGTTTCTTAAAGGCAGAGGTGGTCATTGGGGGTCAAATGCCGGAGAAGGGCTTGTTGACACATGACTATGTGGTGGTCAGAGAGTTAGTAGATCTCGGGCCTCTGAGGACAACAGAGGGGAATTGGAAGGCCGAGAAAACCCCTTGCCCCTCATTATTTTATCAGAAATGTTACAAAGGTAAGGGTGGGATGCTCTTCCCACACCTGGCTGGGCAGTTCTGTGTGGTATCTGTTCTCATCCTCCCTTTGACCGCTGAGCTCGCTTTCTTCCACCTTCGGAAAGCCTCCCCCGGCTGAGACCATGACCCCTCACTGTCCCCATTCCCTCCTACCCCTCTGGCTATGCATTCTCGACCTGATTCTTCTTCTGCTCCTTCCACTTTCACTGCTGACTTTCCTCCTGATTTTATCTGTAGCCCTACTCTCTACCCCTACCTTGTACGTGCTGTCTTTGGAAAAATCTCATTTATACCCTGTTTGTTCTTGATGCCTGAAACACCTTCTAGCCCAAGCTGCTCATTCAGTTTCTGACTCAGCTTCCCTCCCTCCTTCCCTCTCTTCATCTCTTCCTTCCTCCCTTGTCCCTCCTCCTTCCCTTTCTCCCTCCTCCTTTCCCTCTCCTCCCTTCCCATCCCCTCCCTCCCTTCCTTCCTTCCTTCCTTCCTTCCTTCCTTCCTTCCTTCCTTCCTTCCTTCCTTCCCTCAGTTCTTTTTTTTCCCCCTCAGTTCTTTTATTTCATAAATTCCACGGCTTACCACAGGCACACGCGCATAGCCCAGGAGAATGTACTCAAGGTACTCATTTTGTCCTCAGCGTGATGTCACTTTTTCTGCTCTCGTTTTCCCTCTCACTCTCTAAAACCTCTTACTTGAACTTCAGTAGTTTTCCTGTCTCATTGTGATTCACTTTAGTTTTTTCTCAGTGTGAGCTCCTTGACGGCACATCTGATCAAACCGATGAAAATTCTTTAATGTCTCACCAGTGCCTACAGGTTAAAACACAAATGCCTTTCCCGGGCTACAAGTCCTTTTGTGATCTGGCCTCTGCGTACTTCTCTGACCTCTTTTGTACCTGTGTCCATTCATTCATTTAGCTTACATATAAAAAAAAAATCAAGTTCTTTCTTTTGAGGTCAATTTAGAAATATTATGACTCTTCTTATGAATCTGGCAAATCTTAATATTTTAAGTGGAGGCTTTGATTAATATTTTGTCCCATTACGGCTCTAACTTTTATATATTTGAAACTGCAGTTATGACCAATAAATATGTTGATTCCCTTCTTGAGTACTTCAGATGTCTGACTGTTAAACTTTCCTCAATATTTAGTTCCTATAAACCTGATAAAAAAGCATAAATATAGCCAGCCTTAATTCTAAGTGCCAATGTTATATACTAACTTCATAACATTTCAATATCAAATAGTAAGTCTAGGAGCGCCCGGCTGGCTTAGTTGGAAGAGCACGAGATTCTTGATCTCAGGGTTGTGAGTTCAAGCCCCACATGGGGTGTAGAGATTACTTAAATAAATAAACTTTTAAAAAGCCTTTTAAAAAAATTGTAAGTCTAAATATGTTAAATAGGAATTACAAGGTTGACAAATAACTAAAAGGCCAAATTCTTCAAAGTATTTTGAGTACAGCACTATTAATATATACATATTCTTTAATATCAAGATATTAGTAGTACAAATTTCATGCTCTCAAACATTTCTGTACTTAATTCTAAATCCTCCTGAGGTTAAATACACTTACCCACTAAACAATAGTCATGGTTAGGGATTGCCTTCCCAAGATAATTTAATGTAACATAATTCATGTCTCTAACATGGTAGGACCCTGACCCTAGCCTAGTTGCTTTGTCAGGGACTCCAAAACTTAAAGAAGTGGCCATATAATTCCATATCCTGTAGATTCAAGTTCTTACTAAATCTTCTGTTAACAGTGTACATGAGCCTACATTCTTTGATTGGATTTTGCATGCTAATCTTTTCTCCTCGAACTTGACAGGATTCTGCATTTCCCACGCATAGGCTTCCTGTCTGGGAGAAGCAGACAATTCGTACAGATATAAAAATCATTTCCAACTTAATTCTGCAGCTCTCTCCATGGAAGAGTCACAACTTCCAGGCCATTCCACTGCTACCTGGGACACGTGGTATGTGCGTGGACGTTGGGTCCATGCACGCCACTACTGAGTGTGTGAATGTGTATCGGTAACAGAAGAATTTTCATAACTGCTACTTATTTTCTCTCCTTTCAAAGGATGGCACAAGAGGCCTGAGCTTGGCAAGCAGTCCCAGGTGCACAGTTCTGACACGACTGTGTGACGTGGGGTGAATTGTGCAACCTTATCTGAGCCTAAGTTCCTCATGTGTCAAACGGAATAGCAGCATCATTCCAGGGGTGTTGAAGATTAAATTATAGGTAGAAATACATACATACTTATATATGTGTTATAAGCAGAATTGTGTTTCTCCAAAATTCATATGCTCAAGCCCTAACCCCCATTCCTTAGGAATCTCACTGCATTTGGAGATAGGGCCTTTAAAGCGGTAATTAAGTTCAAATGAGGCTATTAGGGTGGCCCTCATCCAATGGGACTGGTGTCCTTATAAGAGGCTAAGACACAGAGACCCCAGGGGCATGCTTGCACAGAGGGACAGCCCTGTGAAGGGGCGGTGAGAGGGCGGCCATCTGTAAGCCAAGGAGTGAGGCCTCAGAGGAAGCCACCCCCACTGGCACTTTGATCTTGGACTTCCAGCCTCCAGAACTGGCAGAAAAAAAACCCCAAAAACCTTCCCTTGTTTAAGTCCCACCCAGTCTGCGCTGTTTTGTTATGGCCACCCAAGCAGACGAATATATGTGTATATATTCATATTGCTTAGCACAGGGTTTGGCTTAGTAAATGGCTGTCATTTTTTTATAACTCTTCAACTTTCTCAATGAAGCCGTAAAAAAAGGACGGTTATCCCACAAGTCATTGTTTGCTGGGTTCCATGGGCGCTAGAGGAATTCCCTTGCTCCCTGTCTGCCTCAGCTCCGGAATCCATGGCCCTGAGCCTTTCCTGGTCTTTGGCCAGGTTTCTTCAGGAGGTTCAGCCTTCCTCTCTGAAACCTGGCCTAGACTGTTCCCCAGGCGCTGCCATCATCCGACTGTGTAAGCCCCTCACCCAACTGGGCCTTGTTCATGATGGGATCCCGGGAACCCAGTGCGGTGTGTCAGGGAATTTAATTCAATAAACCGCACCGTAGGTTCATGGAGAGTGTAGGTGTAGAGAGTGTTTACTTTATCTTGTTAACACCTGCAATGATAACGTTGCGGGTTAAGGCTCCTCTTCCACGTCTGTTCTCAAACCTCCCAAGGGTCAGCTCTGGGGCCTCCCAGCATTGCACTGAGCTCGGGCCATTCTTAGCTGCTTCAAAGGCTAAGACACAGCCCGTTTAACTTGAGACAGAGGCCTGGTCACATCTGGGCGTGCACAGTGCTTGCTTCATTGACCTGGAAATTATATATATCGCTTCTCATAATAAAGGTTCTAAAATATCCCTTGTTTTCCAGAAGCTCCATCAATTAGCCGGGTTGGAGCAGTATTTCCTGCACTATTGTTTCTGTTGGTGATAGGGGCAGCACTTTTGACTCAGGAAGAGAGATTCTAGCTGTCATTGGACATGTTATTCCCTTGCGTGGGACAGGGCAGGATGCTTACACTTTGCTCTCCTGGAAGGTCGTCTTGAACTTCACATGTGCCCTGAACTTTCCTTCCAGCTAAGCAACAACAACACAGCTTCTTGCCTCTATCTGATTTGCCTTTAGCAACAGCAAGCTGCGAGCCATCCCAGCACAGACATAACTGAGATGCCTTTGTTTCTTTGGCAACTGTTACATCACTCTTGGCTCTCTTGATTTGATGAGAAGATAGTGGAGAAAAAAGATAATGGTTATCTTCACTCAGTATGTAGGTATTTTTACAAAGCCATCTTAGGCTAGAAAATAATTTTAGAATACATTAGAAAAATATAAAGGAAGAATATAAAGAAAAGGGGAGGCCGGAATTACTGTAATAAATTGTAAAACATCGTAATTGCCGTGAGAGAAAAATCTACAGTGTAATTAAATGAGTCATTATCAGAGAGTTTTTTATAATTAAAAAAAATTGGTTTATGTGTGCTACCGCTATGAAAATAGTTGGTAGGACTATAATAGATGAAATACAATCTTTTCCTGTATTTCTCTTTCTTACATGGCAGTGTACTGACTTACTACTCTTGTGCTTCCCACACTCACATACACACTTCAGAATTAAGTACCACCTCAAAACAGAAGAAAGACAAAGGCATATTAAGTATGCGTGCTGCCTCGTAATGTCTATTTATTTCAATATTAATGTGGTTATCAATGAATTCAGAAAACAGATTATATGCTAACAGAATAATGGTAATTTTCATCAGCTAGGGTAAGTATTTAATCAATTCTTCATTCCAAATTGGAATAAATACTAATTTGGTCTAGTAATAAACAGGACACTTTGTTTTGCAAAAAGGGGGAGTCAGGCATTACCCATAAAGGTATCACTAGGTGAAGAAAAACCACTAGCAGTCCACCAATCTCCACTCTCTCTCATTCTTCATCAGAGCTAGCATGGTAGTGGGGTCTTGGCTGCATTTCCAGGGACTGCCTGTCCCCGCTCTCCTCTCAACGTTGCAGCAAAGTGTGACCACGTGACTCAGCGCTCAGCAACGGAATATATACAGAAATGTTGGAAACAACTTCCAATTCACTTGCCTAGGAGGAAATCTCTGGCCTTGAACTCAGCTCGTTCCCTCTTTCTTGCAGTCTGGCTTGGCTACACCTCAGACGACCCTGGAAGCCAGGTGTTGAAGAACGCCGTCAACCATCCTGGAATTCCCCAGATGGACTCTTCGATGAGCAAGACCTAAAGACACTTAATCACTTAAACCCTCTTCCCTCTGGCAACCATCAATTTATTCTTTGTATTTATGGGTCCAGTTCTGCTTTTTTTTTATATATATATAATAATATATTTTTATTATATTATGTTAGTCACCATACAGTACATCCCTGGTTTTTGATGTAAAGTTCGATGATTCATTAGTTGCGTGTAACACCCAGTGCACCATGCGATACGTGCCCTCCCTACCACCCATCACCAGCCTATCCCATTCCCCCACCCCCCTCCCCTCTGAAGCCCTCAGTTTGTTTCTCAGAGTCCATAGTCTCTCATGCTTCATTCTCCCTTCTGATTACCCCCCCTTTCTTTATCCCTTTCTTCCCCTACTGATCTTCCTAGTTCTTATGTTCCATAGATGAGAGAAATCATATGATAATTGTCTTTCTCTGCTTGACTTATTTCACTTAGCATTATCTCCTCCAGTGCCGTCCATGTTGCAGCAAATGTTGAGAACTTGTTCTTTCTGATAGCTGAGTAATATTCCACTGTATATATGGACCACAACTTCTTAATCCAGTCATCTGTTGAAGGGCATCTCGGCTCCTTCCACGATTTAGCTATTGTGGACAATGCTGCTATGAACATTGGGGTGCATATGGCCCTTCTCTTCACTACGTCTGTATCTTTGGGGTAAGTACCCAGTAGTGCAATGGCTGGATCATAGGGTAGCTCAATTTTTAACTTTTTAAGGGACCTCCACACTGTTTTCCAGAGTGGCTGTACCAACTTGTATTCCCACCAACAATGTAGGAGGGATCCCCTTTCTCCACATCCTCTCCAACAATTGTTTCTTGCCTTGTCAATTTTTGCCATTCTAACTGGCGTAAGGTGGTATCTTAGTGTGGTTTTGATTTGAATTTCCCTGATGGCTAATGATTTTGAATATTTTTTCATGTGTCTGTTAGCCATTTGTATGTCTTCATTGGAAAAGTGTCTGTTCATATCTTCTGCCCATTTTATGATTTATTTGTTTCTCGTGTATTGCGTGTATTGCCTGAAGGGGAGTGGAAGATACTGGCTTTCATTTTTATGGAATAAGTCATGAAAATAAAAGGTACAGCAAGGGAATATGGTCAATGATATTACAATAGTGTTGTATGGTGAGAGATGGTAGTTACACTTGCAGTGAGCACAGCATCTTGTAGAGAGATGTTGAGTCACTATGTTGTACACCTGAAACTAATGTAACATTGTGTGTCAACTATATTAAAATTTTTTTAAAAATTAAAAAAAAAGACAATCAGTCATTGAGTGATTTTTTTTTCACCCCTAAATATGTTGTCTTTTAGTATCTTCCTCTAACACCACTGCTTCAGGTTGGGACTGCCCCACTTTTTATCCAGATATGTATTTTGGGCTCCTACTGGGCACCACCTCCTTGGCACCTTTCTCTTCAAACCCACCCTCTGCTTGATAGCTGAGTGCACTCCCGTAAATGACAACCTGATGTGGTCACTTCCAAGCTAAGGACTGTGGCATTTGTTCAGCCTGGAGGCATACCTCTCCCCTCCAGCCTGGAAAGTGCTCCTTCACCAAAGTTTTTCTAGGCAAGAAATGAATTTTAAAGAAAGACCTGGTACCATATCATTTTATTCTCGAAATTGAATACATTTTCTTAAAGAACCACAAAAACATTGTCACAGCTATTAAAATTAATAAGAATTCCTTAATATTATCTGGTAGCCAGTCCATATTAGATTTTCTGGTCTTTCCTAAACAAAATTTTTTTAAATATTTTATTTATTTATTTGTCAGAGAGAGAGAGCACAAGCAGGGGGAGCAGCAGGCAGAGGGAGAGGCAGGATCCCCGCCAAGCAAGGAGCACCCCGGGATCATGACCTGAGCTGACGCTGAAGGCAGACCATTGACCCACTGAGCCACCCAGGTGTCCCTCCTTTTTTTTTTTTTTAAGATTTTATTTATTTATTGGACAGAGAGAGACACAGTGAGAGAGGGAACACCAGCAGGGGGAGAGGGAGAGGGAGAAGCAGGCTTCCCGCTGAGCAGGGAGCCCCTTGCGGGGCTCGATCCCAGAACACTGGGATCATGACCTGAGCCAAAGGCAGACGCCTAACGACTGAGCCCCCCAGGTGCCCCTCCTAAAATGTATTTTTATAGTTGGGTTTTTCAAATTACTATCCAAAGTCCTCACATTGATTTGATTTTTGGGTTTTTCCTGTATCAGTGTTCATTTCCCATTCCCTAGTTTTATTGAGTTGTTGGTAAAACTAGGTCATTTGTCCTATCTAATAAATATACCCCAGGTTTGTCGGATTTCTTTGTTGTGGTGTCATTTAACTTATTCTGTATCAGATCTTTTAGCGGACATTTCAGTTTGGCCCAGAGAACAAGCTGTGAGTTCTAGTTCTATTCCTGACCGTGTTACTTTGGATAACTTGTTTCTGTTACACCCATGCCCCCCCACCTCCCGGCGTGCCTTCATTTTCCTGTTTGAAAACGAGGGATGACAGAAATCTGTTCTATCTTCAGGACGCCACAGGATTGAAATGACATGCTCCACGAGGTTAGAATTAAGGTTCTTGGGAAGAAAGCACTATATAAGAACGATCGGACGAACTTTTCTTGGGCTGGTGGCCGTACAATGAATTTAGAAGTACAAAAGCTTTCGTGACATGTGGGAGAAGGCATGAATTCACCGGATGTGGAGATCTATAGTCTCGCCCCGTCTGCATATATATCAAGGTTTCTGGATCTAAATGGTAAGGCAGGGGTGTAAAGAAGCAATACAAGCAATTGGAAGTGTCACATCACATTAAGCTTATTGTGTCCGTCTTCTTCATTACTATTTCCAATAACCATGAGTACCAGCACTGATCTAGTGGTTTCTTTACTCCTGATGGTGTGGTAACAGCAAAGTGGGAGGAAAAGAACGTTTGGTATGGGAAACTGTATTGCATGGGGCGACGATACGATGTCTGAAGAGACGACGGGCGACCTCTCAGCTTGCAGCGACAGACCCTGAAACCTCAAGTTATAGATTGCTAGCCAATCTACAGACACTGTCCTGGGGACCCCCTGGCCACCCGGCCTGCCAGCTGCAATGTTCTCTTTACAAATGCAAATTCCTGAGGTCTCCGATGCAGGACTGCCTCCCTTGTTTCACTCAAGGCCTCTCTACTCAGCATCTCCTGCCCTAAGGGAATGTGGAAGCTCTTAGTTACCAGATGGCTGGTTGCCATGTCCTCTATTGGGATGTGACACCATGGCCACATGTAAAAATTCAGTTTGGGAGACTGAAAAATAATTTCCATATTGAGAACCTAAGGGAAAGTGCTGGTGATCTCAAGTTTGCCCTGTGTTCTGGCAGGACTGTCTGCAAACCCTAGCTATCCCTCTGAGTGCCAGACACCGCCTGGTGTCATTTACGCAAGCACCCCTGGGTTCCTCAATCAGCCTTTGCTAAGGGCCTGAGTGGAGCATGATACTGGGCAAGGAAGCTTTTTATTTATATAGTGGGTTATGGAGTGTCCTTCCAGAAGTTACGAGTCCTGAAACCTCAGAATATGTATGACTGTATTTGGAATATGGGTCTTTGCAGGTGGAATCAAGGGTCTGGCGATGAAATCACTCCACTTTAGGGTGGGCTCTAAATCCAATGAGTCTCTTTAAATGAGGCAGGAAAGGGGGACACAAAGAGACACAAGAGCAAGGCCATGTGAAGACAGAGGCGGAGATGGGTGCGATGCCACCAGGAGCCAAGGAATGTCTTGAACTAGTCGAAGCTGACAGAAGCAGGGAGGGATTCTCCCCTAAGAGCCTTTGGAGGGAGTGCTGCCCTGCTGACCACTTGATTTCAAACTCCAGGCCTTCACAACAGTGAGAGAATAAATTTCTGTTGTGGTAAGCCACCAAGTTTGTGGTAATTGGCTACAGTCACCCCAGGAGACCAACACACCTGGCCTGTGTGAAGATTTCACCCTGTGCCTGCCCTGATACCACTTGCAAGGAATTTCAGTTGGAAAAATTGTTTCCCTGTTCAGGTAAACTCCAAATCATACTTTTTCGCAGGCAGAAGCTGACAGTTCTCGGAATGGCTGAGGTTTTAGAGGGAAGCAGTAGAGAGATTACAGAGTTGGCCATCTGGCCAGTTAGAAAGGACCTCACGGGTTTGCAGTGTCCTGGTGAGACCACCCTGGTCCAAAGTTATGTTCTCAGGTTTACAGATCCAGAAACTTTTATCTTATTAGACTGCCTAGAGCAGAATACATTCTTCAGGGATAAGTTGCAGAGAATTATAAACTAAAAAGTTGGCTTGTAATTTAAGACAGGAGACATAGCTCCGTAGTGACGGAAATGCTCATATACGTTGTTCCAGACTCTTCCTTTCTAGATTTAGAGTATAGACAAACTAAATTATTCATTGGGAAATCACTTGCTGGGAGAGTAACTCACCCACACCCATGTTCTCCTCCCCCTTTTTGACCTGGGGTCACGTGAGGAGTTCTTGCCATGAGAATGTGAGCAAAAGTGAGGAATTACCTCTGGGACGAGAGTCTTAAGAGTGGGTGTACTTTCTCTACGCTCTCCTTCCCCATCCCCCCGCTCAACGGACAGTATTCTAAAGACTGAGGGGAGGCCACACTATTAAATGGTCTCCGAATGGCTGTGGAGCAGAGCCTACCGGTGCCCCAACAGACAGTCACTGGAATGTGATCCGACAGAGACATACACGTTATTGCTTTAAACCAATGCAATTTCAGGGTTATCCATTACACAGCATAACTTACACTAAGCAATACATTTGGGGAGCATGAAATTAGAGTGAAGGGATTTGGGTAGTCCTAGAGAATGCTGCATCCAGATGGTGGTAAATCTGATGAACGGCTCCTTCTTTACCATGGAGTCAGCTTTCCAGAAACCAGTGTATTTATCTTTTCAAAGCTAGTGGCTCTCCACCTGAAAAGTAATGGATAAACACTGACGATGCTTGCTCTGTGGGGCTCGGATTTTTCCAGCCTCCGTGCTGAGTACCCTTGTTCTGCTAAACACCCTCATCACGGAGGGCTCTAAGCTGGAGTCACATTCCACCATGCTCCCTATGGCCTGGTCGGTTGGATTCGATTTGGAGATTCTCAAATTTTCTTTTCTTTTCTTCTTTTCTTTTCTTTTCCTTTCTTTCTTTCTTTCTTTTTTTAATTTAAATTTTTATTTATTTGAGAGAGAGAGAGAGAGAGCAAGCGAGAGAGAGCACAAGTTGGGGAGAGGGAGAAGGGAGAAGCACAAGTTGGCAGGGAGCCTGATGCGGGGCTCGATCCCAGGACCCTGGGATCATGACCTGAGCCGAAGGCAGACACTTAACCGACTGAGCCACCCAGGCACCCCTCAAATTTTCTCTCTTGAGCTATATTTTCAGATGAGTGATCTTAACATTTATATATTATCATGTATATGACTTTCATTTTACTTCTTTTTAATTATAAAGTTAATGCACAACATGGTAAAGGATAAAACAGAAAAAATAAAAGGTGGGGCACCTGGGTGATTCAGTCCCCCCCCAAACTCCCTTCTGCTCATGCTCTCTCTGTCTGAAATAAATACATAAAATCTAAAATAAAATAAAATAAAATAAAAGGTAAGTCTCCTTTTCTTCTTCCCCACTTATCCCCAAAGGTAAATTCTGATAATAGTCTCTTGTTTATCCTCCCAAAAATCTTGAATGCATAAACACACACACACACACCATTTGCTATATATATATAAAATTTAAAAATATAAATAAATGGTATTTCTCTATTTTTTACCTTGCTCTTTGCACTTTTTATTCAATAATGTATCTTGGACATTCTTGAAAGATCAGAGATGAGTAAACATATTTCCTGCCACTGGTTGTTGGCAGAGGACAGATAAATCAGGAGCATGAAATGACCTAAAATGTAGAGTATGTGATTAGTACCATTTGGGAGAGAGGCACAATGTGCTGTGCTATTTAAAAGGGCAAAGTAATTACACAAGGTTTTTTTTTGCGGTGTGAATATATGGAAAAAATCCCTTGTTGACCAAGTTCCTTCCATGTGCCGGCACTGCACCCAGCGCTTTAAGTACGCATTTGAAGTCACAAATACCTCAGTGAGGTAAGTATTGTCATACTGTCCGCATTCTACAGATCAGAACATGGGTGCTCAGAGGGGCTACTTAACCTATCGAGGTTCACATCGCTAGCAGGTGGCTTAACAGCGATTGCAACTTCAAAGCCCATGCACACCTTCCACTTCACCTGCCTCCCAACAAAAATTCAGAATGACTTATTCCCATAGTGGTCAAACCGCGGAGTCGCAGACTGGAACCGTTACCAGTCAGTAGATGGGTCTTTCCCTTCTGCGATCAACTCTTAGTTCATTTGGACAAGGAAGCTCTTCTGCTGTCTTGCTGAGAACAGGTGGCTGTGTAGCTTCAGGCAAGAGCCTTGAGCACGTGTGAGTTTCAGTTTCTTTAGCTCTAATACGGGGAAGTGATAGGAAATGTCCTCCAAGGGTTATGAGGGTCCAATGAGTTAATGCCTGGAAAGCACTGAAAGAGTGCCGGATTCGTAATGAGCACTCAGTGCTTGTGGCTACTATGACTCTTAGCAAAGGTGTCTATGGATTGGAGAACAGGAAAGAAAGTAGGGATGGGGGAGGCCCCAAAAGGGAGGCTGAAGGGAAAGGTCAATCTCAGAGAGGGCCTTGCGGCCAACATGGACACACAAGGTAGAAGCTATGGACAGTTGGCAGGAAAGCAGGCAGAAACTGGGGAGCAAATCTCCTTGCCCCACGTCCTCCATCCCACACCCTCTATCCCCCACCCCCAGGTCTGGAGGTGAAGAGAAGGAAAAGGGTACAGATCCACTGGGAAGCACCACCTCGGTCTCTTGCTGGATCAGAGTCAAAGGAGGAGGGTGAGCCTGTGACCACTGGGGAGTCACCCTGAGGGCACTCTGGTGGAATGTGGGGCCTTACGTAGGAGAGAAGGACTCCAACACGCACCCCTAAGTCATCGGTGCTTTCAGTAAATGACAACTTGCTTTAACGTCTCCCTTTCCAGCCTGCCCCATGGTATCGCGCTTGATGGGTGGGTGGCAAACAGCCCTGGGGGGCACAAGCCCTGGGGGACAGTGGTGACTGCAATAGCCCATTTCCCTTGGCCACACTGGCCCGGAGTTCCATCTGTTCCTGAATGAGGAGCAGAGCTGATGCCAGAACGTGACATTTGTCCTTTTCTCACCTGCCTGTCTGGCTTGTGCCTTAACCCGGCTCTGGAGAGAGGCAGTTGGAGACTAGTATCAGAACCTACTTTGGCCCTTGGTTATAGTTTATTCTAACTGGCACAGAGGCCCTTCCCCACAAGTGGATTTGACGACTCTTAACAGCTTCTTGGTGAGGAGGTTTCAGAAGGAAGGGAATGGTCATCGGTGAGGTCAGGTGTGGTCAGGCATGTTTCCAGGAGGTCGGAGAAGCTGTCATTTTATTGGAAAATATTTCATAGCTGAGAGTGTGCTCCCAAGCTTTGGAAGTGCAGAACCCTCACTCATCAACCCGTGAGTGGTGGAGAGTGGAACATTCCTCAAGGGTGGAGTCACATGAACTGAACTCAGGGAAGGATGGAGAAAGTAAACTGACTGCCAATTTATCATTACTAAAAGGGCCAAGTGGGGCCAAATACCGGCAGCCTATGGCCAATAGCACAGGTGGCTACATAGAAGTCAAATTCTATAAGAGGAAGTTGCTTAGTGACTGCGGAAATTGGAAGGAAGGGAGTTAGTTCTGTAATTCAGATGTTTCATGAGCCAGGCTATGATGCCCAGATGAATCCATCTCCACCATGGGAGATACTTGACATCCCACCCAGAAAGGGAGAGTTGTCCAGTGAGACCACAGCTCTCTCCCCCTTGGCCCAGGCCGAAGGGCTATTGCCAATGTTTGCCTCTGACATACTACTTTTTAAAAAAAGATCCTAGGGCTCACCATAGTCTTATGAATACTGACTGCCAGGTTAGGTCAAGCTTGGCGATCTGGGAATCATCCCATCTTCTCAGGGGAAGCCTCGGACTAACCAGCAGCTTGCATCAGAATCATGTGTGTGTGTGCTGGGGGTGCTGGATACGCATGTAAATTCCCTGGTCTCGTCCCCACAGATGGTCTGAGTCAGGGTCTCCGGGGACCAGGCCTGGAAATACCACTTGAGTCTATTGTGCAAAAAATTTGAGGACTACTGTGTTGGGGTGACCTTGCCAATCTCTTATCCACTACAAGTTGATTTTAGGGTGAGCCATCTTATCTCCAAGTGTTTATGGGAATCCTTGGTGCCAGTGATACTTTTGCTATATTCATTATGTCTGAGGTTAAAAACTGTTAAAAAAAAAAAAAAAGATTCTCGGGGCACCTGGGTGGCTCAGTGGCTCAGTTGGTTAAACATCTCCCTTGGGCTCAGGTCATAATCCCAGACTCCTGGGATCGAGCCCCGTGTTGGACTCCCTGTTCTGCAGGGTGTCTGCTTCTCCCTCTCCCCCTTCCCCCAACTCATGCTCTCTCTCTCTTTCAAATAAATAAATAAAATCTTAAAACAAAAAAGATTCTTGAATGGGGTGATCCTACCTAATAAATACAGTCATGACTCTGTTGCACAGAGTTGGCAAAATCGGGTTTATAGCCTTTTCTTGAATTCTGTCTTAATGAGGCTACTTTTTGTCTGGAAACCACCCTCCGTCAAAATAGCTTATTAACTGATTCTTATAATAAAGACATAGGCTCTTAAATGATTAGCATTTCAAATAGTACTACACACAGGGCTGTTATTTATTTTGTTTTCCTACTGCTCAATGTGAGTGAAGTTAAGTTAGTTAGCAAGAAGGCCAGTCGGCTGAGGCAGCTCTAATGCCGAGGTGGCCTCCTGAGCAAACCGAAATCTAAGCAGGTAAATACCTCAAGGTTATGAAACTGAAATCTTAGGACGGCCAATCAGAAACAGCCAACTAGGCTTTAAGCTGCAGCCAATCAAATAATTTCCTTTCTTCGCTTCTGTCTTTTCTCTAGAAAAATCTTTCCCCGGGCACCTGGGTGGCACAGTCCTTAAGTGTCTGTCTTCGGCTCAGGGCGTGATCCCCGGTTCTGGGATCGAGCCCCACATCAGGCTCCTCTGCTAGGAGCCTGCTTCTTCCTCTCCCACTCCCCCTGCTTGTGTTCCCTCTCTCGCTGGCTGTCTCTCTCTGTCAAATTAATAAATAAAATCTTTAAAAAAAAAATCTTTCCCTTGGCCCCTGTCAAAGGAGCGCTCCTAACCACTTCTGGTTTATCGCTGCCTGGTTCCCACCGATTTATGCTCAATAAACTCCTAAAACTTTTGATATGCTTCAGTTTATCTTTTAACAGTGACTGTTGGAGGCATGCACAAGGAAAACACTTCTCTTTTTTAAAAAAATATTTAATTTTTAGGGGCGCCTGGGTGGCACAGTCGTTAAGCGTCTGTCTTCGGCTCAGGGCGTGATCCCGGCCTTCTGGGATCGAGCCCCACATCAGGCTCCTCCGCTAGGAGCCTGCTTCTTCCTCTCCCACTCCCCCTGCTGTGTTCCCTCTCTCACTGACTGTCTCTCTGTCAAATAAATAAAATCTTAAAAAAAAATTTAATTTTTAGAGAGAGAGAGCATGCATTTGTGAGGGAGTGGGGGATGGGCAGAGGGAGATAATCTCAAGCAGACTGTGCTGAGTGGGGAGCCTGATTGGGGGGGTTGGCTTGATCTCATGACCCTGGGATCATGACCTGAGCTAAAATCAAGACTAGGAGGCTTAACCGGATGAGCCACCCCGGCGCCCCAGGAAAGCTCTGGTAAAAGCATTATTCATTGGCTGAAGGAAGTTTATCCCAACAGAAAATCTTGGTTGTGGAAGGAGGGAAATCCAACAGGAGCAGAGCTCAGAAAATATTATGCTGGTTTTGATGAGGGTAAATGGATTCTAATGCTTGCCGAGAAAGCAGAGACCATTTCTTTTCTTCAGTAGGATGGTTCTCTGGTTCTCCCTGACTTTTCACATTCACCCAGCTCTCTCTGACTGCTGGGAGGGTCCTAACCTCCTTTACCTCTTCTCTACATGATTATCCCCTGGCCCAGGCACTCAACGGGTTAGGCTGATTTTCCTGACAAAGACGGGACACCAGTGTTCAGCCGCATCCACCACAGGTGTGTGACCCCTGCACCCCAGCGACAGCCTTTTTGAACAGGAGAATTTTCATTTAACATCAGATTGCAACCAAGTGGCATCACTAATAGATGATTCCTCTGGAACGTCTGCCTCTTAATTCGCCAGGAAATGCAAACCACAGAACATTCTTAAGGCTTTACTTTTTTTTTTTTTAAGATTTTATTTATTTATTCGACAGAGACAGAGACAGCCAGCGAGAGAGGGAACACAAGCAGGGGGAGTGGGAGAGGAAGAAGCAGGCTCATAGCGGAGGAGCCTGATGTGGGGCTCGATCCCAGAACGCCGGGATCACGCCCTGAGCCAGAGGCAGACGATTAACCGCTGTGCCACCCAGGCGCCCCTTAAGGCTTTACTTTTGACCTCTTAAGACGATGATGTGATTTGAGAAGGGAGGGAGAAGCATGAGAATTAAATTTCTGGCCAAAGAATGTGGTATCCTGCCAGGTAGCTGCACCTTAGAAACAAAAGAAATAACAAAAAAGGACGCTGATTTTATGTATATCACAGTGAACAGAGTACTATTTTTCTGTTGTATTTTGTACAGAATTAGTAGAATTTATTGCCTTTACAAGCAGCTGTAAAATGCTGATTGTAAATGTGTTTACCTCTCTGGTAGGTGAAACTAGTCCACATTTTTCAAGCCTCTGGGTTATGGGTGTACACTCCTTTCTGTGTACAGGGGGAAGGAAGTTAGACACTGGCAATTTTCTGAAACATTCCCTCTCCTGATGCCAAATTTCCTATTGCTAATCCCTTATCCTGATCCCTCTCCTAGGGAGTTTTGCTTAACCCCAAACCTGTAAATCTTCTGGGCAAAGAATGTTGGCTGACAAAGCACGAGGCTTAGATTTTTAAAGTGACACAAGGAATTTTTGTTCCTATCTTCTAGGGAGCTGCAAGGAGATTTTTATCAATTTGATTCATCACTGTGAAAGTGATCTCATGGTAGATTGAATTTCCTCTGAATTTTTAAAGTGGTAAATGAATAAATTGACCCCCCCCTTTTTTTTATGTCAGAGAACCGGTTGCCGTAGTTACTTCTTGATTTTTTCTGCATATAGCTTGTGTGTGTTGTAGGCTTATTCTCAGCAATTCAATTTCTTTCTATACCTTGGGGGCAGTGATACCTTCCTGATTTTGTTTTGTTTAAGATAACAATACATTTATTTTGAAAAAGTGTTTGGGAGATTAACATGTGCAGAGCTGCATTCTTGTATCATTCTCTCTTCTCTTGTGGTTCTGCACATTTGCTTCCGTTTCCTGGGACCATCCTCTGGTCTAAATCTTTGGAGCTGGGGCGCCTGGGTGGCTCAGTCAGTTGAGTGTCTGCCTGTGGTTCAGGTCATGATCTTAGGGTCCTGGGATGGAGTCCCACGTCGGGCTCCCTGCTCAGCGGGGAGTCTGCTTCTCCCTCTGCCCCCACCCCCACCCCCGGCTTGTGTGCTCGCATGTGCACGCGTGCTCTCTCTCTCATGTACTCTCTCTCTCTGACAAATAAGTAAATAAAATCTTTAAATAAATAAAGGAAAGCTTTCCTCTTCTCCCCATTTATAAAAAAAAATAAAATAAATCTTTGGAGCTATATTTTCCCTCCCTCCCTCTCTCCCTTCCTTCCTTCCTTCCTTCCTTCCTTCCTTCCTTCCTTCCTTCTTTTTTTTCCCTAAAAGAAAGACTCTTCACTAATAACTAGGGAAATGTGAATCAAAACCACAATGAGATATCACGGCACCCACATCAGGATGGCTATTAAAGAAAAAAAAACCCAACACCAAGAAAATAACAAAGCCGATGAGGATGTGGAGACATTGGAACCCTTCTGCATTGCTGGAGGGAATACAAAATAGCACAGCCACTGTGGAAAACAGTATGGTGGCCCCTCAAAAATTAAACATTGACCTACCATATGTACCCCCAAAAAATTGAAAGCAGGGACTTGAATGCATATTTGCACAGCCATGTTCATAGTAGCACGATTCACAATAACGGATAAATGGATAAACAAAATGTGGTGTATTCTTACAATGGAATATTATTCAGCCTTAAAGAGGAAGGAAATTCCAATACATGCCATAAAAGGGATGAAAATTGAAATAAGCCCGTCACAAAAGGACAAATACTGTGTAATTCCACTTATACGAGGTACCTGGAGTCGTCCGAGTCATAGAGACAGACAGCGGAATGCAGAGTAGTGGTTGCTGGGGGGTGGGTGGTGGGAGGAAGGGGGATCCGGGGCCTCGTGGGGACAGAGCTTCCGTTGGGGAAGAAGAAAAAGTTCTGGAAATAGGTGATGCTGGTGGGTGCCCAACCATGGAAATACACTAAGTGCCACAGAGCTGTACGCTTAAAAATGGTCAAAATGGGAAATTTTACGTTACGGAAAAGAAAGGTTTGTCCATTGTGATTTCACAAAATGCAGCATTTCCAGTGACTCTCCCATACCGGTGGGCTATGGACATCACGGAAACCACGTTCGTATTACAGACTGCCAGGGTCACCTCTTCCTTAGGGCTCGCTTTAGCCTTCACCTCGTCCAGCCCATCCAGGAAATGAAAAGGTTGGGTGGTGCACGAAGACAGCTGACCCTTTGCAGGGTTGCTGAGGTCAGTCCTCATATGTAAGACCCATGCCTGGCTCTGACCCGTGCTGGAGTCAGGGGTGATGGTGTCCAGTCTGGCCTGCCTCTTTGCCAAAGCAGGGCAAGGAAAAGGGTCCAGGAGAGAGAAAGTAAACTCTTGCTTTAGACTTTGTAGTGCAGGTCAGGGTTTTTTCCCAGACTTGCTTGATCATCAGAATCTTTCTGGATGATTGCAGGGCTCCACCTCAAGCTTCTGAAATCAGAAAGTCCAGGGACAGGTGCTGGGAATCTGGTTTTGCTTTGTTTTGTTTTGTTTTAAGATTTTACGTATTTATTTGACAGAGAGAGAGACAGCCAGCGAGAGAGGGAGCACAAGCAGGGGGAGTGGGAGAGGAAGAAGCAGGCTCCCAGTAGGAAGCCTGATGCGGGGCTCGATCCCAGGACCCTGGGATCATGCCCTGAGCCGAAGGCAGACACTTAACGACTGAGCCACACAGGTGCCCCTGGGAATCGGGTTTTGTTTGGGTTTGTCTTCATCAGGTGTTTTAGGGGATTCCTAATGATCACGAAAGTTTGGTCTTATGGACTGAATGTTTGTATCCCTGCAAAATTCAGACGTTGAGGCCCAAACCTCCAAGGTAATGGTATTTGGAGATGGGCCTTTGGATGTAATTAGGGGTAGATGAGATCATCAGGGTGAGGCCTTGATCCCATAAGGGTCCGTGTAAGAAAGAGACCAGAGAGCTCACCTCTCCCACCATGTACACACATGAAGGAAAAGCCAGGTGAGAAAGCAAGCCAGGAAGAGGGTTCTCACCAGCAGCCCACCTAGCTGGCCCTTTGATCTGGGACTTCCAGCCTCCAGAATTGTGAGGAAATCGACTTCTGTTGTTTAAGCCACCGGCTCTGTGGCATTTTATTACAGTAGCCAGAGCTGACTTTGGGAAGCAGTAGTGATGGCGAGAGTGTGGGCTTGGTTACCTTCTAAGAGGAGCAAAACCCTGGAAAGCTTGAGGCTTTTTTTTTCCCCCAGATATGAGTTCTGTTGCTGCCCCTCAGAGTCCCCGTTGGAAAATGGTCTTTGGGGTGAGTTCCCCATCGACTGGGGTTGCTTGTGCCCGTGTGGGGCAGAGGGATTGCTTGTGCTGGTGACCTTGGAGGCAAAGCTCTATGAAACACAGGTGCTAGTCACTGGCTGCAGGTGTCTTAGACGTAAGGGAAGGGACGAGGTCGCTGCCAAGCTGTTGTGCTTGTGATGACTTCTGGAAGATGCTGAGGGTCTCCCCTGCCCTGCCAGCACCACGGCACATCAGTTAAAGCTATGTGCTTGGAAATACCTGTCTTATAGAAAGTACGGGGCCGGATATTGGACGGTCCCAAGGGAAAAAACCACATGAACTTCCTGTTCTGCAGAAACTTAAAAATAGCCATTCTCATCTTCACCTTAAACTTGCAGAATGAAAATAATCTTAGGTTATGTTGTATTTATAGGATGGTTTTTATACTTATTAAAGTAATTATGTGCAAATTGAAAGCCTCTAATGTTCTGGGAACTGGCAGCTATTTTGTTTTTGGAAATTGAGAGAATGAGAATGAAAAAAAAATGAAGCTTTTATTTTTCCGTTTCGGCTAAGCCTGAAAAATTCTGGTATCTTTGCAAAAGGGGTTCAGAGATACTAGATTTTGTAAGGTTTTGTGGATTTTCTTATATTCAGATCTGACTGGTCCTGTTTGGTCTGGATATTTAAGTTTAAATTGGTATATACTGGTTTGATTTTTGTTCTGCTGATTTTTTTCTATTTTTCAATCTTAAGAAATTACCGTTTTGGCGAAAAGCTGTTTTCTATCAAAGACTTGGATAAGTCGTTCAGGCTATGCCAAGTTTGCCTTCAGAAAACTTCCTCTTTGAAGTGATTTTTTTCCCTCACTTGGTATGTACATCTTTTCAGTTGTTTAAGCCCTGATTTTTTTATCTGAAAGATCAGGCGAATAAATGAATACATTCATTAGAATAAAAAATATTTGCTTCTGGTGGTATTTGTAACCAGGCAGGTCAGATTTGTATCTGAATATATATTAAAACAAACAGTATTTTCCTGTCTCAAAAGGCAGTCAATTATATCCCTCAAAAAACTAGCAATCTCATACTGTGGTCCTTGACCAGGTGTGTTCTCCTTACGGGCTAACACAGATTAAAAAATGTATGTGCTTTTGGGGGAATGCTTTTGGGCAAATGAGGCAACATTTTTCACAAATTTTCATTTTTATGTTCAATTTATAGAGCTACTTACCACTAACTTACTGAGTAATTAAGAATAGCTACGTTTCTTATACAGCTCAATACCTCAAAACCAAATAACCCAGTTAAAACCTGGGCAGGAGACATGAACAGCCATTTCTCCAAGAAGATACACTGATGGCCAACAAACAACACGGAAAGATGCTCAGCGTCACTTCCCATCAGGGAAATGCAAATCAGAACCACAGTGAGATATCACCTCACACCTGTCAGAACTGCTAAAATTAACAACACAAGAAACAACAGGTGTTGGTGAGGATGTGGAGAAAGAGGAACCCCTGTGCACTGTGGGTGGGAACGCAAACTGGTGCAGCCACAGTGGAAAACAGTATGGAAGTTCCTCAACAAGTTAAAAATAAGACTACCTTACGATCCAGTAATCACACTATTGTATAAGTCACCCAAAGAATACAAAAACATTAGTTCAAAGGGATACATGCACCCCTATGTTTAAAGCAGTGTTATTTATAATAGCCAAGATATGGAAGCAGGCCAGGTGTCCATCAATGGATGAATGGATGAAGACGTGGTATATCTATACACAATGGGATATTATTCAGCCCTAAAAAGAATGAACTCTTGCCATCTGCAACAACATGGATGGAGCTAGAGGACATAATGCTGAGTGAAATACGTCAGTCAGACAAAGACAAATACCATATGGTTTCACTCATATGTAGAATTTAAGAAGAAAAGCAAACTAGCAAAGGGGGGAAAAAGGGAGAGTCAAACCAAGAAACAGACTCTTAACTACAGAGAACAAACTGCTGGTTACCAGGGGGGAGGAGGATGGAGAGGATGGGTGAACAGGTGATGGGGATTAAGGAGGGCACTTGTGATGAGCACCGGGTGATGTATGGAAGTGTTGAATCACTATATTGTACACCTGAAACTAATAGAACACTACATGTTAATGGACTGGAATTAGAATAAAAACTTAAAAAAAGAATAGGTATGTTTAATATTAAATCTATATCATTATCAGCATTTACCGACGGTTCTAGGTCAATATTCTAAGATGTTGGCTGCCATGTGCATAATGTCGGTAACGTTATGAAATGGGTCCTATATAGACACTCAAGGAATTCCTGGCAACTGGGAGGAAGATGCCTTACACCGTTTGTGCACTTGTGATTGTGCTTTCACATGGCTGCTGGTCATGCTTTTAAATAGTAACTTCCTGTTAGTTTGAGCGATGTTTGGTGATGGTGATAGTGTTTATGGTGTGTATTTTCATGAACACTATTTTGGGCCTGTTATTTTCCAGTAACTCGTCTTTAACCCACACGAGGACGTGCTATTGCTCTAGTGCTATTCATCCATGTGTCCTTTCCTGAAGTCGGTAATATATAATTCTCCTAACATTTACTTGTGCAGGGACAGGTCACGGGTGATATGCTACCAATCAATTTGTGTTTTTTAAATAACTTATAAAACACTAGCAAATTACAAAATTTCTGGGTTCCCTTTCAGGTACAGGTGGCATTGGGCTGCAATGCGAAATCACGTGACCGTTGCCTTTCCATTCTTTATTATAGAGTTCTCTCCTACTGGTAATTCAGAAGGGGTGAGGTAGGGCGGGCTTTAAGATATTTCCCTTTGCCTCAAAAGAATGTGATCGGGAGCCTCAGCTTTAAATCCAGACTTCCAGGAACTGACTATTTGAATATACATTTATCATGAATGATTTTCCTATAAATCAGTGAATCTTAAGCCTGGCTACGCATTAGCATCTGCTGGGAATTATGTTTAAAATACTGATGCAGAGCCCAACTTCAGACCAATTGAACTGCACTGTCTGAAGGGGGAGGCCAGGCATTGTGTTTTTTAAAAGCACCATAGGTAATTATGAGGCCTTGTGAAGGTTGAGAATTGCTATAAATGAACACCTCTAACTCCTTAGGTCTATAAAAGAAGCGGCAACTGCCATTATTATCAAGGAACAGAAATCATATAGAGATAAAAACATGAAAAGAGCATTGTTTAAAGAAAAAAGAGCATTGTTTTAGGAGAAATCATTGGTTCAAAGGGCGTCTAATTGCATGGCAGTAGCAGTAAATAGAGAAAACACGGAGTTATACATAAAATCTAAGTGTGGCCTTTCAACTTACGGTTTATATTATCAGATGCTCCCGTTAGAGACAGCATAAGGGGGAAAGAGTGGGGGAAACGCGGCAGGCAGAGAGTGTCGTATCAGGAGATGGGGGCTGCAGGGAAAAGGGATGTTTGTGAGAGCAGGTGGCCAGGGTCATGGCAGCCCGAGAGAGGTACTAGGTGGGGCCGTGGCAAGTGGGGGAGAGCAGTGACAGAGGGAATTGGTGGCAGGCTGTGTAGATGAAGTGTAGCCGTGGATCAGAGACCGTGGGGGACAGGGACCGGGATTCAGGGGCAGGAGAGGGGGACAAAGAGAAGCCAAAGAAGGAACTGGAGTCAGGGGCAGGTGTCGAAATGCCTCGGCCACTGCAAGACATGGAGCTTCAGATCTTTGGACTGGCGGTGCCACAGGAGCGCTCCATCCCATTGAATCAGTCAAGAGCCAAGCTTCAGGTGAACAGCACAGCAGAGGGCTGGAGCCAGCCACGTGGTGGAAGAGGAAGGTAACCCCAGAAGTCCTTAAATGTCCCCTCACCTGGACGCGTGGGACCAGAGGCTGCAGGTACAGCAGGAACCTCACTTTTTAATAAATAAATCTTAAAAAATAAAACAAAAAAAGAGGCGCCTGGGAGGCTCGGTTGGTTAAGCATCTGACTCCTGGTTTCGACTCAAGTCATGATCTCATGGCTTGTGGGGTCATGTCCTGTGATGGGCTTCGCACTCAGCAGGGAATGTGCTTGAGAGTCTTGCCCTCTGCCCCTCCCCCACTCGCCCACGTGCTCTCTCTCTTTCTTTCTCAAATAAATAAATAAATCTTAAAAAAAAAAAAAAAGAACTTTACTTTTCAGGTTCTGGTTGAGCATAATCCTCCCAGAGCACAATCCCAGCAAAGATGGCTTCCCCCAGGAATGGCAGCTTCCACCAGCATCTTCTTCCCGCTCAGCCCTTTACATGTCCAGTTTCCGACCACGAGGCCCAGTTCCTGACATGAAGGAATGTGGCTTGTTCACCTTTGCTACCCCTCTCCAAGCTAGGGAGGGTGCTAGGATTGCTCGAATTGCGTAAATGAAGTTTTGCAATCGCTTTTCATCTCCTATTTCATAGCAGAGGAAAAGTCCACCTCATGTTAGCAGCGATTCTGCTTTGGGGTTTCCACTCACTGAGGACTCAGGGGCACAGACCTAGGCTCATCCCGGAAAGGACAGGTAAGCCGTAGTGCTGCCGACAGTCAACTGGTGTAAGTCGATGAGCCAAATTCCCTGGGGGGCGGGGGGGGGGGGCAGAAAAGAGTTGGAGAAAGAAGGGAGAGAATGGCGGTCCATCAGCCTTTAGGGCAGTTATTCCCAAACCGGGTTGTTGGAATCATTTGGAGAGGTTTCAGAAATGCAGATGCAGTGGGTAGATCTGGGCCAGGGCAGAGCGGATCTACTCTGAGAAAACCCCCGGGGGGTTCCGGGAGCACACACAGCCAGGTCCGGAGCTAGAAGTGCTCCCTGGGGGCTGTTTTCACTGTGTCTCTCCCTCACCACGGCTCTGGGAGCACAGCCCGGCTCCTTGGCCCCTGGCTTGCTGGCGGTCCCAGGTTGGGGTGATGATGACAGGGCTCCCTGGGGCCCCTGAGCGTCCCTCTCTTGCTTCCTATGTCTTGTGAGGGCTAGCTCTGTGTTCCCTCTCCTTGGGTAGGGCTCCGTGGGCATGAGGCCCCGGGGCGAGCAGCCGAATCTCTCCTTGGCAGCTGTGCGAAGCTCTAATCTCAACCGGTTCTGCTCCAGCTGGCTGTTTCCTGGCGTCAACTCAAAAATTCAGGCGTGGTGGAGTTTCTCCTCTGAATCCGGGGACCAGTGCCCACTGCCCAGCAAGGGAGGGGCTGGTGCAACAGGGGGCTGGGGGGAGGCCAGCCTCAGGCCCAGAGTCCCTGAGGGGGGAGGGGGTGCCTGAGAGAAAAAACACACATTAACTCTTTAGTACCCAGTGACCTTTCAGTATGGACTAATTCACCCGAAAAGGTATTTATTTCCAGGGTGAGGAAATGAGACATTGCAGATAAGTCTTCAAAGACTATGACAAGTCTGGGAAAGGCCTTGTATTGAACTTTCTTTGCCTGGAACGAAGGCCAGGAGTGGATGGTCTCCAAGGCCTGCTTCTGTTTAAGCATGTGTTTGCTCTCTGGCTATGAACACTGTGTGCCAGGCACTGTTCTGGGCACCGGGGACGCACACAGTGAACACGGCAGAAAAGACCCAGCTCTGGGAGAGTTCACAGCCTGGTAGCTGTGACTGCAGCTGTCTGAGGAAGGTGGTCCTGAAGGGGGCCACACCGGAAGCAGGCCATTGGACACTGGGTGCAACTGAAAGATAAATGTCCCTTCTTTGTGGGACCCTCAGGGCCAGCTCTGAGCCGGAGCAGATGCCAGAGACACACTATGTCATTCTCCCACACCTCGAGCGCAGCCACTGCTGTCCGTGGAGAGGGGACATGTCAGCCCAGTGGGCTGTCACGGCTGTCCCTGGATGGCCGACTGACTCAAAGACACTGGGGACACAGGAGTCATCCCTTAGTATTGGATTTAATGAAGAAAGCTGAAGTCTGGAGAGACACCCAAAGGTCTTAAGGAATTAAAACCAAGACAAATATCTGGGAATTAGGTGCTGGGTGATGTCATACCCAAGATTTTGGCTGTGGATTTGTGAAGTGCTGGAGTCATAGTGGGAATCTGTCTTTGGCTTCTGTGGTGCAGGAAACTGAAAGAGGCTAAGATTGAAGGTGTGAAGGGAGCGGACAAAGGGATGTCAGGAAGCCTGGAGAGAAAGGAAAGGAATGGCCAATTAGTGTATTTATGTGGAAGCTAATTTTCATATGAAAAAGTGAGAGATTCTTACTTTGGAAAACAGTTACTAAGGGCCTGTGCTTAGTTATCTGCGGTGTCTCCTTCCCTCTCCCATGGAAAATGAATCCACTTCTCTTCCTTTTTCTCATTCCTTGCATACCTTCTCCTTTACCTCTCCCTTGACTCCATTGTGCGAGTGCCAGAGTCCAAAAACCAGTTACGCAACTGTGAGGACAAACGCGCTCTGGGGGTGGGGGGTGGGGGTTGAAGGGGTGGAGGGGGTGGGTGGGTAAGGCAGCTGTGGCCACGTGTGGCCGTGTGGCCGGTGTGATGTGGGGCACCGTGTGGGGCTCTCCTCCCTCTGCCTGCTGCCGGGGCGCCCGACCTGTCCAGGAAAACGGGCCCCTTCGCTTCCAGAAAAGAACTCCAGAGGAGGGGAGGCCCCGATCACCCTCCGTAACTTATCCCAAGTCCGAAGCCCTCATCGCCAGAGATTGTTTTCTTGCTGAAATCACTCATGTGGAAGCCCCAGCACCTTTCCTTTTGTTCGGTCCTCACCGGAGACAGTGAACAGCTGGTCTCCAGCCTCTGAGGAATATCCCTTTAAACCTTGCTCGCCATTGTTAAATGGCCTCTGGGCCTTCTCTTCCTCAGACTAAGAATCTTCCCTTCTTTCCCCCATTCCTCATGGGTCCTATTTTCCAGCCCCTTTCACATCTTTGTTCTTTGAATGCTCTCAGATTTTTCTAAGATATTCCCCCTTGGAAGTTATTTGAAGGAAAACAACAGAAGGGTCTTTAGATGTACTCAGTCCTGGCAGCCCCCTCACCTGACCACAAACCTTGCCTCTCCTCCTGGCTGGGTGGCTCGGGGCCAGCCTATGCCTGAGGACTGTGCGGGCCGTGCACAGACCAGTGGGCTCACCGGTGACCACGGGCCAGGAGCAGAAGGCCCCAGCTCACCCACACTGAAAACGTTTAGTCCTGACATTTGTCACGCTCTCAAAGACTTGCCGAATGAACGCTTGCCCTTGTGTTGTCTCGTGGGGACTTGTCTTGGACAGAATGGGCAATGGAAACCCTGCTTGCTTATGGCTAAGAAAAGATCCCTTTTCTAAGAAAGGCAAGAAAAGATGAAGTTGAGAAAAGTCTCACGGTTCTGTTAAGAACACTGGTGCCTCCGGGGTGCGTTGCCTTCTTAGTATGGGGACTGGGTGGGGTTAGGGGGCTCTGGTGCCCTAGGGTATGAGATTGAGGTCCCAGGTGCATGACTGGGGGGTGGGGTAGATGAGGGTGAGGACCTGTAGGGTAGTCAGGGGGGCAGATGTTCAAGCAGAAACAGGAATTGGCTCTGTAGACTTCAGAACGTAGTGCTGATGGAGGAGGTAGGAAGAGGCCAGTGTACATGGGGACTAAGCAGCTCAAGGGAATCAAAAGTGGGGAGAGGTGGATGGGGAGAGCGGGGCGAGGGGCAAGGGGAGAGAGAGGGAGATTAAGAGGGAGATTAAGTCTAATGTGAGGTCTGAGATCCTGGGACCTGAGTGGTAAGGATACTAGTAAACTCCTTACTTAGCATTTGGTTGGCCTGAAGGTGAGGGGAAGGAGGACTGACTCCTGCACAAAGAGCTTCGCTTTGCAAGAGACCAAGGAATTAAAAAAGAGCTTTATTTAGAGGCTAAGGAGTCTGTCTCCCAGATACATTCACAGTTGCATTAAAAAAGACAAAACATCAGGGACCACCAAGGGATGAGATATCCTTGTGAAGGTCAAGTTAATACAGAGGGAAAGGGTGTGGTTTCTGTCTACACCAGGGTCTCATGTTACTCCTCTTGGAACACACTGATTTCGTGTAGACACTGCCTCTATTCCTAATAGCACAGTCCTGCTGACTCTAATCCCTTTATGTTCATGTGTGTATGTGTGCATATGCACACACGAGCCTGCTTACCCGCTGTGTGTGCGTGCGTGTGT
Organism: Ursus maritimus; assembly: GCF_017311325.1. Classification (NCBI taxonomy): domain Eukaryota; kingdom Metazoa; phylum Chordata; class Mammalia; order Carnivora; family Ursidae; genus Ursus; species Ursus maritimus. The sequence continues at coordinate 14,017,202 of NW_024425675.1, forward strand.
GTGGTCAGCTTTGACCCCTGTATCTTTTTCTGCTGTTCTTGGCCCAACAACTTGTGAAGGAGGAGTAGAAGTCCCCAGGCACAGAGTGTTTCTGTGCAGGAAAATGCAGGTGGGAAGGCTTTGAAGAGAGGCAAAGAAGGGTATATTTAGATAGTAGTTGCTTGGGGGAGAGTGGCTCGAACGCTCTGAAGAGGCAGCCAGGTGTCAGCACGAGACGACGTTTTGCACACGAATTACCTCACTTGGTCCTCACAACAATCCTAGAAAATTATTATTATTATTATCATTATCCACTTTTTACTAATGAGGAAACTGAGGCCCACAGTGTTGAGTAACTTTCCCAAGATAGTTCACTTACTAGGTGTTTGTTGAATGAAATAAAAGCATTACGTGCATGGTGTTGGTTTGAATTTGAGGGAATTTTTATCCCTCACGCTGCAATTGGGTTTTAAATACCTGAATACTTCTGGTGAGGCCTCATCCTTCTCCTTCGGCAGCGACGCATTGGCCCTCCCGCGAATTTTCATTTGAATGCTGTTTCGTTTCCCCTCTGCAGACCGATAAGATACTAACTCTTAGACTCTGGGAATAGCATTGCCCTCATTTCCTAAGCCAGGACGTCTCAGTCCCTACCTGTTCTGTCTTCAGTCTTGGATCACGTCCATCGTCACTTTGGGCCACTTACGTCAACCCTCTGAGTGTTAGAGAACCAGTCAGGTCTGTGTGGTTATGCCTCAGACAAGCAAGACATGGGCAGGGAAGGGGTGCTCTCTAAGCTTCCAGAACCTGTGGGAGCACGTCACAGACTCCGACTCTGGAAGCCGCACGATGGCCCACACTTACTTTGGGGGACATCAGGCACGAGACCAGACACCTGTTAACTATTTTACATGAATATCTTCTAATGACACCTTGACATCTCCCTCTTCCCCATTTCCCACACCCAACCCATCATTAGCGCCCACGGTTCATTTCGGGGCTCCTCCCTTTTTGCTCCCTCTCCGAGCCCCAGTCCAGTCCTGGCCTCATTATCTCTCCCGTGAATTGCTTCAATAACACCCAAACTTGTTTACCTTTCCCACTCAGACGCCTTCCTTTCACAATCCCACAGCATGATATTTAAAATAACCATCTAATCGCAACACTTCCCTTCAATGGCTTCCTGTTACCATGAGGATTAAGGACTGAACTGGGAACCATCCTACGGATCCCTGCACATTGGCGCCTCCTCCCCTCTCCAGCTTCATCCTGCTGGCTCCAGACGTCCCAAGCCCTGTGCTCCCCCACGCAGGCCTTCTTAGGGCCGCCTACTGTCCAGGCTCTACCTATCACAGTGCCTTTTAAGAGGGGCTGCTCTCCTTGCACAGGTGCTCCCTTCTCTCCCCTCCAGATGCCCCCAGTCCCTCATTCCTCAGCTCAGGGGTCACTTCCTCCAGGAAGATCTCCTTGACTCAGTCAACATCCTATATCTTTAGAAGTTGCAACTTTACATTTACCTTGTGTGATCATAGATTAATGTCATGTCATGTCATGTCATGTCATACTTCTGTTTGTTTCTCCTGGACAGTATCCTTACTGCCAAGCCCGAGGCTGGCCTATTGCAGGGGCTCGATGAATATTTGTTGAAAGAGGTGTGCAAAGTCTTAAAAGTAGCTATGCATTTTGTGCAAATTTGTTAGAATGAAACTTGGCTGATGCTGAATGTTCTCTCCCATTACAGCCGTGGGCCGTGATGCCAGGGTGCTGCGCTGGCTGCAAAAGCCCCGGTAAAACTGCGATGTCTCTAGCTTCCTCGCCGACCTCGAAGGCCTGTTGATGAAACGTACATGAAGCACTTCATAAGCTAGAATGTTCTTTGGAAGTGAGAAAACGCAAGACACGATTATGGATCAGATTCAAGAGCTGAATCACTCCGGCTACCTTGAGGCCATGCTCACAGATGATACTGAAAATTAAGATCTACATTGTCTTGAGTGAGTAGAAAAATATGGTGAGATCTTTGCACTAATGGCTCTTTTCTGTAAGTACGAGCCAGAAACAAAACAGTAAGTTACCAATATTAGAGATCTTCGGAAAGTTGTAATTTCCCTATGATAACTCACTGTTGTGCCTTGAAATGCAGTTTGTTTCTTGCAAGTGTGTTCTTCCAAAACCCCTCTTTCTGCTCTGTCTGGGGGGGCTGATGCGGAGGGCCCAGTTCCAGCAGCCGTTCTGTGGGGCCTGGCACCCCTGTTGAGGGGTGGCGATCCCTGAGGCTGGGCCACGGGGTCAACAGGAAGCCTGTTTCTGCAAAGAGAGAGCACCTGCCCCGGTGTTGGGAGAGCTAGGGACTGATCCTCGTGTGGGGTGGGGGAACGACTGGAAGGGGCAAGACAGACACAACCAGATGCCTTCACTTCAGGTAAGGGTTTGATTCTTTGATTGTTGCCTTTAATAACATCGACATTTTAATGGGCAGGGGAGAGGGTAGGGGGGCCCCTCCAGCAGACGACTGAGTTCTCGGGTTTACTGTGGCCATTGTGGGGCTCTGGGCTATTTTCTGCAAGGCTGCATGAATACAAAGCCTTTGGAAACTTAATTAAAGTAATAAGAAATAAGACTTTTATAGCAAAGGGTGATGGTGGGGGTGGGGGTGGAGAAAGATCCTATTTCCTGGTCTGCACGACGCCCTGGGGAATCATCCATTTATGAGTTGGTGGGGAAGCCTTTCTCCTGGGACACTGCATTCCTGGCCTTTGTGCTGCTGAGTTCTTTGGAACACAGGGGAACCGGCCCTGGGTTCTGGCCACTGAACTTTAAATCTAGGCAAGTCAGATATAATGAAGACATCAGAGGGCCCAGTAGGTCAGTAGTGTATGACCAAGAGAGCGTACCGTTTTACTTGACCAAGTTACAGAGATACTAAGAACGTTAACTTAGACTGAGATGAAATGTCTGTGATTGATGGGAACCAGACTCAATGAATTGCATTCTAGGATCCATTTCTGTGACAGTAGCTGACTTTTTGGGTACCTCAGTGAAATATTTAACCTCTCTTGAGTTTCCCACCCATCTGGTTTCCCAACTAAGACCATGTAGCATGTCTTTGGAAAAGTGTTTCAGTATTCTCTTAAGAAAATGGGAGCATTATTATAAGGGTTGTTTCTGATGTGGAATGTGACTGATTATGTGTTGATGCAGGACTACAGAACCTTCATTCTAAGAAAAAAAAATCCATCTTAGACCACTCCATTGGCTCACTGGCCTTGGTTCCTATATCTGTAGCCTATTCTTTTGCCCTCCCCCCATGGCTGTTTCTGGCAAGGTCCCGGTTCCTCTGTCTGTGAGGAAAGAGGAACAGTTTGAGGGGGTAAAATTCAACAGTTCTGAGGTTAGCTCCTCAAAGAAGTGTCTTTTGAAATTTTAGAAAATATTCTATATGCAAGACATTTTTTGAGGAACTAAATGTTATTATATATATTTGTTCTTAGGTGGGTATTTATATACTTTATTTTTTAAAAAAGATTTTTATTTATTTATTTGAGAGAGAGAGGGAGTGCGAGTGAGAGAGCACAAGCAAGGGGAGTAGCAGAGGGGGAGGGAGGGCTTAATCCCAGGACTCTGGGATCAGGACCTGCCTGAGCCTAAGGCAGACGCCTAACTGACTGAGCCACCCAGGCACCCCAGGAATTTATATGTTTTAACATATCATTTCACAAATTCTGAAAACAAACCGGTTTTCATATATTCAGCTTAAGTACGAATGGGCCAGAAGTGGAACAGAAGGCTTCTGAAGAGGAGAAGGCAGCGTCAGGAAGAAACAAACTTTTCCTCTATCCTCTTAAGTTTAGTGCTTGGGGGCCTGCAAATTAAATTGACATAAGACAGATCAGCAAGAGAACAAAAGATTTAATTACCTATGTACGCATGGGAGATCACAAAGAAATGTGACTCAAGGTGGTGGTTAGATTTGGGGGTTTATATACCTTCATAATAGGGGATGGGGCAGGGCAAAGAGGGCACTTTTTGGGAGAACAAATGACTTTTGAAAGATAAATGGGACCTTAGAATAGATGGGAGATATGATAGTTTTGTAATAATGTCTGCTTGAGTATGGTGCTTCTGTCTCCCAGAGGAGATCAGAGTCGCTCTCTGGAGAGGGATTTATGACAATTGAGTTCTTTTGGGAGGTGGTGCTTTTAGACAGATAAAGGATTTCAGGAACTCCAATGCCTTCAGCTCAAAATAATTCTTATGCCAAAGCAGCATATTTTGGGGGTGGCATATCCCATTTACCTTCATTAATGTCCTGAACTCTAATACTAAAACCTCTCTATTCAAAACTCTCTACCATCTTCTCATTTTACTTAGCAAAGCAATCTCAATCTACCACAGGCCCCCTCCTCGAGCTTCACTCCCACCTAATGCTGCTCCTTAAATGGGCCAGGTGGGTTCCTGCCTCTGGACATCAGTTCTGCCCCTGGGACCACTCCTCCCCAGAGCATGGGATTGCCGTGGGGGCCGAAGGAGCGCATCTTTGGTCTTTCCACCTGTCCATCTGTTCAAATGTGCGAGGTCTCTCGAATCAGGCTGAGTGGAACCACTGGGACATGGTTCCTTACGGAAGACCACTTAGTAGGAAAGGCTTGTCTGCTTTGATTTAATTCCGTGTAGATTCCAGTACCATTATTTTATCAGATTAAAAAAGAATTTCTTGTTTGTGTGCTATTTTCGTTGAACTCCTGGTGTGGTTTATATGAATGATGATGGTGATGTTATCATTTGGGGGGTGTGGTGAACTGACGGTTGGTTTCTCTTCTTTCTATTTTTTTTTTTTTATTAATAATGATTTTTTATTATATTATGTTAGTCACCATATAGTACATCCCCGGTGGTTTCTCTTCTTTCTAGATAGTACCCTTGCTCCTTCAGCGAACTCCTCCGTTACTATATGGGGTACGCAGCTAGTGCATTATTCTCAAGTCGGTCTCCACTGAGATTCTGGACTTGCCAGTGACAGACTCGTACAGGGACTATATTATGTTGACGGTGGGTTCATAAATTAATTGAATTAAGATCATTTTTTCCTAATATTTCTCTGTCCCCGTCAACATTTAGTGTGGCATTTCACACAGAGCAGGTGCTCAAAAAATTAGATGACTTGACTTGATATTCTTACTTTTTTTTTTTTTGATGACTCGATACTCTTAACACACAAACACACACAAAGAGAACAGAAACGTGTATTTTGACAGCAGCTACAATCTCGGAAAAGTATTAATTAGGAGCATTTTACTTCCTACTGTAGTCTTGCTTTAAAAGTTCAGTGACGGCGGCATACGTATCCCCAGAAGAATTGTTTCTCATTTTATGTTGGCTCAGGCTGTCCTTCAGTTGCCTGCAAATAATTTTCTTACCAAAAAGACAAGATGTGACCTCAAAAATGAATTCCCAGTGTGAAGGACACGGTGCGGGTTGAGGGGTGTAACATTAACACCACAACGCCGACGACGCAAAGCTCTCAGGTAATCCTTTCCCTGTGTCTTCGCAATTAACGTCATGTAGGAATTATCGTTCCCATTTTACCAAAGAGGAAACAGAGGTTCAGAGAGACCGTGTGATTTAAATGAAAATCAGAGCCAGAGCCTGGAGAATAGCCTGGAATTCCTGCTGCGCTCCCTTGGGAGTTTTCCCTGTTTCTGGGGGAAGATCATTAACCTCTCAGGGCCTTCTCTGCAGATTTGGGATTGTTTTGCTCTCTCACGGGGAGGCCGCCTGGCTGAAGGAGATTTATAATTGTTCTCAAGCTTTCCAGGCTCAAAGTGCCAGTGCAAAAAAGTCAGGGGCCCTGACTCTTTCCAAGCCCACGGGGCACGAGCAGCTTTCCAAACCGGAGTCCAAAGCACTTTACATATGGGTGGAGCTCTTCATGGCGAGAGTCTCCGCTGTGGAAAGCCGGGGAACAGTTCTTGGGCCGTGAAGCGATTGCCTAGCCAGTGCAGAGCCATGTCACCGTGCCCTCGACATCACGGAGAAGTGGCCCCCGCCCCAAAGCTCAGCAAACAGATCTGCAAGCTGTAGGGATCTCTCTTTTTAAACCGATTGCTTTTGACCGCACCGGAGCTGTGCCTGAAGTCTGTGGTGATGTGGTGGTTAGGCCGGGGCCGTGACAAGGCCCTGGGGCAGGGCCCGCATGTGGTATCGTGTGAGACCATCTGGCTCGGCCTCCTGTTAGGGTCGAGGCTACTGAGGACATTCACTGTCTGGTTACTTGCACAGCTGCCGTTTGAAGTGAGAACCCGCTCCAAAGTTCCTTTGGAAGAGCTGGAGGGGAAAGATGGAGGGAAGGGGAGGCAGAGAGGGAAGGGCCTGATGAATTTCTGCTTGAGATTCTCTCTCGCTTCCTGCCCCTCCCCCACTTGCGCACGCACTCTCTAAGATAAATAAAATCTTTTAAAAAAATCTGATCTTGGAAATATGAACTTATAAAACTGCCCATTGTAAGGAAGGAAAAATGATTTCCCTCCACCCTTCTGAGTTTTTGGCTGAGATCTCTGTAATAAAAGACAGATTAATAAGAAAAAAGAACAACACCCAGGGGTTTCGGAACATGTACCTCTCATGTGTGGGGGAGGGGCAACCGGGAGGGTGAGTAACGACTTGAGGTGCCTTAGAATTCAGGCTTTAATACCATCTTAATAGCGAAAGGAAGGGGAGAGTGAATGATTCTCAGGAAAGATGAATGGGCCCGTAGGATAGATGGGAGGTATAGTCGTCCCCTCTTATCTGCGGGGGAGATGTTTCGAGACCCCAGATACTACTGTTAAAAAGAAAACCACAGGCCCAAGGTGGCATTACTTGCCCTCAGAAACAGCAAACCAACACGTTTTAATTGCAGTGTCAACCTCTCCGGGAGTGGAATTTTAAGCCAGTCGATCTGGAATTTTCTGGTCAGCACCAATGAAGTAATCTGTCACATGGGCCCTCTCCATCCTGGCCCCCCCTGCCCCTGCAAGGAAGATGAGGTAATCTGCATGATAAACCCCCTTGCCCTTCCCCTAAGGGGAGGTAACCTTGCCAGAAACAATCTTTTCTTTTCCTTTGCTAATAATGTCTTGCCCCACCCTCCTTCCTATAATATAAAACCTTCTATTTAGTACCAGTCTTTGGAGCTTCCCCTCCACTTGCTGGCGGGGCTGTTGCCTGATTCATGACTCGCTTTATAAAGCTTATTAGCTCTTCAAATTTACACCGGTGAAATTTTTGTAACAGTAATAACCCTCTACATACTGTGTTTTTTTCCTACACACACCTACCTATGATAAATTTAGTTTATAAATTAGACACAGTCAGAGATTACAACAATAGCAAAAAATAAAATCGTTGTGACTCTTGATCTTGAGGTCATGAGTTCAGGGTGCAGAGATTACTTAAAATAAATACTTAAAATTAAAAAAAAAACCCAAATAATAAAAGGGAGCAGTTCTAGCAATATACTATAATAAAAGTTACGTGAATGTCGTCTCTCAAAATATTTATCGGTTCTGTCCTCCCCCTTCTTGTGACGGTGTGAGATAAGATGACTGTGTGATAAGATGAGTGAGGTGTATGACATATTAGGCTACTAGCGACTGTCATCTACCTGCGGACCTGTGGGTGACTGCGGGTGACCGGAACTGCAGATAAGGGGGGACTACTCTCTGGTAGATGGTGACAAAGTCTGTGTGGGTGTCGTGTCCACTTCTAGTCTCTTCTGTGATGAGGGTCAGTTTTCCCTGGTTGATGGAACTTAGGGGTGGCATGTCCTGAGCTCCTATGGTCATATTTGGGGCAACATGTTCTGCTACGGTCACCACTAAGAACTTGATCTGTGGAAGTGTGTGTGTCAATGGATCTCTCGAAACCAGTTGTTCAGCAGAGAAAAGCTCACTCACACATTTTTGCCTCCACTCTCTGTGCCATTTGGTCTGAGCAGAGAATGAACGTACACTGTATCTGGGAAAGGACAGACTCGACAAAATAAAGGCAACATGTGTGCATCATTTTTTTTTAAAGATTTTATTTATTCATTTGACAGAGAGGGAGAGAGAGAGAGAGCGCACAAGCAGGGGGAGCAGCAGGCAGAGGGAGAAGCAGACTCCCCACTGTGCAGGGAGCCCGATGCCGGGACTCGATCCCAGGATGCTGGGATCATGATCTGAGCTGAAGGCAGACGCTCAACCATCTGAGCTACCCAGGCGGCCCCACTTGCATCAGTTTTAAAGATGTATTTATTTGTTATTTTAGAGAGAGAGCGTGCGCATATGAATCAGGGGAGGGGCAAAGGGAGAGAGAGAATCTCAAGCGGACTCTGCACTGAGTGCGGAGCCGGGTGCGGGCTCGATCTCAACGACCCTGAGATCGTGACCTGAGCTGAAATCAGGAGTCCGACACTTAACCCACTGAGCCGCCCAGGAGCCCCTGCATCAGTTTTAGAAAATGATCCTTTCTTTTCCAAAACGTAAACAGTAATTTCCCAAGAAGCCAACCTTAAGCAATATTTCACAAAGCAGAGAGACGATTTTAAGAGGGAGGCTGCTGATGGAGTGTGTGTGATTCCCAAACGGCACAGCTCCCGAGGCAGAGCTGAATCGCTCTGAAGAGAAGGCCCATCTGTCACCTCACTTCAGGTCCTGGTTTTACTCTGGGCCCGCGTGGAAGGGACGGAGCTAACCCTCTGTGACAGCTGCTCCTGGTGGGAAAGCGGGCACTGGGTCCTCGTCCCCGCGTCTAGCTCAAGCAGCTGATGTTGAGACACAAGTCCAGCTCGACAAGACCGATGCCCCGATGAATTAGTTATTCATCAGAAAATTCGTCAGGCTTTCTCTTTTCCACCTTACAGCCTTGAAGGTCCTCAGGGCAGGGAATGCATAAATGGCACGTGGGCCTATGGTAATATCCTGCCACCGGAAGCCGCCCATGTGATGTGACCGTCCTTGGACACCTCTTGCCTCTTCATTATTGCCAGTACTTCCTTACCTGAAGTCAGCGAGCCTAGTTTCCTTCCAGACCGGTGGGGGGAGGGCTGAATTCTGTTGTCCCAATTGCCCTGAATAAAACCCCGTGATAGGCAAGTGTCCCTTTCTCTCCCTCACCTTTGAAGTAGCCTGACGCTTGTCGGTGGATCTCTCTGTGAAAAGCCAACACGATCTGGTGGTCGAATGATATTGAGATGAACCAGGTGGACCTACTCTCCTCTCAAGTTACTGAGAGTTTTCGTAAAAAGGAACTGTGGACAGTCAGGCAGTGTGATTGTAAAGATCCTTTCTCTCTGTCCTGCTGGGGAATGCACAGTCCCTATCTTCCCAAGGGCAGGTAATGAGGATTACGGGACATATTTGCATGGCTGTTATGGGGCTCTGGAACGTCCTGGCCCATCTCCACCCCAAAGAAGATCCTGAACGCAAACAGAGTCGCTATGGGAAGTGCCGAATTTGTGGCAAAGTAGGTGTCAGTCACCGTTAATGGGCCATGACCAATGGGACCTTTCTGCCTCGTTCGTCTTCACCCTGAAGGTTTTTCCCCTAATGAAAATGTGCTGGGAGGAATGGGGTTGGGATAATGATTTCCTTTCTTTCCCTCCCGTTGGCTTCGGCGGGCAACCTCTCCTTTAATAAAAAGCATGATGGGCAAGGGTGAGAGCGTCCAGCTTGAAGTCTGAGACAAAACCCCATCGGAGAATGCGAGCCGTCCAGCAGGGGAAATTGGACACCGATTCCCTTCCCCACGCAGGGAAGGCAGCACCAAGCCCTCCGCCCGCTGCGCTCACTCTTCCGCGCCCAGACCCTCGAAGCTGAAGACTTTCAAAGAAGTAGGGTGGGTCCCCGCAGCTGCTGCATCAAACAAAAGCAAACAGATTAAATTAATTTAGGCTTCAAAATCAGTCCCATTCTCTAATTCATAAAATACTTCAAACACGGCAAGAAATGTCATCTCCCAGATGATTGAGGCTAATCCACTTTATCTCTTTTTCCTCTTGCATCTGAATGCAAACTATCAAGACATACCTCACCAGTCAAAATAAACTCCTCACTCCAAACGCTTCCGTCAGCTTTTTAATAAGAGCCTTCTCCGCTCTGTACACAAAACAAACTCCGTTTCTAACGGGCTTGAGGAGCTGTGTGCAAAAAAAAAAAAAAAAAGGAGGAACAACGTACTCATTAGAGTCTGTTAAGTTGCCAGCACTCAGCAATTAAAAGGTATGGCCCGTGGAAACGCTGCAAAACAGCCGTTAGTCCCATTGTCTTCTCATTAACAAGATTGTTATTTTAGCTTTCCAGGTACCACGCTTAAGAAACAAAACAGTCTTGGCTCCTAAGACGCTCCAGGAAAATAGGAAGTTGTTGACAGCTAAGACTTGTGGAGGGGACCGTTTATACTATACATAAATTTGCACATCCTTGTGGCTGCAATAAATACACTTCCACACCCATTCTATTGGACTAGATGCAGACACCATTTAAAGAGACGTCAAAATCCTTCCCCAGCAAAGGGCTCCTGTCTTCCTTAGGATGTCCAAACTGCTGCTGAGGAATGAATGAATGCCTCCCCTCGGGACCCAGAAATTTGGATTTATTTATTTATTTTCCCCTGCAGCTTGCTCTGCTGTTGTCGCCGAGGATGCAGTGCTAGAAGGGACCGTGGAGACTTCTGCGCGCTCAGGCCCGAGCTCCTTGATGCTTGGTAATCATTTAAAAACGATGACCCAACTCTTTTCCAATTGCCAAGTGTGAGTACTTTGTGGCAACGGGGAATGCAGCTCTTTGATTCCTGCATTCCTCCTGGTTTCCCTGCGTGGGTGGAAAAACGGCCAAGAATGTAAATGATTCAAATTCTCGTATGTTCTGGAGAAACAAAATGAAGCAATATATCTTTCCGATGCTGTCAATATACAATTTTACGTTTGATGCCCACATGAATTTCTTTCACCATATAGATACCTTCGTAGTTTTTCTTAGGATTTCACTAGAAAATGTAAAGCATTGATTTCCTTTTTAGGTAAATAGTGGGGGGAAAGATCCCTTTTTAAAAGAATAGGCACGTGGGATTTTAAAAAGAAATTATAAAGACAGTATTTACTGTAATATTTAAAGTATCATTTGCAGATGCTTAAGGTTTGAATAGTTCTCCTGAAAAGAAGTCCCTAAAGTTACTTTCTCAGTAAATTTCAGTAGATTTCTCAAGGGCCTGTTGTTTATTTTACCCTGACCCATAAATTTTCTTCCTAAATGCAGTCTTTTGCATTGACAGCAGGCAGTGTGAGACACTAAGGATAAGAAGATCATTGTGCAATTTTAGTAAGATGCTGGTTTACACTTTAATGGCCAACGCGCATTTTCAGGATTTTGCTAGATAAGATCATCCTGTGCTTTGTTCATTAAAACTTGATTTGAGAAAACATGTAAATCTTACACAATTTAATAAACACACACCCTTGAACTGGTTGTTTTTGATGAAAGCCTCCCCAGAAATATCCTGTGTGGAGAGGAAAATAAAACCACTTTCAGCTAGAGGGAACCGGATATCAAATACCTTGAAAATCAGATGTTTCACTCCTTATTAAGTAAGATTCAAGAGCATTACTAAGTTCTAGCCTGACTGATTTTTCACTTTTTTGGAAGAGAAACAAGTCTGGGTATTAAGCTCATAGCAGCAATTATCATCTGCATGTGGATTTAATTACGAAAAAAAATTACGGTTTTTATTTTTCATAATTGTCATCATCATGATCCAATTTCCATGTCAAGCCTGGCGCTGAGTGGGAAGGATCCCGAGCAGCTCCCAGCTCTCCCAGCCCCTCTTCGCCTCTGCGGCACGCCCTCCTCCTCTTTCCCAGGGATTTTCATCTCTCAGCTTCCAGTGGGACCTGCTGAAAACTGATTATTTGGAGGAACTTACTGAAGCTGTTCAGGAGAAGAACAACTTTCCCGAGATCTAGGAGAGAGGGATCCTTAAGACCCCGGACAGAGATCTAGGATAGGGAAATGTAAGAATTCTTTTTGCTGTGACTGTAACTGCCCGCATTAGGGTCGAATATCCCTGCAAACACCGGGGACAGTTGTTTCAATATCCTGCAGACAGTCTCGTGTGTATGTGTGTGTGTGTGTGTGTGTGTGTGTGTTGAGAACTACAGTGAATCGGATGGCTTCTCTTTAATGTCAGATTGTTTATAACCCACTTTCTTCCAAAATGGATTTGAAGCAGCTTACCAATTACACCATGGGGTGAAAATCAAGAGAACAAGGTTAGAAGAAAGTAGGTATGGCGCAAGGGGGCATGGACTTTTACTGTAAAGGACCAGAGAGGACACATTTTTGGCTTTTCTGGCCACACAGTTTCTGTCTCAACCATCAATTCTCGCTGCCATGTCCCAAAAGTAGCCACAGAAAACAGTCCAATTGACCAGCGTGTTCACGGGCACGATAAACAGGCAGCAGGCTGGCTCTGCCCCGGGCTGTTGTTTCTGATCCCTGGTCTAGACCCAGAATATGAAAATTAAGCTAGTGGAAGTATATTACAGTGAACCGTATCACTGAAGGGCCCCTATGATCGGTCAGAGGGGTCCAAATTTAGTTATAAGTTTCCTAAAGGTCAAAGCAAAGAGGAAAACTGGGCTGATGTTTAAAAATGATGCCTTCCGCGAGATAAACACACCGATCGCTCTGTAGGAGTTCTGGCGTTGAAGCTTTGATCATCTCCTAAAGCTCCTGAGAAAGAGGCATTCTGTGGCATAAGGGACAATAAAGAGCATCAGATTTTCAACAGCTAGCTTCCTAGAGCACTGCTAAGCATCCCTTTAAGTGAGCCAAGGGCATGATGATTCCAGAGCACAGTTCAGAGAAACGAGTTTGAGGACATAAGGCACTTCATTTGGATTGCTGGCGGTCGGGGCTGGAGTCAATGTAAAATGGAGACCATTTGGCGGAAGGAATGAGCTGCATACTTGTCTTCCAGACAGTTCTCCATGAATACTGACTTGTTCTTCCCACACCCAGCTTCGGGCAGGTGTCAGCATTCCCCTGTTGCTACAAGGCCCTCATTCAACCAAGGGACAATTCCCTTCCTGTTCATTCTTTCAGGTTCGGGATCAATCGGGCTTAGGTCCCATTTCCGTTCTAGCATAAAACATAAAAAGAAGTCAGATGGCAGTGATGTTCATGACCTGGTATTGCATCCCTCCCCCTTAAGGACTGCTGTCATATCGATCACCACGTGTGTGGTGGTTTCTAGGTGCTGGGTACTCGGCTGGGCACTCTACATTCATGAGCCCGTTTTATTCACACACCTTCCGGGGACACATGCTACCGTGAGAATTCCTTGTTTCCAGCTGAGGAAACTGAGCTCAGAGAGATCAGCAGCTGGCCCAGCATCATCATGTAGTATGTGGGTATGAAGATCGGCTCTGACTCTTAACCAAGGCCCTTAGCTACCATCTCTCTCAACAGAGTTCTCGGGACTTCCTGGATTCTCGACCTTGACACACCTTGACATGACTTCCTGGTCTTCTTCATTATTTTCTGGATCCCGGGCCTTGCTTGTCTGTTACAGTCGTGGCTCTGCAGCTTCTAGAACGCTTACCAGGTCTTGATGTCTCATCATAGAGTCCTGCTCAGATTTTCACCTTAATAACTCAGATCTTGACCCTTTACTGGTTTCTACTTCCAGTGTTCCTCTAGTCCTTACCTTCTGTATCCCCAGCACCCTCCCTTGGTCATGCTTGTCATTACCGCTACCTCCACCCCAGTGTGAACAAAGAATTTTTGGTTCCCCTTGCAATTCCTACCATCTTCATAGCTGTGGTCTACATCTGGTTCTCTAAAGACCAGTTTTAGTAAGGGTATATTCAACCTCATGGTGACACCTGCAAGATCACATGAACTAACAGGATATCTTTCTTAATATGGCAATTCTCTTCAGATAATATCAATGGAGACTTCATAATAACATTGGTAGCATTTCATTGGCCTGGCCATGCCCCACAAATGGAGAATGTTAGTAATTTTCTATGACCAGCTGTGGGTTACAAAGAATGTTATTAAATAAACCATAGAAGATATGGAGATTCCTGAAATGGCAAGTATTTTCTGTTCTCAGTGATGAAAACCAAATATGCTGTTCACATTGCAGACATGTATAACCCATTGGACTGTTTCAAGAATACAATGGGATGGAATCAGTGACTAAGAGAGAACAGAAAATAAAACCCATTCATTCACCCAGTCATAGATAGGCTGAGAGAGAGCCAAGGTCATTGCTAGGAAGATAATCTGAGGGCCAAGTGTAAAGAGAGGGGGAAACCAAAGATGGAAGAATAAGCCATGATGTAAAAAGCCAGAAAGCACGAGAGCTGCATGGAATGTGGCCTGAGGAATGGGTCAAGGCGAGAAGTTCAACATTAAGATCCTGGACAGTGGAGGCACTAAACTCTTATGTGGCATGGAGGCCAGCTTGGCTGCCGAGAGCATAGAGAGTAAACGTGGTGACTCAGTGGCCCCTGAATGGGATGATTCACGAGGGGCAAAAGTTATTCTTTGCTATGCCGTTGGAGGCCCTCCTCAATTCTTACAGGATCTGAAATCTCATTAAAATAATAACTTTAGACAATTTAGAAGTGGAATAGCTTATCTTGAAGAATTTTAGTGGAACCATACAAGCGGTACCAATTATCTACTTGTTAATGGCACATTTTTGTAACAATGAATCTACTCTTCAAAAGGAGACAATTAAAATAGTCCTTTTCATATCGCAAACTTAGACTTTAAATAAGGTCATATTGACCCATTTAGGATGGGACTTCTTAATGCAAAATGATCAGTCAGTTCACAAAAGTGGGGTAAAGAATGTCATAGCCTAGTGTGAGATGTGTTCATTTTATGCCAAACTTAGTAGACTCTTAAAGCCCTTAGTGCTGGTGAACCAGTTGGCGAGATGTTGGCTTGTATGCGATGGATGTTAAGTCTCTTTATTTTCCCAGCTTTGAGGAAGGTGAGAGAGGGAGAGGGAGAAAGAGAGAGAGAGGGAGAGAGAAAAAAGAGGACATGAGAGGAAGAGAGAGAGAGAGAGAGAGAGAGAGAGAGAGGAAACCTCCCTAAGCCCTTGAGGGGGAAACTTCTTCAGAGTGAACCAAGTTTGGCAAGTCTCTGAGGTCTGAGCGAAATACAATAAAATTTGCATTTATATAGCACTGCTTATGCTCTTGCTTTATATGTGCTGTCCATATTAAATAAAAACACAATTAAGAGTTAGTTCTAAAATACCAGGTCAAACATATCAAACAAAATCAGGAATGGCAATTAGTGCTAGAATACCAGAACAAACAGATGGCTATTGAGTTTGGATTTAAGAAGAGAAATAGGATGTGCCAGTTGCATATCAATAGAGGAGTAAGTCTGGAGTTTGGGTGACAGGGGCTGGCGATTGGGCTCCGGGAGAGCCGAGTTGGGACAGTGATCAGGCCTGTAGAGAGGAATTAGTACAAGTAGGGAAACGTCAGTGCAGCGAAATCGCTGGGCATGGACCCCGGGCCAGGTACTATGCCCTCTGCCGAGGATCCAAGGGTAATCAGATTGGAATTCTGTCGTCAAGCCACGTCTGTAGTCGGGCTTAAAGAAAGGGTGCATGTGGGAAACCTGTTGGGGGACCCTCACTCTTTGTGGCAGGATCTGATTTTCTTGCAGGGTAAAAATAAGTCCATTCTGCTCCAAACTGCCCCCGAAAACCAAACAGCTCTGAAAACCGAGAAGATTGTGAGATGGAGCCGAAGCAGTGTGACCTGGATCTGTCTCGCTTGCTGTGAACATCTGTATGATTCGCTGCAGACGTATGAATATGTTTGATTGTGGGGTCTTATCTCAGACTCTGCTGGGCGCATTACATCTAATCTAATATGGTACGTGCGCTGTATTACCTTCCTCAAACCCCAAAATGGTCTGAATTCTGAAATCCATCAGACTTCAAAGGTTTTGGGTAACGGGTTACGGTCTGTCATAAATTTTTGCCCCCAGCCTCCATTTCTTCATTATGTGTATTTCCTATCAATTCAATATCTGGTTCTGTTCCCCAGACTCCAGCTGAAATTGTTCTCACCAAGGCCCCTTTTTGCCAGATTCCCTAGTCTTTTCTTTGTCTTACTTCCCCTAGATCTGGTGGCGAAGGCACAGCGTCCCCGTTAGCACCGGCTCTCGCCTTGACTTCATTCCGTGAGGCCCGAGTACCTCTATTCCCCTGCAGCCTCTTGACCAAAACTATTTTGTCTGCACCTTCTCTTGGGCCAGTGGTGCTCCGCACAGGGCCTCCCTCAAAGTAGGATCTAAGAAAGAATTGTAATGAAGGAATTCCCCAAGACTTGGATCTCAGATCTTGTACTCACTACTCTCCCTGGCAGAACTCCGTTCCCAGCTGTCACCTGAATTCTGGTCTGGCCTGTCGCTGGAGTTCCTCTTCCAATGGCTGCAGACTGATCTCTTCACCTAATTAATTGTCTTGCTAGCACCTCCTTATCAAGTTTCCCCTCAAAAGTCACCCACACCCTTGCATACATGTGAATGGGTAGGAATAGAATTTCATAGGAGGGAGACTTTATAAATTTATTTATTTATTTATTGCAATTTTTACTGTCCCTTCTGATTGTGGTACCTGAAACATTCCTTGACAATAAAATCATTTCTTTTTCAAAGAGAAAAACATTTTGGGACCGGCAAAACTGGGAAGACGGTAAAAAGATCTGTAGTTAATACCTATTGCAGGGCGGGAGGGAGGACCAGGAGACGGAGGGATTTTAGGGCAGTGAAATGATAATGGCCGGTACCATGAATGGGGGGAGGGGTACGTGTCATTATACGTTTGTCAAATCCATAGAAAGTACAACACCCAGAGTGAAGCCTAATGTCAACTGTGGACATTGGGTGATAATGACGCGTCGATGGAGACCACAGATTGTAAGGAATGGACCACTCTGGTGGGGGATGTTGATAGTGGGGGACGGTGTATGTGTGTGGGCGTGGGGGTCTCTAGGAACCTTCTGTGCTTTCTGCTCAATTTTGCTGTGAACCTAAAGCTGCTCTAAAAGATAAAGTCTATTAATTAAAAAAAGACAAAAGGCAGGTCCTGAGTTTGAGTGCTTGGGGTTTGGCTCTGCAGGCTTCCTACATTTATGCTTACTACAGTCAGTGTGGACAGCTTGATTATTCATACGAGGAAGAAGTAGTCTGTTGATACCTAGCTCCGTGCACTCACCCAGGCTGGATCCTCGGAGTCCCTGTTGACTCTGCTCAGCCCTCCGGGTCTGTCGTGACTTTGGCTGCCCCTGTGGGTCAGGCTCCCTTCAGGTCACTTCTAGAATACTCCAACAGTTTCTGGAACTGCACATTTCTCCTGGATGTTTCGGCCTCTTTCTCTACCATTCTATACAATGTTGCCTGATTAAAATGCATTTGCCTGCTTTCTTCATATCATTTCTTTCCTCTTCAAGTTTGGGCTTTTTCTTGACTCTGGAAGACCCCAGTTCACCATCCATACCTTCTTGCCAACTGTCTTTTTCACTTGTTCCAATCCCCCCCGCCTCGCCCTGTCCCAATCCTGTCTCAGGTACCCTCCAGGCTGGAAATCCTAGAATCTTCTTCCCCAGTCATCACGTTCCATCCCAAATCCAACTTCTGTACAGGCTTAGGTTTATTATTTTTTTTTCCAGTGTCTCGGGCTGTGCTGCGAACTGAACACTGAACTCTGATCTTTTTGGTGTGGTGTTTCTGGGAGTGTGTGTGTGGGATCAATTTTATTTGTAGAAGCAAGAACGGCACAGACGGAAGAGACAGCCGTGTGTCTCCTGCCCATGTGCTCTGGAGCTCCGGCTGGTTCCGATTGCTGAAGGAACATTGCTGGGATTTATGCTGGGTCTGGAACCAGCCTTGCCAATCATAACTTGCAAGATCTGCTCGGGTACTAGGCAGACTTAAGCAGGTTATTTCAAAACTGGCTCCTTCTGGAGTCCTTAGGGGGCTGTCTGAATTCTCCAGAGAGGCAGGGGTGTTTCAGAAGTTGGGTCTTATGGTATAAAATTAACCTGAGTTTTTGGTCTGTATATGTTTGTAGAAAGTGGGTTTTATATTTGCCCTCCCGTCTCTTCATAAACTCTTACAAAGCTCAAGCGAGACAAGGTTATGAAGACACCCTATGAACCAGGGGTCAGCGATGTATAGCTCACCCACAAAATTCGCGGGTTGTCTCTTGCTGTATATAGCCTGCAAGCCAAGAATGGTTTTTACATTTTTAAACTGTTGAAAAAAATTTAAAAAGAACATTTTGTGACATGCGAACCTTAAATGAAATTCAAACTTCAGTGTCCATAAATAAAGTTTTATTGGAACACAGCCACGCTGAGTCCTTTCCTCTTTGTCTCTGGCTGCTTTTTGCTACCACAGCGGGAGCGAGAAGGTGTGAGGCTGAATGGCCCGCACAGCCAGAATATTCGGAATATTAGCCCTCCGGCCTTGACGAGAACGCCTGCCGTCCTCTGACACGAACACTCAGGCACAGTACACACAGACGACCTTCTTAGCACTGCCCTGATCTTTCCCAATGCAGCTGGGGCTTTGCGCTTTCTCGTTGTCGGGTCCTGGAGTTGCCTGACCGCAGGGAGGGGCCGTTCAAATAAAATACAATGGGAATAGCGCCCCCTAGAGGAGGCCCGGTGGGAAGCAGCCGCTTGTGGCGGAAAGGCCCCTGCCCTCTGACCAGGCCTAACTGAAGGATCCTGGCCCCCTGAGGACTCCGTGGCCGTGGAACTCGGGCCCATCACCTAACTGCTCTGGGCCTCAGATCCCCAAATCTGTAAAAAGGCGTAAGGGTGTTGTACTCTCAGTGGCTCTCAAACTTCCTTTCTCCCTCCGTCCTGGGCTCCTTCTTCTTTTTTTTTTTTTTAATAATGATTTTTTATTATATTATGTTAGTCACCATACAGTACATCCCCGGTTTTCGATGTAAGGCTCGATGATTCATTAGTTGTGTATAACACCCAGTGCACCATGCAATAGGTGCCCTTCTTACTACCCATCACCGGTCTATCCCATTCCCCCACCCCCCTCCCCTCTGTAGCCCTCAGTTTGTTTCTCAGAGTCCATAGTCTCTCATGTTTCATTCTCCTGGGCTCCTTCTATGCCTTCTTCTTAGCAGAACCTTCTACTCAAATGCATTCTCACATAGACCCCGAAGGCATGAAACAGCTAAGAGCAGAACATCTCTGCTAGAGGACAGGACCAGCCCGAGTCCCTCCGTGCAGCATTGCCCAGAAGAAACTTGAAAAGTCCTCCTGGCGCTCCTCCCAGTTAAGCTCCTCTCCCTGACCGCAGGCCAAGCCCACAGCTCCATCAGACGAGTTCTTTGCAGAGCTTGTTGGGACCCGCTGAGCAGCCCCACGTACTGGAGACCAGGTGTTCTGGTGAACCAACCAGAATCTTCCGTGGTGCTGGTTCTTCCCCTTAAGGAATCCATCATCACCTACCTAGATGCTCTTAATAATAATAACAGCTAAAATTTACTGAGCACTTCTGCTCACCGGACAGGGCTAAGCCTTCCATGTTGTGCCTTTTGTCATTTAATGCAGACCACAACCCAGTGAGTAGGTACTCGAGTTACCCCCACGGTGTCAATGAGAAGGCAGCCCTGGAGAAGTGTCTTGCACGGGATATGCCGCTAGTAAGGGTGCAGAGGCTGGGAATACACCCAGGCAGTCTGATGTCAAAGCCCATCCCCTTAGAGGGAGTGTGGAGGCCGCATTCATCTCAGGCTACTCCCCCCCCCAAAGATTTTATTTATTTATCTGGCAGAAAGAGAGAGAGAGAGAGAGCACAAGAAGGGGAGCAACAGGCAGAAGGAGAAGAAGAAAAAACTCCCCACTGAGCAGGGAGCCCGATGCGGGGCTCGACCCAGGAAAACAACCTGAGCCAAAGGCAGACACTTAACCGACTGAGCCACCCAGGCACCCCTACTTTTTTTTTTTTTTAGCTTTATTTACTTAAGTAATCTCTACACCCAAGGTGGGGCTCGAACTCATGACACTGAGATCAAGCGTTGGCCGCTCTTCTGATAGAGCCAGCCAGGCGCCCCACTCTCAGGCTATTTCAATCAACAGTTACGAGGATTTATTTATAACTCACTTGCTGTGTGGCTTTGCACACAGACAACCTTGCTAAGCTTCAGTTTCCTCATTGGTCAAATGGGAATAATGACAGGATCGATAACAGCGTGTGGCTTAGTGGGATACAACATGGAGTCAGTGCCTGGCGTTGCTCAGCGCTCGGTAATAACCATTACCTTTCTTTTAGTATCACCGACAGTCACCCAGTGCCTCTCACCTTCTCTTTTAGTCCCAGCGAACTGTTTTCTCTGAACATGGGGCTCAGAGCCTTTCCATGGTAACACAGTCGGCCTCGACCACTTTTACGGTCACGTCCACTGATTTTATGGAGGTCATTTTTGAAAGACCCAGTTCAAGGTTGCTTTCTTTAGGGGGTCTAGCTCTTTTCACTTGCCCTAATGGCCAAGGTAGCTTCTGGTTTCATTGAACCTCTATCAGTAATACCCTCCTGTTCCTTGATTGTTCTCTGTGTATGTGTCTTACTTTTCACCTCTACTTCCAGCCCCACTGGGCTGGGACAGATATTAGCTACACAGGGCCACGGAAAAAGCATAGGCTTTTTAATCTGAAAGACCAGGGTTTAAATTCTGTACCCCTCTTGACTCACCACGTTCTTACTTCCTCTGTAAAACGGGAGCAGTAATGGTGCCATTAAATGAGATGGTATCTGAAAACTTGCTTGTGCCCCGCCTGCCCATAATTGCTTCCCTCTTTTTTTTTTGCACCTACAATGATGGGGTTTTGTGCTCCGTAGTTGTTCTCTGAAAACCAGTTCAACAACCGGTAGCTCATGGTGTAAGAAGCATGTCCAGTTTAAATATTTCTCCAGCCTCCCAACCAAGAGTGCCATCTGTCCCAGGGTGGCTGAACTCAGCTCATGCTTTTTTCTCGAGGAGTCATCACTAAGGCACCATGAGGTCTGTAAAGATAAAGGCAGGTCCTGCCCTCGAGGTGCTGAACATCTGATAGAAGACAGGAGACCCCTTGTGTATGGGATGTGCTCTGGACCTCAGGCCAGTGATCTAGAAGTTCAGAGGGCAGGTATGGTGCTGCCCGGTTCTTGCCCTACAGGCTCTCATGTCCTAGCAGGGCCATGAAAAACTACATGCAGTAACAATCTGCGGGAGGAGGGAGTTCGATTGCCAAAAGAGGGTCAGAGGAAATAAGCAGATACCATAGAATTTAATAAGAGAGGGGCACGTCCGTGAGGGGCACGTTCTCCAGGTGGGGGTCAAAGATGAGTGGGTGCAGGTGGAACATTTGGGAACACAAAGTTCAGGTGTGGAGCGTTTGTCTAGGGCTCTCAACCTCAGGTGCACACTGGCATCACGGGAAGAGCTTATAAGTCAAATAAAACCAAAAGAAATCATGGCAAGGTCCCCAGTTTGAGCAATTCAGATTTAATGGCTCTGGAGCAATTCAGATTTGGAATCTTCTAAAATTCTTCAGTAGAACTTTCTGCAGTGATAGAAATGTCCAATACTGTAGCCACTAGCCCCAGGTTACTAAGTCCTTGAAATGTGGCTGGCCCAACTGAAGCGCTGAATTGGCATTCATTGCAATTGAAATGGCAGATAGCCAGGTGGGACTCGTGGCTTCCGTATTGGACCACACAGGCCTAGAGAAATTGGGGGATGATTTCTGTTGAGTGAAGCTCACTCTGTGCATAACATACACTGTTTCATGTCACCCTCATAGCACTTCTCTTCAGTCAATGAAGCTCAAAGGGGTCAGGTGACTTGCCCATGGTTTTGCATGTGGAAACCACGGACACAGCTGAGCAGGACCCAGGCCCGGTGCTCTCTCATCACTGTGAGAAGCTCTGCACAGGTGGGGCCAGGAGCAAGGCTGGATGTCGGAGTGTTTCTTTCCCAGTTGTCCCATGAGCATGCAGAGAACCATACACCCCTGCCGCTGGAACTGAAATGTTGGGAGGCACTTACCCCGCCCTGCCTGTGAATCATGGAGGACGATGCTGAATGGCTGAATTCTACCACAAATGGGGCTGAAACTCACTGTCGACCTAGTCGATACTGGATGGCCACAGAAGGACCTTGGCCACCCAATATCAACTAGGTCGACAATGAGTTTTGGCCAAGAAGAAAGTTCCAGAACAAAACCAAGGCACTGTGTTTTGAGAGGTACAGTGGGTGAGGCCTGCTGGGGCCTCCCTTGGAGGAGAGTTTTGGGATTTGAAGACAGCTGGCAGAGAAGGGCAGCTCAGATTTGCCTAGCCTTACTGATTGCCAGCCTGCAGTAGGGCTCTGGCTGTCAAGGTTTTGGTAACATACACACCATGTTTAGAGACATAAGTCCATCTTATTTGCATTTGGGAACTTTCCTGGAGACATCAGAACAATAAACAGGCCCCACAGGGTCCATGGAGATGGGGAGGGGTGTCCTTTGGAGCTACACCCAGAATGGAGATGACGGGTCTCAGTTTTCCAGAAGAAAGGCACCAATTCAGCAAGGCTGCCTCTGAGAGAGACTGCTGAGAATGAGACATTTGGTGACAACCAGAATGCCTTCCCACCTGCCAGTGGGAAAAGATGATCACAGTGACAAGGCCGAGTAGGGAGAGAACGAGAGGAGTTGAGACTCTTGCTCTGAGGAGACCCCGGAAGGCCTCGTCAGCACCCAAATAAGTATCTGAGGCTGATTCATCAGTGCAGAGACATTGTCACAGAGATAGGCAAGGAGGGGGAGACTGACAGGGTCTGACATTATAATGGTTCATAAGACTTTCAAGTTGATGACACTGGCTTCCACCCCCTCCCTCCCTCCTGCCAACTTTGAGATGCATGCAGACAGCTTGTGAGATATAAAGGACTCAGAAATGATGCTGGGCCCCCAGAGCTGAGGTCCTCCATGATGCCTGTGGAACACATGCCCAGTTGAATTAATCAATGAATGAGCAGAACTAGAAGCAAAATTAGAAAAGGGTGGGGCTTATTCTGCTTAGTGTAGACAGATTGGTTTTGCACTAAGATTTGTGTGAAATAATAGGGACATTGGCCCTGGGCCATGTACCTGCTGGCTGTGGATAGTAAGTTGTGATGACACACCACCAAACTCCTTGCAGCTCAGTTTTGGTGAGAAGAGGCTTCCCTGAGGAAGGGGTGGAAGATTTCTAGAAAGCGATGCAGGTCTTATGGTCAGGACTTGGAAAGCTGCTCGCAAACACTTTGGAGGCTGGGGCCTGGGGCCTGGGGTGTTTATGGTGGGATGAATCCTTTTTTGCCAAGGATGCAAGTAAACTTCATAATAGCTGAGCCCTGACACTAAGGGAAAAGAGTCTAGGTTTTAATTTTTTTTTATGTTTATTTTTAAAAAAGATTTTATTTATTTATTTGAGAGAGAGAAAGTTTGAGTAGGGGGAGGAGCCGAGGGGGAGGGAGAGGGACAAGCAGACTCTGCACTGAGTGTGGAACCCGACGTGGAGGCTTGAACCCAGGATCCTGAGATCATGACCTGAGCTGAAATCAAGGGTCAGATACTTAACTGACTGAGCCACCCAGGCACCACCTGGCTATAAACCCAGGAAGGTGGTAAGCTGATAAGTCTATGTTAGTTTAGGTTCTAACTTAAAGCAGACAAGCCTGTGGCTGCAAGTAGTTTTGTCAGAGGGAATCTCAGGAAACACAATGAAGGAGTTGGGGAGTGAGAAAGGGAAGGGAGAAAAGCTAATATAGGGTATGTCACTGAGTTAGTTACCTCTCTAAGCAACTGGGGCCCAATCTCCTAGGGATGCATGGAGACTGAGTATTGGAATCATCTCATTTAAGGTCAGGAAACTGGGGAAATGGATCCAACTCCAGGGGTTGAGGGTTGCTCCTTCAGTGTTGTCTGTCAAGGGCAGGCATGAGTCTGAGGAGGCCAGAGAATGTCCTCAGGTGGAGAGATGCAGGATGCTAGGATATTCATTAAAAGCTTACAATGGTTTAAAACAACACACATTTATGATCTCATAGTTTCTACGAGTCAGGAATCAGGACACAGTTTGGTTGGAAGACCCTCTGCTTCGTGGTCTCTCATGAGGCTGCAGTAAAAGTGTTGACCAGAGTACGGGTCTCATCTGAAGGCTCAGCTGGGGAAGAATCCATTTCTGAACTACTGATATGATGGTGGGCAGGACTCATGTCCATGTGGGCTGTTGGACTGAGAGTGTGGGCTCCTTGCCACCTATTGACTGGATTCTCCCCAGCTTTTTGCCCCATGAGCCTCTCCAAAATGGCAGCTTGCTTTCTAAATCCAGCAAGAGAGTCTTCTAACAAAAAGGAAGTTAGAATGTTTTGTAACCTAATCATGGAAGTAACGTTTCCTACTTTGCCATATTCCATTGGATAGAAGTCAGTGCCTTAAGGGGAGGGGATTACAAGGGCCATGAGTATTAGAAGGTGAGGATCACTGGAGCCGTTCTGGGGGCTGCCTTCCACAGCCAGGGTGGGCAAGGGAATGTGGACAGACCTGACAGCATCTGCTGCGGAGGGTGAGCACATTCTGGCTGAGGGAAAGGGGGTGCTGATGAGGGAGGGGAAGGAGTGAATCACTGTATGGATAGGCCAAGCACCCCAGGGAGCCTTCAATCCCCAAAGAGAGGAGGCTTGGATGGGCAGAGCAGCTATTGGCAGCATCCTAGTCTCAGCCTCCAAGGGTACGACTAGAGTCTGAATTCTGAGGGGTGCTATTCTCTCTGCCTGGTGGTCTTTCTTGTGTTTCCGTGCAGAACTGTCAGCATGGGACCACAGAGCAACACTCGGTACGGACTGTAGGGCATAGGGAGGGATTGTCTCCTCCTCACTGTCAGCAGACCTGGGGTATGGAGTCTCCAAATCTCAAACTGGATCACAGCCTGAAGGCTGGCAAGTTCTACCAGCCCCTGGGATGTGTAACTCTCTGCCCAGCTCAGTGCAGGGAGCCCCCAGGCTGGGACTCTCTCCCTCCCACTCCCTCTGGCACTATTACACAGTAATGAAATCTATTTCTCAGAAGCTCCTTTTGGTCTTTATTCTCCTTCAGAGAAAATCAATTCCCTTTTTCCCAGGACCAGCCCTCAAAGAGAAAACCTGCTTCTTTGGATTCTTCATCCTGATGAAGTTTAAACATGGTGCTCAGCGCTGCGTATTGTGCTGTGTGTGTGGTCTGTTCAGAGCACGTGTTGGAAGGTTAAAGGGGAAGGGCCACCTCCCCACAAACCACCCTTCCATTGACCTTGTCCAAGAGCCCACTTTGGCTCCCCACCCCCTTTGGCTGGCTGTCACCTTCCATCACATGAAACCTCCAATCAATAAATGACTCTGTTTGTTTGCAGCGAGCAGCTGCTGAGTCAAATCTTCGCTCTCTGGTACCTGGGCATGCATTTGTTTGTTTTGGTTGGAGGGGAGTAAAAGGAGATTTATCCATTTTGCCCCTGCCAGAGGACAGAGAAGGCTGGTGTGATCCTGGGCTTAAAGGGAGAATTGATCTCTCAATTTTATGGTAAGATGACCTTAATGGATACAATGATGACAACTTAGCAAAAATGCACAGTCAACCGTCCAGGGAGAATGTATACAAAGGACACTAATAGCAACTAACGATGACTTGACCATCTACACTGCTCTTCCTCTGATGACCTCATTTAGGCTTCAAAATGATGCTGTGATGGAGTTATTAACGTGCCCAATTTATGGCTATAGAAACCAGCTTTCAGAGAGCCAATGCCGCATAGCTATCTGATGGAAGATCTGGAACAAGAACCCTGGTCTTTTGCTTCCAATGCACAAATTCTGTTCTCCTTAGTATAGATACTGACTTCTGTAAACTCTTCAGTCCTTAGCACATTTTTATTGAGACCCTACTAAGATAGGAGAAAGCATAAGTTGTGTAAGAGTTGAAAGACTTGCCCTCGAGGAGTTCCTGACCTTCTGGAATAAGAGAAAATCTATACACCAAACCACGATAAAAGTATGGAAAGCAGGCTCAGACTCTCCCAGACTGTAAGCTTCTACAACGTTCTGTCGGGGCTGTACTAATTTGGAGACGCGCAGCTTGATCGAAGATGCTTCACGGAGAATCTCGATAGCTTACAACAGTTCCTGAGCGATTTGGCACAATTAAAAAATTAATATTTTTCACAGAAAGATGACAAAAAAGTGAAGGGGAGTTGCAGTATCACTTATGTCCACCAGATGATGCCACTATTCAGTGGAATTCCAGAGCGTTTTGCTTTGGGGATACAAGTGCAGTTGTGGTAAGTTTGAAATAATGGCTAGAAAGCCATTTAAACCTGTTTCAGACATCGGTAACTTTCTCACTGTAACTTTCCATGGAGCCCATGCACGTTAGCCATAGAGAGTCTGCAAACAAACAGAGGACTAGACAGATTTCTCTTACGTAAATTCTGTCCCTTGACGCATTTCCTCACTACCTTTCAGTATTTGCTCTGTG
Organism: Ursus maritimus; assembly: GCF_017311325.1. Taxonomy (NCBI): domain Eukaryota; kingdom Metazoa; phylum Chordata; class Mammalia; order Carnivora; family Ursidae; genus Ursus; species Ursus maritimus. The sequence continues at coordinate 14,043,783 of NW_024425675.1, forward strand.
CAAGTCAAGTGACCATGCGACGAACAGAAGGCAGCAGAGAGCCATTTCTGGAGACCAAGGCTGGGAGGGAAGGTCACCACCTTGGAGATAAACTTTTTACTCTATTAGGCATTTGCTCTCACTCCATATGCAAATATATTCCCTACAGTGGGTCTTGAGAAATACCAGAGCCGGCCCAGCGGAAAGGCGGCTATGGACGGCCTGAGGCAATTATAGTCAGCATTAATGAGCTGTGGGCTCCATCCTAATGTGCTGATATTTTGTTAATATTTGATAATGAAAGAGAAGAGAGCCTTTGAAGTCAAAATGTTCTGGTGTTGCTGGATATTTTTCATCATGAACATTCATAATTTTGACAAATTGGCCTGCTTTGGAATAGTAAACACCCAGTCCTTAGGGGGTGAGGAAGATAAAAGAGCTGCAAATATTGTGCTCACTGAGACTATTTCCCAAGAAACCCAAAGCACTCGCAAGGTTTTCTCTGGCAGATCCCATCTCCGCGATCCCAGGCCCCTCTCTCCGGAGGTGGCTGTGACAGGCGTGGTCATTGGCACGGTCATCTGCTGGAAGGAGGGCCCGCAAGCTGGAGCCCAGCCTGCCTCGGCCAGAACCCGGGGCTGTGTGTCCTACTGCTGTTGCCGGCAGCTGGCCCCACTCAGAGGACTCAGGAGGCATGCGGGCCCCAGACGGCTAAGACGCTGTTGGGAATGTCCTCACGGAAGGCCAGCTGGACAGAAGAGGTGACAAGTGTCCTCTGTTTCTCTGTGGTTTCCAGCAGGGACTGGGAAAACCCTATGGTGTTTTTTTTTGCATTCTTGTGAGGAGTTCAGCTCTGGCAGGGGCCAAAATATAGTTTAGATATAATTATTAATCAGTAATGGTGGTGACAGCAGAGAAGCATTAAGTATTGAGTTCTAGACACCCTACAAACCGCTATGGATGTATTATTTTATTTAACTCTGAGCCGTCTGCAGATCCCAAATCTGCCCCACTCCCTTGCTGGCACAACCTGGATTTTATAATTTCTACTCTCTCCTGAGTGGCCATGCACTGGGGGAGGGGTGCATTTCAAACACCGGGGCTGAATCATGGCTAATGGAAGGCCAAGCCCACCCTCAGGGTCTTGTCTCCCTCGCCAGTGACTGGGGTAGGAAGGAGCGTGCGGTCATGTGGTACTGGGCGGCTACACATGGGCTTGAGGACCACACAAAGGTCTAAAGGGGCACCATTCCCATCATAGACATATATTAACCGATGAGAGCGTTCAAGCGTGAAGATCTGGGTCTTCTGGCTGAATTACAGGGCAGCTCTGTCCCGTAGATCTTTCTGTGATGGTGAACACGTCCTGCACTTTCCAGTCGAGCAGGCATCAGCCACACGGAGCTACTGAACACTTGAAACGCGGCTGGTGGGACTGAGGAACTGGATTTTAAATTGTGCTCACTTTAATTAGTTTTAAATTAAATTTAAAAAGCCCCGGTGGCTATAATAGCTGCTATACCAAACGGTGTCGTTCTAGAGCATAAATCCATACCAGTCCCCTCCACTGAGAACACAGGAGAGCGGGCAGGGACCAGTCCCTGCCAAGAGCAAGCAGCTGGGTGCCCCCCAGGCCACATCGCGTTTGAGGAAGAGTCAGTTGCCTTTCTCCAATGTGCATAAAGGTGGGGTATAGGCCGACCGCTGCTCTGAACGTGGTCCGTGTCTGGGCGATGAGATAGGAGGATCCGGCGGCTGGAGGCTTCCGGGGAAACCTGCCAATTCAAAGAAGACATACCAGAAGAAACAGCCCCCTATTCTTTTCCCTGGATGTTGCCATTATCTAGACAGTGTCTGGAATTGCAGCAGCCATGGTGTCACCAGCAGGAAGATGAAGCCAATGTGCAGAGAAATTGAACCAGAGTCCTGATGGGCTGGGCTTAGAGGCTGCCCTGATTTTGGATTTTTTGTCATGTGAGAGAAAAAAAAAAGCTGCTTATTGGTTAAGCCCATAAGGATTCTCCATTATTTGCAGCTGAAAGCAACCTAACAGACACTCCTGTATCTGTTTTATTATTTATCTTGCATCTATTTTATGGATCTCATTTTACAGACGAGATCACTCGGGCTCAGAGACTTTACAAGCTTGTCCAAGGTCACGAAGCTAGTCCTTTGCAGATGTGGGTGGGAGTCAAAGCCAGGTCTGTCTGACTCCAAAATCCACTTCTTAATTACTGTGCTGTATTATCTTCTGAACGAATTGCAGATTCCCCCAGTTTCAGGAACCCTGGAGAACCTTTTGCTCTATTCCTTGTGAACCGTGTAAGCTCCTGCCTCTGTTCTCCCAATGTGGGTTGCTTCTGAGCCAGAGAACTTGCTTTCCCTGGATCTGCCCCATCTTCTGAGTTCTGTTTCGCCATGTGGCCAGGGCACGGGTGCCAGAGAAGCCCAGTCCCTTTTCCTGCCCCACTGAAGGGCGCCAGCTAATGCTCCTAATTCTCTGCACGCTACCTGCCGACCTGACTGTCGTTTGAAGGCTGTGATTCAAAATTCTCAGAGTCTAGAAAGCGTTAGGCCTGCAGGGAGACCCCCTTCTTCTGGTGACTGTGGAAGAAGATAAGGAAGAGACGTGACAGTAAATCTAAGGCACCCAGGTTCAGTGATCCCAGAAAGTGCAGCTCGTAGCTGGCTGTGGAGGGAGGAGGGTGACAACGGACCAGACCTCTGTGCTTCTGACCCTTTCCTCTCGCGAGGGTATGGCATTCACCCTCAAGCTGCCGTGTCTCCGTGCGCAGAGGACTCGCACACATTCTCCTCGGGCTCCAGTGAAGGGCCCAGATACTCCCTCTTGGGTGTTGGAAGGCCCTTCAAACTCCAAAGGTTGAAAACCAAGCTCAGGATATTCTCTTTTGTTGAATTTGGGAGATGTTAGCCATAGTGCTTTCCCTAAAGGCTCAGGACTGGTTGAGAAAAGGCGTTGCCTCAGAGAGCACAGTTTGTATACCTCACGTCAGGAGAACTCAGCCAGCTGGCTAATGCTTTGCGGGAACTGAAAAGAGTTGAGGACAATGCCTGCAGAAGGGGGTCTGCTTGCTCCCTTTAGCACTCTGCTCCTGTTGGGGGGCAGTGGCCCCGGCCCCTCCTGGGCCTGAGATCCGGTTCCTCACATGGTAGCTGCATGCCACCCGAAAGGTCCCAGAGAGGGGCGCATCCCTGTCCCACACTCCATTCTGGGGGCCCATGAGAGATGACTCTTGTGGACCACTTGGGCTTTTCCAGCCCCATCCCTTCTGTTCCCAGGCTGCGTCCCTACGACACCACCTCAGCTGAGGGCCAGGTAAAGGGCATGTGCCTCACACCCCAGGCAGAGTATAAGCTTCTTAGCGCAAGACTGGGGACGGTTTCTTCAACTGCAGTTCTCTGGAAAATAGGAATACCTCAAGCAGTGAGCAGGACGATTAAATGGGCTGACAGACGTAAAAGTCATTAGAATAATGCCTAGAACACAGTACACGTTAGATTGAGGCTGCTGTTGCTATTATGGTGACTCTTGCTTTCTTGTTATTATGAGATATCACATGACAGAACGAAATCTGGGCGTCCACTAAAGACCCCAAGTAGATACTTTCGTGCCTCCTTAAAATCGCCCCGGGAGGGGCTGTGGGAACTGTTTTCAGATGGCCTCTCTGCCCCTGACGCTGGAAGAGGACCCTGCTCCCGTGTTAGTGCATTTGTGTAATCTTCTGTCTGGGTAATTGTCTCCCAACGTGCTATTTAGAATGTCTACGCTGTGCATTTAAAGAGTGTCTTGTAATCATGGTGTACTGGAAATCACTACACTTGCCAGCAATTATCACAGAATCACAGGCTGGAAGGAAAGACAGATGTCATTAAGTCCAGCCCTCAGCCCCCAGCCCCCTGGCTCAGACACAGGCCTGGCCTTATCTCACAAATGGGGCTCTTCGGGGGAAATTCTTTTTAAAAAAATGTGACCTTGAGTCTGATCACTTCTTGAGAGAAAGAACAGCCAGCCCTATACTTAACTGCCCACATTGGTTAAAGCTCGCATCTGCTTTTCTATCCCAGATGAATTCCGCCCCCCCACCCCCGGTTTCCAGCCTTGGCCCTGGGGGCCTTGCAAGGCGTAGGGTCTTCAGAGGCCCAGTGGGCACAGACCCAGAGCCCCTGTGCCCTGGAGCCAGCTGAGAGTCACGCAGCCTGGGTCCCCCAGCCCAGGGGAGGGAGAGAGAGAGCACACCGTAATTTCTAAATCCTGTGATTTGGGGGGGGGGGGAGGAGCTACTCTTGTTGACTCCAGGACGCCAAGGCACTCGCTCAATCAGTTTAACCTCCTCCCCAGCTCGGCTTCACATGGCAGCCGATTCCAGGCAACATCCATCCTCCTCCGACATTTTCCCCGGGGCCGAGGTCCTTCATTCTTGGGGTTCATTGGAACCGTTTCCATGGCGACGGCCACTTGTTGAGTTTTGAATCTCCCATCGAGGTCCTTGCAATTTGCCAGCTAAGCCACCGATCACCAGGCGTGTGTGCCAGGTTAATAAGACAAAGTCTGTTTTATTTTCTCCTTGCCTTTTTTGTCTGCCTTCAGCTGGGGGCAGCCTCACAAAAGAGACGGCCTTTTGGCTTTCAGAATTCTTAGGCCTCCGCTCATTATCCCAGGCGCTATTTGGGACTGAACCAGCCAGCGGTGCCTTTCCCCGGCTGTCTCCGGGCCACGTGGAGCAGCCATGGCAACAGGCTGGGGGCGTGGCCTCACCCAGCCGGTCACGTGGGGCTTCTTTGATTTGCACGTGGGTGTGTGTGGGGGCAGCCAGCCCTGCGTCTGTAGGTTAAAGGTAGGGGGACTGGGGCAGGGAACAATTCCATTGCGTGGCTCGGTGGCTACCGTTGGAGGCTGGAATCCAAATGATCTTGCTTTCTTTTCAGAGACTCCTCTAAACCCTCTGTGACCCTCCGACAGCGACAGAAAGCGGAGAAGCCTGGAGCCTCGTGAGCTCCCAGCGCCCTGCTGTTTCCTGTGTGTACAGACGCGTCCTTCTCCGATTCCCCAGGGGGTGTTTAGACTAATAGGTATAAGCCAAGACCTGCCAAAGGTCTTAGTGACTCAGGAGAACGCCCGTCCCCACAAGGAGAACAATGGACGAAAGAGAGCCGATAAAGGGGGCAGCAGATCAAAGCGCTCGTGGCCACCCACCATCCCCTTCTTGGTGACTTCAGTGAAAATGCCTCCTGTCCTCGCGTCTCTGGCTGCGCTTCTGCGCACCTCCGCGCAATTTGTAAGGACCCGGGCCGCTTGTTTCTCCCTGTATTTTGCAAGTTACTCTGCAAGATTTTGTCTTTGGTTTGCTGTTGAGCTTACCGAAAAATCTCTGCAGAAAAATGCTCCGATCCAAATGACTGTGTGTGTGGCCGGAAGTGCAGGGAGGACCCGCAGAAAGGCAACATTCTTCTCCTTTAGGAGCTGCTAGGTACAAGGGAGGGCTGACGGGGGTGCAGGAGGGGAGGGCTGGGCCTGCAGAATGCCTGAGAGCCCTGCCTGTCTGGTTTCATCATGGCTTTTCACTGAGTACTTGAAAAAGGAAGACAGAGGGACATAATGATCCAGAGCCTACGGCTTCTTGGCTGCAAACAGACCAAATACTTGGACCAGTGAACACAGAAATCAAGGGCAGTTTATAAAGCGGTGTTACAGTACAGATCTATTCTAAAGGCGGGCGAAAGAAAAAGAGGGAAATTATCTAAATTAAAAGGAAATGTTTCTAATTGCAAGGAAGAAAATGGAACACGTAACGATAGAATAAAGAAGCCCATCAGACTGTGTCTGGAGCCAGCAGGCCCTGCCGGTGGCTTTGGCACACTCTAGGCCCTGGGCCCTCTCCAGAGTCTTCAGGGCCTTTGGGAAAGTGGCTCTTAAGCAGATTGGGTTGGATGACCCACTCTGGTCTGGGGTTGTCCTCAAAGAGCCAGAGACTGCAGAAGTCTGGACTGGATTCTCGGATGGATTGGTTAGTTCTAGGGCTTCCTGGGGACTCTGATCATGAAGGAATCCCTCTGTTTTAACATCACCCAATTCAAATTGGTTCAAGCAATAAGGAAACCTTGATTTGCCTAACGAGAGAGCCCAGATGGAAGGCAGGGCTGGGCTGGTTGGATCCAGCGGCTTAATGGTATCACGGAGGATGGGGTTTCTTTCCCTCTTCCTGCTTTTCCTCCAGTGGTATCAGATTTATCCCACGGCTGGCTTCTGTCCTGGTTGCAAGGCAGTTGCTAACTGCCTTCAGGGCAATATGCTTACTCACCTATGTTCAGAGAGAGTGAGCCTACCTTAGATCATTCCCGTGTTCCCCAGGTGTACCCTTGCTATCACCGTGGCCACGGACATGCCTGGGCTCATTGCTCTTGATGCCTGGATTATGACTCATCCCTGCAGCCATCACTGTGGCGAGGGGGGGTGGAATGCTGCTGACTGGTTTAGGCCATTTAGGGCCTCCTCTGGGGCTGGGGGTGGCGGCCAGTCCCATCCCAAATGCAGGGCTTTGCCACCAGGAAGATCGGAGCTCCCTTAAGGGAAAATCTGGGTCTTGTAAGCAAGAGGGAAGCATGGGAGGGGGTTGGATGCTGGTGAAGCACCAGTGTCCTTTCCAGTTTCTGATGTTTGGGGTCAGAAAAGTCTAGAAGGGGCGGTGGGCAAGCAGCAGAGCTTACAGTTACATTCTGAACCCAAGGAAGCAAGCGTGGGAATAAACTGGGAACTTCTTTGAATCATTTTCATAGCGGAACACTCACTTCCTCCTGCATCCCTGTGCTTTCTTCTTTCCCTTCCCCAAACAGGGACGGCACAGCCTAGTGATTAGAGTGTGTGCCCCAGTATGGGCACCACCACCAGCTCTATAACTTAACATCTCTGGCCTTCATTTTACTTGTCTGTAAAATGGGGATATAATAGTGCCTCTCTCACAGGATTGTCGGGAAGTTTAAAGGAATTAGAACACTGAAAACATATAGGACAGCGCCTGACCCAAAGTGTGTCCTCAGTAAATATTAGCTGTTATTCCATTAAAAAAATCTGGGGGTCCCTGGGTGGCTCAGTCGGTTAAGCGTCTGCTTTTGGCTCAGGTCACGATCCCAGGGTTCTGAGATCAAGCCCCACGTTGGGCTCCCTGCTCAGCAAGCAGCCTGCTTCTCCCTCTCCCTCTGTCTGCTGCTCCCCCTACTTGGGCACTCTCTCTCTCTGTCAAATAAATAAATAAAATCTTAAAAAAAAAAAAATCTGTTTCCTTGTCATGTCCAGCATTAGACAAAGGCAGCCTTTTGATGTATTTATTTTCACAGCGCAGCTCCCAGCAGTGCCGGCCACATGGGGGGCTCAGGAGGTCTGGGCCGGATGGATGAATGTGTGGAGGAAGACAGCTAGCCAGAGGTTTAAGAGACCCTAAAACCGGGCAGAGTGCAGTTGGACTGTGAGGCTGGCGCTGTCGAAGTGTTCTCTGGCACAAATGAGGTCACTTTTGGTTTCTCTGTTACAGTTGGCCTGTCATGAAGGCAGTTTGGCTCCTGGCCCCTCTCTCCCCAGCTCTTCGCTCCCACGTCTCCTGTTGGCGAGGCTGGCCCTGGTGCTTACTGGCCTTTGCCATGCTCACACCCACCGTGCGCCTTTGACCACACTAGTTCTCTGAGCAGAATGTCTTTTGACTTTTTTCCATCCAAATTCCACCATCTTGCACAACCCAGATCAGACCCAGTTCCCCTCATGAGCCTTTCCAGCCCAGTACAATCCCTTTCTTTCCTGAACTTCCACATACTTAAAAGTATTATCTCCTGCCACACTCAGAGGCAAGCTCTGCGTAAAGCAACCCGAGTCCACGTCGTCCCACATCCGGAGCATGCCTGGGATCACTCTGCTTTTGGTCCCAGGAAGCTTCCCCTGGAGGCTCAGGGGAATTAAACCCTGAGGGGCCAAGTGAAAACCACAATGAGGTGCCACTTCACGCCCCTAGGCAGCGATAATCAAAAAGTCAGATAAGGGCGCCTGGGTGGCTCAGTCGTTAAGCGTCTGCCTTCGGCTCAGGGCGTGATCCTGGCGTTCTGGGATCGAGCCCCACATCGGGCTTCTCCGCTGGGAGCCAGCTTCTTCCTCTCCCACTCCCCCTGCTTGTGTTCCCTCTCTCGCTGGCTGTCTCTCTCTCTGTCAAATAAATAACTAAAATCTTAAAAAAAAAAAAAAAAGGTCAGATAACAACAGATGCCGATGACAATGTGGAGGAATCCGAACCCTCGTGTACTACTGGGAGGAATGTCAAATGGTACAGGCTCTTTGGAAATTGGCAGTTCCTCAAAAGGTTAAGCATACAGTTACCATTTGACCTGGCAATTCTAATCCTAGGTGTATAACCAAGAGAAATGAAAACTTATGTGCACACAACACCTTGCGTTATTTGTAATAGCCAAAAAGTGAAACCACACAAATGGTCATCAACAGAAGAATGGCTAAACAAACTGTGGTCTATCCAGACAATGGAATATTATTTGGCAATAAAAAGAAATGAATTACTCATACATGGGATAATGTGGATGGACCTTGAAAACGCTACACTGAGTGAAAGAAGCTAAACACAAAAGACCACCCATTCTATGATTCCATTTATATGGAATATCCAGAATAGGCAAATTCATAGAGATAAAAGTAGCACGGTAGTTGCCTAAGGCTGGGGGAGAGGAGAGGTGTTGGGGGGGAAATGAGGAAGAATGCTAATGAGTACAGGGTTTATTTTTGAAGTGATGAAAATGTTTTAAAATTGGTTGTGGTGATGGTTGTACAAATCTGTGCATGTACTGAAAACCTTTGCATTGTGTACTTTCAATGAGTGAATTGTTGGATGTGTGAATTGTAACAATGAACCTCAATAAAGATAAGCAAACAAAAAACTTACAGAGGCATCTTTTACCAGTGCAACATGGGAGCTGGTGAATACACGCTCTGTCCTGCCATGTTTGCAATGGACAATTCTGGGGGGGGGCATTCTGGATATTTCTGGAAGGTTCTGCCTCCAGAACCCCTCTTGTGTATAGTAATGGTCTTGAAAATGTTCCTTTTAATCATCATCATCTCCTTCACTCTCACTCTTCCTGCTTTGTCACTTGTTTCTTAGAATCACCTTATATGTATGTAGTATGTATACGCATACATATATTTTCCCTTTTTAAAAAGATTATTTATTTGAGAGAGAGAAAGGGAGAGAGCATGCGGCTGGGGGTGGGGGCAGAGGGAGAGAGTCCTAAGGAGACTCTGCGCTGAGCATGGAGCCTGATCTCATGACCCTGAGATCACGACCTGAGCTGAGACCAAGAGTTGGACACTTAACCGACTGTGCCACCCAGGCGCCCCAATTCCCTTTTCTATTTCAACCAAACTGTTACATCTTGTGGAAACAGACCATGACTTAAACTTCATTAGTATTTTTCAAACCCTACAGCAATGGACAGGAGCAGTGCTTACCAGCTTTTGTGGACCAGGCACTTTACATACATTTTCTCATATACCCTTAAAAGAACTCTGTGAAGCTCTTAATAATATTCTGCCAAAGAGGCCTTGGCTCAGCTCAGAAAGGTTAAATTCACCAGATTTACCGAGGACCCATAGCCAGAAAGTTCGCTGAGTTTACTGGAGACACACAGTCTAGTTAGAGTAAGGATATTTATCTAGGTATGTTTGAGCCTTGGTGGCATATAGTAGATTGAAACTAATACTGGATGGTAGACTGTAGCCAAGTTGATACTTTATTCCTTGTTTGGTGGTTTTTATTTCAGGAACCAAATCATATAATTTTAATATAAAATGATTGATGGACAAATGCGCTGCAAAAAAGCTGTATTGGTATGCTGATAGATGGTTAAGCAATTGGCACTCTGGAAGAAAAGGCCTGTTTTTAGTGGTTGTCAATTTCTTTTTTTTTTTTTTTAATATTTTATTTATTTGACAGAGAGAGAGACAGCCAGCGAGAGAGGGAACACAAGCAGGGGGAGTGAGAGAGGAAGAAGCAGGCTCATAGCAGAAGAGCCCGATGTGGGGCTCGATCCCATAACGCCGGGATCACGCCCTGAGCCGAAGGCAGACGCTTAACGACTGCGCCACCCAGGCGCCCCGTGGTTGTCAATTTCTGTAGCGTCAGTATCCCCGCCGTGGTGGGCACCAGGCTGTTGATGTGGAGTTAGGAAAAGATGCACTGTCACCAGTATATATTCTATTTTTCCTCAAAGATACAACAGACAGAAGTAACCCCAACAGCATAGACAATCATAAAACGCAGAAACATAGCGAGGAAGTAATAAGGTTAAGTATTTGTTGCCTTTGGTTTTATTTTTATTTATTTTTATTTTTTTATTTTTATTTTTTTATTAATAATGATTTTTTATTATATTATGTTAGTCACCATACAGTACATCCCCGGTTTTCGATGTAAGGCTCGATGATTCATTAGTTGTGTACAACACCCAGTGCACCATACAATATGTGCCCTCCTTACTACCCATCACCGGTCTATCCCATTCCCCCACCCCCCTCCCCTCTGTAGCCCTCAGTTTGTTTCTCATAGTCCATAGTCTCTCATGTTTCATTCCCCCTTCTGATTGTTGCCTTTGGTTTTAATAGAATTTATTTAATTGTAAATTTATATAATTTAATTTTTAGTAATGGTCACGTTTAGCAGCAACGGGCTTGCAAAATCGCTGGAAATCGAACAGCTCTCCGGGGCCAGAATGAGCTGCCTCCCCATGCCTCTGGACTGTCGCTTGGAAGGGAAATTAAAAGAAATTTTACTAATGAATTTATCTTCCGAATTTGTCTCTGAAGGCAGGAGGTGAGTCACTTGCCGTTGTTGGATTACTCCCTGAAGCTAAAAACTCAACGTAAATAGTAGTTAAGAAGGAATGTTTTTGATGCAGCGCTGCCCCATGGGACTTGCCTAGTATTACTTATCCAATTGAACACCGTCCAATACAGCGGGCCCGAGCCACATGTTGGCTCTTTGAACACTTGAAATGTGACTAATGAATTTAAATGTAAATTTAAGTAGCTGCAGGTGGTTAGTGGCTGGCACGTTGCGCAGCACAGCTTACACTTTGGTAAATAATTTTTAGGGGGTCTTTATTATGAAATCCCAAGCCCACTCCTCGGCTTGCATCACCCGACTCCGGCTGTCTCAGCCTGCCTCCTTTTATTGCTTTCTACTCTCAGCTTGGTTCCTCTACCCAGCGCCACTGATCTTTTTTCCATCCCTAACACACATATTCAGATGACCTGCGTATCTGGCCTTTGGACGCGATGGTCTTTCAAGTGCCCGTATGTGCCTCTCATCGGTTACAAGTAAATGTCTCAGTTTCGCTGGAGCTCCTGGGCGAACCCCCTTCAGACTCAAGCTGATTTGTGTATGGGGATGCCTCAGAGGGTGACGTGGTACTCGAGTCTGACAACTGTCACATGGCCCCTACGCAGAGGGCTCCTGTGATGTCAGCTTTCCACAGATTCACCACAGCACTCTGTGTGGCTAACGAGCTACTCCTCCGTCAGGACTCTGACCTCAGCAGCCAGCCACAGAGTGGGAAGCTGCCTGTCGTGGACAATTGGCTTTGCTCTGTCTAGTTCGTGTTCCAGGTCCCCAGGAAGTAAGGGGCAGGCAGTCAAGGGGTATGGTGCCACTCTAGGCGTGGTCCTAAATCTTCCTCCTCACATCGTTCAGATACTTCTGTCCATTTGTGGCCGGTAGGTCTTTGGAGTGTTGTCTAAGCTAGCTGCTAGTTAATTGCCTTATCAACCCATGTACATTCTGCTAATTAAAAATTCCATTATTGGGGCGCCTGGGTGGCACAGCGGTTAAGCGTCTGCCTTCGGCTCAGGGCGTGATCCCGGCGTTATGGGATCGAGCCCCACATCAGGCTCCTCTGCTGTGAGCCTGCTTCTTCCTCTCTCACTCCCCCTGCTTGTGTTCCCCCTCTTGCTGGCTGTCTCTATCTCTGTCAAATAAATAAATAAAATCTTTAAAAAAAAATTCCATTATTACTTTGAAATTCTCTCTATAAAAAGTACTGATTGAATTAGAAATCCACCTATCTTGGGGGCGCCTGGGTGGCTTAGCCATTAAGCGTCTGCCTTCGGCTCAGGTCATGATCCCAGGGTCCTGGGATCGAGCCCCGCATTGGGCTCCCAGCTTGGCGGGAAGCCTGCTTCTCCCTCTCACATTACCCCTGCTTGTGTTCCCTCTCTTGGTGTCTCTCACTGTCAAATGAATAAATAAAATCTTAAAAAAAAAAAAAAAAGAAATCCACCTATCTTATCATAAGACATTTAAATATTGCATTTCTCAATAAAGAAAATAAATCACTAGTAGTCTTTCAGTATCATTTCATCTGTTGTATACTTTTGATAGTTGTAAAAATAGTTTTTAAGTTCTTTAAGTTCTATCCCATATTTGTGCAATGCTCCTCATTGATGGTGACTTTCAAGAATTTGAAGACATCATCCTTGAAAGTTTGGCATTTTGGGCATTATTGGTGTCACTTGGTATAAACAACTTATATTCTTGCAAGTAAGCTCAAGCTTTCGTTTAAAAACCTCAAAAATATTTATTTGGAATTCATGCAAATTATATTTAATATAATTCCCTAATTATTGGCTTTTTCCTTATTATAATTACATAAGGTGAAAAAGTAATCATCTTTTCCACCAATTATTATCTAAATGGTCCCCTGCCTCCGTCTCTTCTAGTTTATCCCTGCGTGCCAAGCCAATATTTCTTTCTCTGTGTGCTGTGACTTGAAAAAGTTTGGGCAGTCGTGCCCAGATTGTCTTCCTCCCTCCCGCTCTGCCCCTGTAAAGCTGCCTCTCTTTGAGACTCGTGCCCTCCCTGCTTCTGGACACTCGGCAGCCAGCAGCTTGGTCTCTGCCCTGCTGTGGTAGGAAGGCCCTGCTCCTTGTGTGGCTCTCTTATTGTTCTGTACGTTCATATCTTTTCTTCCTAATGACGCTGTACATTCTTTAAGTGTCATATCTATGGATACTTCTGGGTATTTCAGGTCCTTCAAAACTCTCAACAAGAATTACAAGATCCAAACTAATTCACCCAAAATCAAGAAGTGGAGTTTATTTTCTTTCTATCTCCCTGTAAGGAGGTTAATATAAAATAATTATCTATCATCTATCTATCTATCTATCTATCTAATCATCTACCAACACATTTTGACTTTTTTCTTGTCTGCTAGTGTCAGTTTCCACCTATTCTGCCGGGGGCCCTTACTTGCCTTGGGGAAGATTAGAATTATTACACAGATTTGCAAAAAGAAAGAACGAATCAATGTTGAATGTTTGATATCCCAAATAGGATGTTTCAGTCCAGAGCAAGGCTATTGAAAGCCAGACTTTGAAACAGAGGAAGTGTTTTCTGAGTTTCTTAAGCTCCTTTTAATGCATCAAACGCTGGGAGGCCTGAACATTAGGCTTTTCTATAAGCCAAGGCTGTGATGCGTGTGGGAAGTGGGAGATGCTGGTGCCTTTGGGTCCTGAGGATGTTGACTAAAGAGGCAGGGGTAGAGGAAGGCAGTGCCAGGCACTCGAGTCCTGACTTCCCTCCTTGGACCAGCGTCTCGGGACGTGGGGCTGGTTCTAGAGGGGGAAAGGGGAATGCTGAAAGCTGAGAAGGCTTATTATACTCTGTACCTCATTTATTGGTCTTTTGGGAAAGAAGAAGAAATAAGATTGCATTCACAGATTTCAAGTGAACATGAATTTTGGGGGGATACAATTTGACCGACAACAGAGGCAGAGGCAAAAATAAAACACTGAACATTCACCCCAAAGAGACTGACCTAACTGAATGGGACTATTTGAACCTGAGGAGGCTGAGATGTTTAAATTGCCCTCCCCGACCCTGGCCACTACCCAGAGGGATGGGGGCTCGTGAGGAAGGTTACGTGGTGATAGAAAACGAACAAGTTACATTTTCCTATTTGTATCTGAGTGGTGTTGGGAGTTAAAATTGCCACATCACTGTATCTGGCCAGCCACTGCTCCAAAGGGACAGAAAAGAAACAGACACTAGCAAATCACTACAATCGAGGTAGACGGTCACAAGTGAAAATAGTACAGTTTGTGGGAGCACAGAATGGGGGAGAAAGGGAAGAAAATGATTAGACTGGAAACCGAGGCTTAAGAGGAACAACTACAATTCATCAAAAAGTACTGCTACTTAGCCCTGAGTTTCTTGGCAACCAAGAAAAGAAAGGAAAGATGAAAGATTACAGGACCTTATTAGTACAAGGAAACATACCATAATGCCACAAGATTAAAAAAGTATTTTTAAAATACTGGATCTGAGAGGACTCTGTCATAAAGGGCATTTATTGAGGAAACAGACTATCGTGAACTGTGATTTCTTTTTTTTTTTTTTAAAGATTTTATTTATTTATTCGATAGAGACAGAGACAGCCAGTGAGAGAGGGAACACAAGCAGGGGGAGTGGGAGAGGAAGAAGCAGGCTCATAGCGGAGGAGCCTGATGCGGGGCTCGATCCCAGATCGCCGGGATCACGCCCTGAGCCGAAGGCAGACGCTTAACCGCTGTGCCACCCAGGCGCCCCTCCTTGTGGCATTTCTTATGTCTACCCTTAATATAGCTAATTTTAAACTAAGGGTATAATATCGATTTGAAGTTCTGAAGGCTTTTGTGTGAAAAGCTAGAATAATACATTCTGAGTATGTGACTCTCTGTGAAAAAAACTTTGAGAATCTAGGCATTGCATTGTCCATATGATAGCCACTAGGCACACAGTTTACTTAAATTTAAATTTGAATTAACGTAAAACAAAAATCAAAATCCAATTCCTCTGTTATACTAGTCATATTTTGAAGACTCAGTGGCCACATGTGGCTAGTGGTTACTGTTTTTAACTGTGCATAGAAATTCCCAGCATTACAGAAAGTTCTACTAGACAGAGCCTAGAGGAATATGTGGAGATACCTTTTGGGTAAGAATTGTTTTGCAAACAATTCTGTACTGAGATTGTGAGAAGTATGTTAAGACACAAAGTTTTAGATAAACTTGGTAAATATTGTAAAGGATTTTAAAGATAAATTTAATTTTTTTTCCCTCTTTTATTTATTTATTTGAGAGAGAGAGAATGAGAGAGAGAGAGAGCATGAGGGGGGGAAGGGTCAGAGGGAGAAGCAGACTCCCCGCTGAGCAGGGAGCCTGACGCAAGACTCGATCCTGGGACTCCAGGATCATGACCTGAGCTGAAAAAGCTGCCCAACCGACTGAGCCACCCAAGCACCCCTAAATGTAATATCTTAATATTTATTTTAAATGTAATACTAAATGAATATACTAAATAAAAATTAAATAGAATGTTTAAATAAGATATACCTAATACCATACACAAAAATTAGCTCAAAATGGATCAAAGACCAAAAAAAAAAAAATAGATCTAATGTATGACCTAAAACTATAAAATTTTTGGAAGAAAACATAAGGCAAAAGCTTCATGACACAGGATTTGACAACTTTTTTTTTTGATGTGACAGCAAAAGCATGGACAGCAAAAGAAAAGAACAGGCAAATTGGTCTTTATCAAAATTACAAGCTTTTGTGCTGCAGAGGACATTATCAACAGAGTAAAAAGTCAACCTGCAGAATGGGAGAAAATATTTGCAAATCATATATCTGACAAGATATTAATATCCAGAATATATAAAGAACTCCTGACTCAACAACAAAAGAATCCAATTCAAAATGGGCCAAAGACTTGAATAGACATTCTTTTTTTTTTGAGAGAGAGGGAGAGAGACTGCAAGTGGGTTCGGGGCCGAAGGGGCAGAGAGAATCTTCAGCTGGGTCCAACGTGGGGCTAGATCTCACGGCTCTGAGATCACGACCTGAGCCGAAATCAAGAGTCAGATGTAAAATGGACTGAGCCACGCAGGTGCCCCTCTGTGAGTTTAAACCCACGTGTAGATTCATGTTTCTGCCAACACATCAGTATGTGGGGTAGATCCATCACCCCTCAAACTCCCGTGTGCTACACCTTTACACAGCCTTCCCCCCCTCGCCCCCGCAACTACTGGTTTGTCCTCCATCACTATAGTTTTGTCTTTTCCAGAATGTCAAGGACATAGCATCACGCAGTCTACCACCTTTTGAGATGGACTTCTTTTACCTAGCACGATGCCTCTGAGATGCATCCAAGTTGTTGCATGTATCACTGGTCTGTTCCTTTTTATTGCTGAATAGTATTCCATTATACGGATATACTGCAATTTCAAAATCCATTTACCAGGTTAAAGACATTCGTTTCCAGTTTTTGGCAAATACGAATAGAATTGCTATAAACATCCATGTACAGGTTTTTGTGTGACCATACAGTTTCCTTTTACTAAGATCAATCCCCAGGGCTGGAATTATTGGGTCATATGGTGCGTGCATGTTTAAAAGAGACAACTAGCAAACCATCTCCCCCGGGAGCTATGCTATGTTGCATTCCCACCAGAGGAGTGTCATTTGCTTCACTCCCTGTCAGCGCTTGGTGTGTTACGAATATTTTTTAAGCACCTGGCTTGGTGCAAGGTGTTAGAGATAGAAAAGTAGGGGAGACATAATTCCTGCTCTTGAGGCGTTTGTGATCAAGTTTATTAAAAGCCTACAGCAATCACTGCATCAGATCGCACATCCCCCTACACACTACTGAATTGTTCTGCTCAAGCAAAAGAAGTTTGTATGTGGAGATTCAGTGGAAGAAAGTCAAATACTTCCTCGGGAAATAGGAAAATTTTATGATCATAATAATACACTCGGCTGTGAATGGCTTGACTCCATGATTAACACTGCCATATGGTGTTTTTGTTTTGGGTCACTTGGCTCGGTCGGTTAAGCGTCCGACTCTTGATCTCAGCTCAGGTCTTAATATCAGGGTCGTGAGTTCAAGTTCTGACTTACTTAAATTTTTTTTTTCCTCTTGGAAAGCTGATTCTTTTCTCCTGGTCAGAATGGCTCTGTTATGAGAAGACTGACCCTCAATTTAGAGTTTATTTTAAGATTAGTAGACATGAGGGGCACCTTCGGCTCAGGTCATGATCCCAGGATCCCGGGATGGAGCCCCGCATCGGGCTCCCTGCTCATCGGGGGGCCTGCTTCTCCCTCTCCCACTCCCCCTGCTTGTGCTCTCTCTCGCTGGCTATCTCTCTGTCAAACAAATAAAATCTTAAAAGAAAAATACTTAAAAAAATTAGTAGTCATGAGTAAATATAAGAATAAACCACTCTTTCCTTATGAGGGCAAACTGCTTGTAGTCAGTAGTTAACTTGATAAATATCATTAAGCTCATCTTACCTATTCAGTAGGATATTCAGAATAGAATAAAACATATGATAGTTCAACACGTACCTTGTCGAAATTGCTAAAATCTGATGTTTCTCGGAAGCATGGGCCAGAGTCGCTGTGTCTACTTGTGCTTCTTAAGCTTTCTGCTTTCTTGGGTTTAGTACTCTTTCTTCCCAAGTGTTTCCTTTATAAATGCTGGCTTTTTTTCTAGACGGAGTGGACTTCCTTCTTGGATGGGGTCAGGTAAGGTGCCTCCTTTCGCCACCAGGGTTAACCCCAAGCCCCTCTCTCTTACCTCCTTCGCTCATTGTAAACTGACGGCTTTGATCGTAAGCAGTGGCCATAAATGGCCGATTGTAAATGGACGGTCACCAGCCAGAGACCAGGTTCTTTGTTGATCTCTTCTGATTTCTGGAGGCTTCTTGCACAACATGTGGTTTATACTGAGAGTTTTCCTTTAGGAAGCAGTAATTTTTCGCAGTATTAATGAGGCCGTTCAGATTTAGGTATTGGAAATGGGTTTTTCTCATCCTCTGACTCTCTTCTCAAGCGAAAACTAAACTCAAAACAGGATGGAGAAAACACTTGTTCCTCCTTTCAGACTGACTGCAATGCTCAGGCAGGGCCTTTGGAGAATGGCACACGGTCAGGGGTGGGGCTGAGCCGTGTCCCATGTAGTCTTCTGCCATTGGGAATGGGGGGGGCCTCACCGTTCTTAGGAGTTCCTGTTTGATTAGGCCAGTAGTTCTCGAAGAACCAGCGTCAGTGTCATCTAATCAGTGAATTGATAGGAAATGCAAATTCTCTGGCCCCCATCCCAACCTGCTAAGTTGGAACATCTGGGAGCAGGGCCCAGGGAAAGTTTAACAAGCTCTCCCGGTGAATCTTACACATATTGATGTCTGACAATGACTAGTTTAGAGGTATCCTGTTTCTACAGACAAAATTGGCCTCTTAGAAAATTGTAACTTGGCTGTTGGTATTATCTCCATGGGAAAACAGTGTTTAAGAAGATAGGCCCTAAAGGCGACGGTCTTAAATTTTAATCCTAGACCTGCCACCTAACAGCTGTGTGAACGTAGGCATGGTATTTCTTCTAAGTTTCAATTTTTTGTTTAAATCTCTGAAATAGGGAGAGTGAACATACGCTTTCAGGCCACAAACTCAGGGCCACCAAAAATAACTTCTTTTTTCGAAAACTGATCTTTATTGCTCTCTTGAGACCGTGTTCTACCTGATGAAAGAGAAGCTCCCAGTTTTCGTTAATAAAGACTAGTAATTATTCAAGAAAGGAAATTTGATCATAGTGGATTACTTGGCCACACAGTGAAACAGGATTCCTAGCATCAAAATAGTGTGAATAAAAAATGCTGATTTTTAAAAATATTTTTTATTATATTATGTTAGTCACCACACAGTATATCCCTGGTTTCTGATGTAAAGTTCGATGATTCATTAGTTGCGTATAACACCCAGCACACCATGCAATACGTGCCCTCCTTACTACCCATCACCAGCATATCCCATTCCCCCACCCCCCTCCCCTCTGAAGCCCTCAGTTTGTTTCTCATAGTCCATAGTCTCTCATGCTTCATTCCCCCTTCTGATTACCCCTGCTTTCTTTATCCCTTTCTTCCCCTACTGATCATCCTAGTTCTTATGTTCCATAGATGAGAGAAACCATATGATAATGGTCTTTCTCTGCTTGACTTATTTCACTTAGCATTATCTCCTCCAGTGCCGTCCATGTTGCAGCAAATGTTGAGAAATCATTCTTTTTGATAGCTAAATAATATTCCATTGTATATATGAAAAAATGCTGATTTAACTGAAACCCATGGTATAAATTATTTTGGGAGGTTGGGGGATGGCAAAGTGGATTGCTTCCTGTTCATCTACTGTAAGAGGAAGCCAATAGAAAAATACCTAATATTGGGAAGTCATTATACTGCAGTACAGAGTTTGGTAATTAGAAAATCAACGTAAAAATAAGCTTAAGGAGTTGCAAGTTGTGACTCACAATTTGGGCTAGGAAAGGCCGGGATGGAGTGTGGTCGAGGATTGCTGATTTTTGTTATAATTTGTTTAGGTCAAAATAAAAACAAAATTACAGCTTTTCTGTCCAATTATTTTCTTTGAGTTCCAAAATTATACTTGGAAACTAAGAATAAACGTTTTCTTTTGCGTTTCTGCTGGAACACCTTTCCGCTGAGGGGGGTGAGTGCAGAATGTGCTCCTTGCCGCTAGATGGGGAGCGAGATGGAGGAAGGAGCGTAGGCGGCTGTTTGAACGTGTTCCCCAACATGGCGCTAGAACGATGGCCCCTGTCTCATGACAGTGGCTGTGAAGATTTAAGGAGAGGATGCATGTAAAGTGTTTGGCACGGTTCCTGGCAGGTTGTAAGGATTCCCTACCTGTTGTTAGCTAGTAATGATGTTAATGTGATGATAAATCACCCAGGAGAGCCTATCTACAAAGAGGCTAGATTATGCTTGACCCTGCAGGTTGACAGACTGGTTATTTCTTTTTTGTCAGAGGTCTGGACATCTCGAATGGATGTCTACAGTGATTTTAATCCCTGCTGTTCGATACTGTAGTAGATTCTGACTGGAGACTCACCAGGGGTGGCAATCAGCTTGCTTGCTCCTTCTCCTCCTCCTCCTCCTCCTCCTCCTCCTCCTCCTCCTCCTCCTCCTTCTCCTCCTCCTTCCCCTTCCCCTTCTTCTTCTTCTTCTTCTTCTTCTTCTTCTTCTTCTTCTTCTTCTTCTTCTTCTTTTTTAAGATTTTATTTATTTATTTGACAGAGAGAGAGCGCACAAGCAGGAGGAGCAGCAGAGGGAGAGGGAGAAGCAGGCTCCCCACGGAGCAGGGAGCCCGACATGAGACTCAGTCCCAGGACACCGGGACCATGACCCGAGCTGAAGGCAGACAGTTAACCGACTGAGCCACCCACGTGCCCGGCAATCAGCTTTCTTATTAAGTCCCCGAATCATTCATTCCTTCAGGTGTGTGGCCGAGAAAGCAGGGGTCAAAGCGTTCTGAGACCCCCAGAAGATTAGAAACGTAATCCTATATGCCTCAAACTCTGCTACAGAAAGGACCCTGTTGGATTTCCCAAAGCGGTGATGTGCTCAGGGTTCGCTGTTGCTTTTTCCTTCCTGTTCTTCCTCCTCCTAGCCCTTGCTAACATTGCATATGTCACTGTGTCTGTGACCTCGTTTACAACTCCCTTAGACAGAGCTATATGGACATGCTCTTTTTCAGTCCTGGCTTGAAAAACAACAGTCAATTCTTTTAGCCATTTGATAAGTTGAAATGTTCTAAATACTTCGTAAATACAAGCTACCTATAGAATCGTTGGTAAAATGCCTCCTTACCTCAATTTGCCCGGGGAAGCTGCAAAGTCCTCAACCAGTACGACCGAGCATTTCTTACATGAAATATGGGTCAACCCAAGAACCAAGATGCCCCGAGACAGATCCCAGGTCCTGGTCTGATTTTTACAAAACATCACGGGACTAGTCTCTCCTAATTCTTTAATGCTGGGGAGGGTTGTCAACACTGCACTGGCCATACAGGACCCAAAGGCCCCTGCGGCCTTTTTCCCCCCCAGGAACAGAACTTCCTCACCCAGGGTCTTGCTCTCCAGGCATGGAGAAAGTTCTCACATGCGCTGCTCTCTCTCCAGCCCTTAGCAAATGACTTCTTATGACCATGACAATTAAGCATCAACCGCGGAACATTTGGGAGAGAGTATACACTAAGAACACTTTTCTAGCACAAAGGTAGAAACGTCAGGCACTATTGTGTGAGTGCTGTGTTGACCGCTTTGCAAAAATCCATCACTTGTGGGGCTTGATGTAGGAGAGATGTTTCCAGATGCCGCGCGGAAGCAGAGCGGCCTCAGACGTGCCGCCGGAACCCAACCTGGGAGCTGCTGGCGGCTTCGTGGCCCAGCTCAGTCCTGTCAGGCCTCTTGCTCCTCTTTTTTTTTTTTTTTTTTTTTTGCTGGCATCAGGGTTTTCTGGCTTTTGACTCCGTGAAGGAGGAGCTCATTCCTTGTTTGAGAGATACTAACATAAAACTGGGACATAAGCTTGAACGTATGCCCAGGAATAAACACGTGAAAGGGTAGAGAAACATGCTGCAAACTGGGAAGAAATCCTCTTTTCACAAATCTGTGCAGTTGATAAAAATAAAGCAACAGAAGAAACAGAAAATATGAGAGTGAAAACCCAGAAAATAGGGCCCAATAGAAAATGCTCCAGATGCTGAAAGTTTTAGACAGTTTGGGAGATGTTCTGATACTGTTTCTCCTGCCCTGTTCTGTTTCCGAAAATGAGTGCCCTCCTGTTTTTGGGGGGGACATCACAGAAGACACGAAGCCCAGGAAATATAACTTGGTTACATATATGTCCTTCTAACCTTTAGATTTCTCTTACTTATCATAAACTAGCCGCAACTAAGAGATGGTATTTTAAATTCCGAGCTTGTAACTCCATGGGGTATAAATTTTAAAAGACGCACCAAAAAATCCAATAATGACTTGTAATGATATTAAATGTTACTTTTATATTTAATATATTAAACATAATGACTTTTTTTTAGCAAAACAAGTGATTAATATTCATTAGGCTGAATTTACAGGCAATGAATATGTATAATTCTAAACTAACAAATGGATTTCCAATGTGCCAAATGTATTGAAAGACTATAAACATGAATCTGACAGAACCCTATGAGCAGAACCCAACTCAATATTTGGTTTCAAGAATTTGTGGCTTACCTGGTTGGAATTTAGAAGGGTTTCTTTTCTTTCTTTCTCTCTCACTCTCTCTCGCTCTCTTTTTTTTTTTTTGTAGGATTTTGTTTATTTATTTGAGATAGAGAGAGAGAGAGTGAGTACCAGGTGAGCTGGGGTGGGGGGGGGCTGCGTAGAGGGAGAGGGAGAGGCAGACTCCCCGCTGAGCAGGGAGCCTGACACGGGGCTCGATCCCACAACCCCGGGATCATGACCTGAGACAAAGGCAGACACTCAGCCAACTGAGCCACCCAGGTGCCCCAAATTTAGAAGTATTTCGATAGAAAGAGTGATATCAGGCATGCATGGGTGGTTAGGCCAGTCCATAAAATTCTATTGAGCTCATATTTTATGGTACCAACAGGAACACAACATTTTTTAACGAGAAAGTCTGTGCTGAGTTTTGACTAGGTTGGCCAAGATCACGGTTCCTCCAGCAGTTCAATGGGAGAGTGGTTCTGGCAGTTGGGGGTGGAGTGTGGGGTTCACAAAGAGCAAACTCCCAGCCCCCTCCGAGCGTGTAGGGGAGTAGCACTCCAGAGATGCTAGGTTTGGAGCTCTTGCAAACAGGTCCTTCTCTAGAACCTGTAAAGGGCTGGAAAGGACTGGGGCTGGCAAGGGAGGTGGATGGACTGGGCTGCAGGCAGTGGGGCGGGGGCTCAGGGGGTCTGTTTCCCTCGGTATGTGTAGCAACTACCCAGGTCCCTGGGGAAATAATTTGAGCTCTTCAACTGACTATTTCTGGGAATTTTTATTTCTAAGGAAGAGTAAAATGTTCAGCGTCTGAACATTAGGCCAAAGCTAATTGTAATGCACTTGTTAAAAAAAATGTGAAACGTGTCCTGCCGCTTCACCAGGGCAAATTGGAACAAAATAGGGTCTCTTATTCAGGAATTTGGGGCACTGGAGATAACCAAGCCAGGCAACTCAGGATAGGACGGTTGGTATATCAGAATTATGAAAGTCGTGTGACTTTACCCATGAAACAGAAAGATATATTCACCTGAAAGACCATTTCTGGTGCTGTTTTAATATATCACGGAAACAAGCGTTTCGGGCATGTAGTTCCGATAAAACGGCACGAAATCTACGAAGGCTTTGAAAGAGAATTTAGAGTCAAACGTGTGTAGCCCTGGGTTTCCTGTGTTGTCAAGGTAACCAGAGCCTTCTTTTTCTCGGTAACTTGAACCTGCCAAGCCAACATCAGACACCTCACTCACTAGCTAATCAGCCACCTGCCACTGAGTTTGACTGTTTTCTGTGGGTCGAGCAGCCTAAAGGCCCCGTTTTTCCTCGTCTTTTCTGCCTTCCACCCTTCTTCGGTTGAGGCTGCGTTTAGAGAAAACACTCCATAGTCATTGTCATGAAGTTGCAGAGCCGGACTATGCCCTTGCTCTTAGGAAGAAGTACAACTATTTATATCATAGCTCTACTGCGTTCTACTGTGTGACCTTGAGCGAGTCATGAACCTCTCTGGGCGTCAGCCCTCTATCTATAAAGGGGAGGGATAACAATAACACTTCATTGGGGTAGTTGTGACGATTAAATCATTTAAAATGTGTGAACTCCTGGATTTGTTCCTGGTTATAGTAAGCGCTTTAAAAGTGTTCACTATTGTTTTTGCTGTTAGTGGAGTGTAGTGAGAGGTGCAGTGCTTATGAGACGAGAGAGAGTTTCGGGTTCATTTTGTGGCCCAAAATATATCAGATTTAAGATTTATTTAATTTGATATGCAATGGGGGAGTCATCAGAGGTTTTTTTTTTTTAACTTAAATTTTTTTTTTTTTTTTTGGTTAATTAAAGTACGTAAGTAACAGCACCAGAAAGACAGAACGTCAGGAAGGAACAACACTGTAAAATTCAGTCTTTAAACACGTGGTATAGTCTCTTTTGGTTATATTTCCAGCCATAACCCCAAAGTGCTAAGCATGTTAACTTTTCCCTTCGGCGGCTGAGACTGTGAATTAATTTGATACAAAACACCTGTAGAAAGAATTACTGAATGCTAATCTTGCACAGGTGGAGAGAAAATCGATTCAGAGAGGACCAACTTCTATTTTCTCATATAAATAAAAACTATGGGGGCTATGAATGTCAAAGCCGGTGGCCTTGAACCCTTCTCCACCATAAGGGGCTACAAGCCTGTGCAATATATCATTAAAAAAACAAGTCATTTCTTTTCCATTTTGTAATGTGTTCTGGGAGATTTGACTGATGACCTATATTTCAGGAAGCATGAATGATTTCCACATCTCGGATGAGATAGGTGTGTCATAAATCAATACATGGTGTAGTAAAACACTTTTTTCTGCCTTGACACAGCCTTGATCCCTAATTATAGGTGAGAACAAGGTAAATATATATATATATATTTTTTAACAGCGAGCAATCTGTAAGAATTTTATTGACCCAAATTGTTTTTATTTGCCTCCGTCAGTTCATAGACTCTGGGTCATCTATCGCCTCGAATTGCTTGGGGTACTTTACATTCACTGTTTGGAGAACAGTTGTTGAGTTCTAAGAACATTCGTGCTTCCGGTTCTTCTGACCCGTGGATGTATTTTTGTGACCTCTCCCTGGCCCTTCTTTGATCTCCGCAGGTCGGCTTCTTTCTCTCTGATCCGGAGGCCTCGGGTGCTGGTTGCATCTCCCCGCTAAGCCTGTTTTGGCCTGTTCCAGAGGAAGCCAGCTGCTCCGTGTCACCTCCCTTCAGGCCCGTCAATGACTTTCCAGTGCTCTGAAACGAAGGGAGACGGTGGTGAGCGACAGGTCACGGAGGGGCTCCCGTGGATGCAGCGGTCTTCTCTGGAGCTATGAAAGCTCTTTGGTCTCCGTGCAGGAAGGTAGGTAGATTTGTGACCCGCGTCTGCTGAGGTTAGCTCCGAGCTGGGCAAAAAGGTGGGCTGGAGGAGGGAGAAGGGGCTTACGAGCATGTCAATACTTCATCACGTAGGGGAGGAGCAGTATCTTCTTCCTTCTCCCCTTCTCGAGTCCTAGCTGGGTCTCTGTAACTAAGACAGATGAGTGAGAGAAAAGCACACAAATTTACTTAATGTCACTTTTACGTGACCTGGGAGACTTTATAAGGAAACGAAGACCCAAAGAACAGTTACGCCTGTGTGTTTTTACCCTAGGTTTGATGGAGACTGGAAAGTTGTGGAAAAACATGATAGGACAGGGGAGATGAGCTAAGTGTAGTAGCCTGGAGACACTTGGCAAGGCCCGTATATTCGGATTCTTCTGGGCATCTCTCTGTCTTGGAGATCAGATGCTCCCTTCTTCTGGTGTAGGGAGGGCACCTTCCATGGGGGTCTTACGACCCGCTTCAGGGGAAGGTCTAAGAGTCCTTCCTGCATCTGCCGTTTCTCAGATTCCTTCAGCTTAAAATATTCAATAGGCTAGGGTGCCATATTTTGGGATAGTGTGTCCTGAAGCCCGTTAATGAGAATGGTTTGATTTCTCTGAATCCAAACCACTATGGCGTCAGAAAGTCAAATCCATTCACCCCCATCAAGAGATCTTTCCTTGTATCTTCAGCCCTAAAATGAATATTTTCCCAGATTGTTTAGCTTCTTTGCAAATATATGCTTATGCTGGATGGGTATTAGTATGGAAGAGTCCTTCTTAAATTATAAGCGGTAAATGTCAAAGGACCAAACACGCTCTTAAAATTCTGAGCAAGTTGAGACATGCAGGGGCGATAGGAAGAGGTGGTGCTGTCCTTGCAGGAAAGAGCCCTGAAGCCCAGCAGCTCAGAGGAGCCGTGCCTGTTAGTGGGGTCATAGAAATATCTGAATGGAAGAGTGTTTTATTGACACCCCTAATAGGTGACTTTTTACTTTTGAAATAATTATAGATTCAAAGGAGATTGCAAAAAAAAATACATAGAATTTTGCATGCTCTTTGTCCAGTTTACTCCAAAGGTGACATATCATTGTAGTACAGTGTCTAGGAAATAGATATAGTAGGTGACACTTCTTTCTTCCATTTTTAAAATTGTGGCAAAATGCACACGAAATTTACCAGCCTGACTACGTTGAAGTGTACAGTTCAGTGGCGTTAAGTAGATTTCATATTCCTGTACAACCGTGTAACTCCGGAACTCTTTTCGTCTCACAAAACTGCAACTCTGTGCCCATTAAACACTGACTCCCCATTTCCCCTCCACTAGACGCTGGCACCCATCATTCTACTTTCTGCCTCTGAAGTTGACTACTCTGGGTACCTCCCGTGACTGGAATCCTGCAGTATGTGTTGATCTTTTTGGGACTGGCTCATTGCACTTAGCATAATGTCCTGAAGTTTCATCCATGTTGTAGCAGGTGCCAGAATTTCCTCCCTTTTGAAGGCTGAATATCACCCCATTGTCTGTATATGCCACAGTTGGTTTATCATTCATCCATCAAAGCTTGGGCAGCTTTCTTCTTTTAGCTGTTGCAAATAGTGCGGTTATGAACATGGGTGCACACATATTTTCTTGAGACTTTGCTTTCAGTTTTTCTGGAAACCTACCAAGAAGTGGAATTGCTGGGTGTAGGTGACTTCAAAGTCTGCACTTTGCTTGTTTCTTCCAAGTCTGGGAGCTCCGAGTCGTTACCAGTTCCCTGAAGCCATTGCTTTTAAATTGTCCATCATCCCCCAGCCCCCACAACGTCCCCAGTTTCCTGGCTGTCAGGCTTAGATTTTCCATCAGGGGAACTACTTTCTTGCATATTCTTTCAGCTTCTCTGTAGGACATCAACCCTGCTTTTATATCCTATCAAATTTCAGCTTCTGTACCAAAGTTTCTGCTCTCCTTGGCAGACCAAACCCTTCAAACACTTTTGGTGGTGGTGGTGGGGCTCCAGAAAGCCCATGCTCTCTGGGGTTCCCCCTACCACACCAGTTGGCCCATTTGTTCTTGATAGCTCATCTATTTCTTACAGTTTGTCCTTATTCTTCAGATTCTTCTCTTCTCAGTCTACACCTTCTCTCTGGAAGGTCTTTTCTAGTTCCAGTGCTATAGTGACCCCTAAATTCTGGTGAATCTCAAATTTTTCTCCAATCCAGACTCTTTCCTTGAACTCCAGATTTAAATATCCCACTGCCAGCTCAACATCTCTTGGCTCAAATAAGCATCTTAAACTTAATTTGTCTGAAATACAATTATTGACTTCCCCCCCAAACCTGCTCAGGGGCCCCTCATTTTATCTTTCTCGGCAAATAGTACCCCAGTTCACACAGTCGCTCAGGCGTAAAGTCTAGGAGTTGCTCTTCATTCCTGTTTTTCCTTCATATCCCACGTTTCCCACGTTCAGTTGTTCAGTGAGTACTGTTGGCTCCATCTTCAAAATATACCCTGAATATGGCCACCTTTCCCTTCCTCTACCCCATCATTCCAGTCTGAGCCATAGTCACCTCCCCTTTGAATAGAGACGTCAGCGATTGTTTAAAACTGTGAGTCAAGACCAAGTCGCCCTCCTGATCAAAACCCTTTCAAGGCTTCCTAGAACACGACATCGAATCCAAGCTCAGCCATGCAGATTAGAGACACACATGGTTTGGTTTCTACTTCGCTCTCTGAACCCCATTTCCTACCATTCTTCTCCTTGTCTGCCCTTGCTAGTCACACTGGTTGGCTTTCTGTTCCTTGAACTTGGCAACTTTGTTCTGCCTCAAGGCTTTTACTTTCTCTTCAGAGAAGGCTTTCTCCAGACCGTCACTAGCTTGTGCATTCGTATCATGGAACTCACTGCACCTGTGTTCTGTCCTGACTCTAAAATCGCTCCCCCCACCACGCACTGTATCTCCGTATCCTCTTTTATTGTCTTCTTTCTTTCTTTCTTTCTTTCTTTGTTTCTTTCTTTCCTTCCTTTTCTTTCTTTCTTTCTTTCTTTCTTTCTTTCTTTCTTTCTTTCTTTCTTGTTTTTATTTAAATTCCAGTTAGCATAACATACAGTGTTCTGTGAGTTGCAGGTGTACAATACAGTGATTCGGCACTTCCATACATCACCCAGTGCTCATCATGACAAGTGCCCTCCTTAATCCCCATCACCTGTTTCCCCCACCCCACACCCACCTCCCCTCTTATCCTCTTTTATTGTTCTTTACAGCAAATACCTCTGTAATAAATACTGTATTTTATTATTCGTACATGTGCCTGTCTCCTCCACTAGAATGCGAGTTCCGTGAAGGCAGCTCTTTTGTCTTTCTTGGTCGTCACTGCATCCACCCAGATGCGGCAGGTGCAGACGAGTTCTCAATAAAAACGAATGACTAAAGGAACCTGTGTGTTTACGCCTTTAGCAGTGTATTATTGTGAATCGACTGATTTCCCTTTGTTCAATGGATCCCTCTTCATTTGGACAGAAAACATAAAACAAAGCTGAATTTTAATACTTTCAGTTTGTGTGACTAAGAAGAAATCAGCTTGCATGGAGGTTGCCTTAGTTTCTTAACGCTAGTAAATGTTGGTTTCCAGTCTGCAGACCATTTTAAGTTAAAGATTCAAATGGAGTCGAAGTGGCTTCTCTGAGTATGAGAGGGAATAGAAGGGGACCTAAGAAAGTGAGACTGTTGACACATTCAGTCTTGAAACCATCGCTCTCTTCACCATAATTTAAGTTTTAATAAACCATGTGAAAAGCTCAGAAGCACAACATGGAAAGGAAACCAATGTTTTTCTTTACCTTTCTTTTTCTTTTTCTTTTTTTTAAAGTAAGAGGTTACTGGATCTCAGGTAATGTGCTTTCATAGGCACGCTCAGTTCATTTTTATGACCGTGTTCTAGAAAAGGTATTTTTACTCCTTGTCGAGATAAGGAAATCGAGAATTCGAGAATGAGGCTCTTGCCGTAGGTCATAGTAAAAGGCAGACCAGGTTTGGGAGTGGCCTGACTCATGTTCTTTCTATCTCTTCACACTGCCTCCCATGGGGAAAATGAGGGTGAGAATCTCTTAGGTACATCTGAATTATTTTTATGGGCTATCAAAATTCCAATTTAAAAATGAAATTGAATGTTTGCATCTAAAAATGCAACAGCAGGGATCTCTAACCCAAGAGATGGAATTAGCTGATGAGCCATGAACTGGAGAAAGAAGAGTTGATTCATTTTGAAAAACATTGTGCAGAGAGGACACGGTGCTGTGGAAAGTGGGTCCGATGGAAAAGGGAAGGTTCCTGCTCTGAACAATTTCTGTTAACGTCGGGCCGCCACACGAGGTTCACGATGTGCCAGTTAGGCTGGCCCCCCACCAGGCTCTGTGCTGGCGCGTATTAGCCCCATTTTACACATGAAGGTCCATGACACGCTGAAGGTTCCCAGCTGGTGTGTTGCAGAGATGTGACTGAAAGCCAGGTCCATCTGCTCCTGTCTACACCTTATCCATTTGGATAGATCCCCTCCGATGTAGTCGAGAGACAAAGAATAGAAATGAAACAACCGGGGGTAAAACCATGTAAAACAACACCGCTTACTCTCCAGTGGTAATATGAGAGCCGAGAGAGTTCCAGTAAATGGTGAAATCAGGTGTGGTTAACTCCACAGCAGACAGTTGTCAAAAGTAATATCTGTTTCTTAAAAGTTCTGTAATTCGGAGAAAGTACTAATTCATTTTGGTCTACTTTTTTTGACATTATTCCAACTTGGTGAAACTGTATCATATTATGCTATGACGCGGTCTAAGTCAAGATAGGTTGGGCTGTGCTGTGGTGATGAACAGTCCTCAATCTCAGTGATCTAAAGCAACAAGGGTTTTTTTCTCCTTGAGTTGAAAGGGGGCTTGGGTTATTTCCCTGGGTTGGTGGGGGGCTCTGCTTCATGTTGTCCCTGTCCCCACTCTGGGAAACAGACTATGACAGAGGGAAAAGAGAGGTCTGGAGGGTCTCACACTTCACTTCCATCGGCCATTACAAGCTATTGGGTGCCACCAGACACAAGGGCTGTAGAAAGTGCAGACAGCTAGAAATCGTCCATGAGACAAGCCAATGGCCTGAAGTAAGGGGAAAAGTTTCATTTTTTAAAAACAAGATTTTATTTATTTATTTGAGAGAGAGAGAGAGAATGAGCAGGGGTGGGGGAGGTGGGAAGGGCAGAGGGAGAAGAAGACTTCCCACTGAGCAGGGAGGCCAACATGGGCTGTATCCCAGGACCCTGGGATCATGACCTGAGCCAAAGGCAGATGCTTAACTGACTGAGCCACCCAAGTGCCCCCAGATTTTTTAAATAGAATAATAATAACTAATATTTACTGAGGACCCACTTTGGGTCAGGCGCTGTGTTTAACCGACTGAGCCACCCAGGCGCCCC
This sequence comes from Ursus maritimus, assembly GCF_017311325.1. Lineage (NCBI taxonomy): Eukaryota > Metazoa > Chordata > Mammalia > Carnivora > Ursidae > Ursus > Ursus maritimus. Next base: position 14,074,233 of record NW_024425675.1, read on the forward strand.
TAGGGGAAAAGTTTCATGATGTGAAATTACTATGTATCTTGAATATAAAAATATCTAGTATGGTTATGTTTTAGAAATTATACTTCCGGAAAATAGGATAAGATTGAGGTTAAACGTGTGATGACTGTATTTAATTTTTAGAAATTATTTTGTTTTGCCTTGCCCACTTAGAAGTGGTTTTTAAAAATCATTGTGCTTTTCCTTCGATGCAAATTTTAAAAACTCTACCTGGTCTATACCTGTGTGTTGAGAGTAACCCACTTGGAAGGTAGGTTTGAGAATCAGCAAGATGGTGTCTGATTGACTTTGGCCAATTCAAAGGAACATTCATTAAATACTTGGGATTATTAGTTCTAACTTCAAGTAAGCAGAGTAAAACGGAATACCCTTTCCAGACGAGAATGCTATCATTCTCTGCTTTCCTAACTACTGTTCTCAAAATCTGAAAATTCCAGAACCACCTTTAAAAAATGTAAGTATCTACTTTGAGAATCAGCGGTTATCCCAAGATTGCGCCCCTTAACACATACATTTTTACCACAGCTCTCTCTTAAGGTGTCCTGGCAAAGCAAGTGCTTCTGAGTGACCTTAGTGATACTTGAGTACCGTGCAATGTTTCTTTCTTTTTTTTTTTTAAAGATTTTATTTATTTATTCGACAGAGATAGAGACAGCCAGCGAGAGAGGGAACACAAGCAGGGGGAGTGGGAGAGGAAGAAGCAGGCTCCCAGTGGAGGAGCCTGATGCGGGGCTTGATCCTGTAACGCCGGGATCACGCCCTGAGCCAAAGGCAGACACTTAACCGCTATGCCACCCAGGCGCCCCCGTGCAATGTTTCTTGAGAAAATAAAATGTACTTTGGAAAAGCTTATAGCTTTTCTCTGACCTGGGGGAGATGGTTTATATCCAGAGAGGGTGGAAAGTCAAATACCTCCAAGAGGAAGCTTTCCTTAGGCCTGGAGACCACTCTTGGTAATCAGGAGCAGAAACAACATTTCCATATAAAATTAATGTTCGTTGCCTTTAAATGAGAAATGTGCCATTTTTAAATGCCTTATTTCTTTCTCTCTTTCTTTCTTTCTTTCTTTCTTTCTTTCTTTCTTTCTTTCTTTTCTTTCTTTTTTTTTTTTTTTAAAGATTTTATTTTTATTTTTTTGAAGAGATAGAGACAGCCAGCGAGAGAGGGAACACAAGCAGGGGGAGTGGGAGAGGAAGAAGCAGGCTCCTAGCGGAGGAGCCTGATGTGGGGCTCGATCCCATAACGCTGGGATCACGCCCTGAGCCGAAGGCAGACGCTTAAGGACTGTGCCACCCAGGTGCCCCTAAATGCCATTTTTAAAAAGGAAAGAATATATAAGTAATGATCTAATGCTAAAACTACTGAAAGTTTGGGAGTTCTTTCAATAGTCAAACAATAGTCTGAAATAAGGAATTAGCTGAATGGAGGTAAGGAGGAGGGCCTGAAAAGGTTCTAGGGGAGGGAGGATGCACTGAGATGGAGAAACCATCCCATAAACAGGTTTTTAAGTTCATAGATCAGAACATTTCCAATTGGAAACAAACAAAAAAAATTACACTTAAACCTAGCCACCCAGTGAACAGCAAAAACTCGTTAGTGATTTGAGATTTCAGCTGTTTTGTAGGGAAAAGTATTAAGAATTAAATTGGGTGAAATCTTATCTGTGAGATTAGGGGCTGGGGGAGCAGGGGAGGAATGCATATTTTAAGAAAACAGTAGTGAGGGTTGCCTGGGTGGCTCAGTCATTAAGCGTCTGCCTTTGGCTCAGGGTGTGATCCCAGGGTCCTGGGATCGAGCCCTGCATCGGGCTCCCTGTTCTGCTGGGAGCCTGCTTCTTCCTCTCCCACTCCCCCTGCTTGTGTTCCCTCTCTCACTGGCTGTCTCTCTCTCTCTGTCAAATAAATAAATAAAATCTTAAAAAAAAAAAAAAAAGAAAACAGTGGTGATTTGGCTGGGTTAGAAATTTTAGGTTTAACAACAAGAAGGTATTAGTGGCAAAATATATATAAATTTATATATTTTAAAGTTCTATCAACCAATGGCAGCAATTAACCGGTAGATTTCGTAGGAGAAAATGAGACTTGAAGAGTCAAAAGAGAGCAAACAAAACGAAACAAAATCTGCAGTTGGAATGAATTATTCCCTAAGATTTCAAAACAGTGGAAGTGAAACTTAAACCAAATCATTAAACGTTGCAAAAGCCCCTCTCAATGTCAGATATTACTCAACTGGAAAAGGTAAATTTCAGAATAAGATACTGGTCCAAGAAAACAAAAAAAAAGATACTGGTGTAAAACCTTTTGAGGTGACCCGGGCAGAGCTCCCCACATCCCACGCTGGCTCCCCGGCTCCCTGTGCGGTTCCCTGGGTGGCTCGGAGGGGAGGCTGGTTACCTCCTTCCCCCAGGGGGCGTCATTTGTCACCATCCCTCCCTCCCCCAGCAACCGGTGGGGGGTTCCTAGGTCTGAATGTTTACACGCCACGGTGGACAGACGGTACAAAGATCAGTGAGAGAGGACAGAATCCAGGAAAGTCACAGCATTTGGAAATGTAAACACTCAATTCTCAGATAAAACTTACCCCAATTTTGTTTAAAATGTAGAAATTGCACATCTGTAGTTCCCCCTCCCCTCCAAGTATGTTCGAGAGCAATGAGAGCCGACAGGCATATGGTTTGGCAAGCTGTGGTTGCAGGGGGCTGAGTTCTCAGGATGGTAGGGGAGCTCATTTATATCAGTGATTTTTTTAAAATGCCAAAACGAGGATATTTGAGACAAAAACAGAATGATAGAAGGATAAAAGTCTAGGAGTACAGATAAGTTTACATACTTTAATGCTCCTGAAGCCCACTAGGTTATAACTCCTAACAAACGCATTTTCGTAGCAGAAGTTCTAGTTTTACATCTGTCCTGACTACTTTGTAATTTACACAGCCCTCGGCTCTAAAAAATAGACATTTTATTTATTACTGGTAGTCAGTACTTTCTCCTCTCGCTCCATTCCCGCCCCCGCCAAGGACACACCCACATCGTCCATCCTTAGAAAGTTTTCCTTTTTTAACAAACCAAAGACTGATGCAAATATCTTTTTAACCTCACCACACACACTCCCCAATTTTCAGTTGGGATTTTAATCCCTACTTAACCAAGAGAGCATTTATTTACTCGTATAACAGGCAAGGTCACCAAACATTTAGGTGTTTTCTTCGTGCGGTGGCAAAGGAAATGGAAAAGTCGGCTTTATAATAATGGCTACTATCTGCCGGAAACCTCATTTGTGGCAGGATTGTCACAAATATCACAAACCCTCATCAATCCCATAGAGAAGATGTTCTGAAACTCATTTTACAGGCGAGAATGGGGGTTCTGAGCAGCCCAGAGCCTTATCTGCGGTCATACAGCCCGTAACTAGCAGAGCCTGGTTTCGAATCCTCAGGTGCGTGACGCCCCAAACCTGCCTTTTTCCAACAGCAGGGTTCTAGCGAGCTTCAGGGGTTCAGGTAAATGGAAGGCAGTTTGCGTTTAGAACTTGCTGGCCTCCCGGGCAATATCCGGGAGAGCTGTTCAGCACCCTTAAATAAATAAACAGCCGTTACTCCTCACGCCAGAACACACCATATAGAGTTACTCGCGGGAGCGGCTTTGCAAATCCATGCCTGGAATTTGGAGGGTGTCCCTTGTGACTTTTCACTGGGGAATCAGGTTTGGTGTGTTTTCTCTCTCTCTAGCTGTGGCTGGCCTCTCACTTCTCAATTTGGGAGGACCTTCTAGAACTTCTTTCCAGGACCTCTCAAGTAAATTTTGTATCCCCCTCGCCAGTTTTGAGCTTTTTGGGGGGATGCCAGCTTCTCGGGGTGCTGCACAAAGTACTCTCAACAACCATGGAGCCAGAGTGGATTAACCGGGAAGCTAATGAGGCTTAATCGGGACCCCATGTGAATGACCCCGTCCCAGGGACATGGTGTTCATATGGTAGTAGTTTCAGTAAAATTAGCAAAAGTAAGATGTTCCATTGCAGGTGTTTAGGTCTGTTGTGTCTTTCTCTGCTGATGTCTTGTCATCCTTCCCCTCAAGCTGGAGTGGCCGTAGACATTTTTGGGGTCTGGCTCACGGAGCTTGAGTTGGGGGGGCATTTAGGTGGGGTTTGGTGGGATGTGGTTACGTGGGTCAGGGTCACTCTATAGACACACCGTGGCTGGCTGTCCAGTGGAGGAACGCGTTTCGGGAATACCCTCCTGCCTAGGGTGGCGACTTGTGTGGAACTGTGAACCGAAGGGGTAGGTGCCAGAGGCTGGGGTGTGAGACGAGTCTGTCCCATGGTGCTGGCACTTCCAGGAGGTAGGGGTGGAGCCAGCAGCTCATCTGTGAAAAATATTATGGTGGAGGGTCAGCCGGTTCATGAACAGATTCCTCCATGTTCCTGGATTTTGTGAGGTGTGTGGTATTTGTCAACATTTACAAGATCTGTTACTAGTTGTGAATTCTTTTCTCATTCTAAATAAATATTTATTTTTTGTGCTATGTTTTGCATTCATGATTTTGTTTTCTTTTTTCTTCCGGGAACACCCCCTCCCCCACCAATTCGACAAGTTTTGCGCTTCCTAAAAATTAAGTCCCGTCCCTTACATTTCAGGGACATTCTTTTCGAGAGTCTCCTGAAGTGACTTTCATAAGCACCATGAAATGCCTATATTAATATAATTTAACACCAGTGTACATTCTTAAATTGTGCAGATCTAACCAAATTGGTTGTGAGGTAAGAACAGAGCAACTGAAACTTCATTTTAGTTATTTAGGTCTCATCTTCAAGTTACGACGATTAGGAGTTTGGCCAAGTGGCAGGTGTCGTCTCTTCATGGGGTTGGAGGTATCAGGGTAGGATGTGGTGAAGTGGCCCAGGAGTGCGGTGTGGGTTTGGGCATCAGCCTCACTGCCACTCATTGGCGGGGGAGGGAACGAGATCCGACGGGATGGGCCAGGGTCCAGTGGGTGGCTCCTTCAAAGTCTCTCTTCCCTCCCTCCCTCCCTCCCTTCCTCCCTCTCACCTTTTCTCCCTCCCTCTTTCCTTCCTCCCTCCCTAGATCCCTCCTGTTGTTCTTTCTTTCTTTCAACACAGGATGTTCTCCTCAAAGAATCTAATGCTACAGGTGAAACCCAAAAACATCAACAGTGGTTAATTCTGAGAAATTGAATATGAAGTGAATTCCTTTTTTTTCCTTTTTGCATACATACTTTCTGATCTCTTTGGAAATAGAATGGGAGCAATAAGAAAAAGAAGCATGTGAGGACCCCTTCCCCTGCGGCACCCACAACCGTGTGTGTGTGTGTGTGTGTGTGTGTGTGTGTGTGTGATTTTACTGCGGAGATCGTTTCCCTTCCCTCCCTCTTTTCCCTAAAATAAATGCGTAAAGGCTCACTAGTGTCTTCCTAACTCTCTGGGAACCTTCAAAGAATGCCTTATTTTATACCATTTAAAACTGTGTGCAAGATACAGATTTTTAAGTTGAGAAAACATACGATAGGAAGCAATGTTCTTTGACTTCGACTTTTCGTGTGTGAATGTGAGAGATATGTAAAGGGCAAGTCCATGAGTAAATTACCAATTAATCATTGAGAACTGAAGAACACGGATGCAGAAATTAGTATCTAATTACCTGTCTATAGCATTGTCATTCAAGACACGAAACTGCCGAGTTTTATAACTGTGGGGAAAATCTATTCCCTCACGGCGTTGATATTGTTATGAAAGTCCCCAAGCGGTGGCTTGGTTGCCTGCGAGGACCCACTGTGCCTTGACTTCATGGAGAGGGCGTATCAGGCTGCTGCAGCCCAGGCTGACACGTCCTTTGGGCACAGGACACAGGCATAGGGTTTTCTTTATTTACTCTCTGCTTTTCAGGCCGCCCCAGGCCTTCTTCTGCACTCGCTTGTGCCTCAGGACATTCTCATTGCAAGGTCCTTGGAGCCCTGGCTGAACGGCTCATTAACACTTCTGGCTACTTGTCAGTGTCTCGGCTGGTTTCCCTGCAGGCTCTTGGTTAGCCCCGGAAGTGCGCACAGTAGGCATCTGGACCGGGTCGTTTCCAATGTGCGTTGCACAGATAAAGTCCTTGAGGATGGTGCACAAGGTTCCCCCCCGAAGCCCCCCATCCACCCCTCTCCACTCCCTTCCTTCAGCCAGCCCCACCTCTCCATCTGTGTCTAATCCGCTCCAAGGTCCGCTTTCTCTGGGTGCCTGCTGGATGGAGACTGGGCACTGGGCGTCTGGCTTTCTGAAAGGAGCCCTATCAGTGTGCAGCAGAACCAAATGCACACGGAAGCTGAGGGCAGTTGAACCGTTAAGTGACCCTGGTCTGCGAAGCCTACTTTTTCTGCGTTCTTTGAGTATTAGTGTGGAAATAGGAACTCCACCATAAGCGATCACTGGCTTTCCTATTTATTTATGATTGAAATATATGTGACAACACAATGCTAGGTTAGTTTCAGGTGTACAACCTAGTGATTTTATAGTACTCGGTGCTCATGACGGTTGCTGTGGTCACCATCTGTCACCGTACAAATGTTGTTACCGTATTATTGACTACGCGGTACTTTTCAGTGTGGTGACTTATTTATTTTATAACTGGAAATGTGTACCTCTTAATCCCCATTCACCTACTTTGCCCACCCCCCACCCTGGCAGCCACCAGTTTGCTCTCTGTCTCTAAGAGACTGTGTGTTTGTTTGTTTGTTCATTTGTTTTGTTTTTTTCAAACTATCATCGTCAGTCCAACTCCAGGTGATGGTCAGCAAGGAGCGCTTGGATTATTCTGCGATTAAATGGGCTAACATGCGGATATGTGTTCACAGAGCCCCTGGGACACAGTTGGCACTCCAGGAGAAATTCATTTTCTTCCTTTTGTCACGGCGGTCCAGTTCCATTTGTAGCCCTGTGACAGTGCGGAGCTCTGCTCCGTACAGAATCCCTAAGAACTCAATGAGCTGTCTTTCCTCCAATGCCACGGGCTGTGTCAACACAATGCTAAACATTGTGACAATTCTTGACTGAATTGAGTTAACTGACTGAATGTTTTGAAGTATTGACACAGCAGCTTAAAGAGTGAGAAATGTAGTCAAGCCAGCTCTTCGGTATGATTACAAACGGCAACCATTTCAGGAGTAAAACCTAGGAGAGACACGTGAGAAGCCCGTGGATGTGAAGTGGCCACGGGGCCATCGGAAATCACTTCCGTACGACCCGGCTTGGGGGCAGACAGGGAGATGGAAATCTGAAGATGTCCCCACATCACCGGACAGGCACGGCAAAGTGGAGGAACCACGGGGTCTTACCCCTTTTACCAAAGCCTTCTTAATTGACGCCGAAGGAACGGAAGTAGAAAATGGGAAAATTTTGCAAGTTTTTGAGAAACGATGAGTGATGGTTTATTCCTTCTGTCCTCTTCAGCCATTGTCTGCCGTTAATTCCTTCCTCTGATGGCTCTGAGGATGGGTAGAATGCTCTCGAGTGCTGGGGGTGGGAAATCTTTGCAAGGAAAGTTGGGGCAAGGATTGTTCTAATTGGGAAATATTATGTTCTGCAGTTTAATTGTCAATTAGATTTTTAAAGATTAAAAAGTTTTGCTCTATAGGTATATGTAAATCTCTAAGTTGTTACGTAGGCATATCATAAATAATATATAACAAATAATATGGTATTGTATCTCTGCTCTATTATAGATATAATATATGTAGTATTATATATACGGTACATATACAGTGTTATCTCTCAGAGGTGTAGTGAGATAACACTTTGTACCGTACATAAAACATTATACGTATAATGTGTAGTAACATATGTATAATACGTAATATATGGGGCAGGGAGAGAGAATTGCGTAATTTTCAATCTACACATATTTAATAACATGGATATCAGTGTGTCAGAGCAACTGCACTTGAAGGTAACTTGGCAGTCATTTCTGAACCAAGTCGTCAGTGAGAAATTCTCTGCTTCCCCCACTACAATCAGGGACTGGATGAAGCCACGGCTACAGGTCAGTTTCCATCAACACAATAGCTCTTCGTTTGAGGACCCTTCTCTGGCAAAAAGAGAGTTGGCAATGGCCAACGTAGTTGACACAGCGAACATTGGATACAACAAAATGTTACTTGAAGAAAAGGACTCAGACAGGTTTCTGAAGTTGTTTTAACTGAATCTGGCATCTCTGTGTGAGTGGAGACCACAGCTAGTTTACTTTCCTTGTCAGGGAAGCAAGACTTCTGAAGGGGCTAGTTCAGGTCAGACTGGATCAAGTCAATAAAGTAACTATGATGACGGGTGTTTCGCTCCAGGACTTTCCCTCCTTACATGCCATTGATAAGGATGATCCAATCACTTCGTGCGGTCATGGACTTGAGACCGTCTATCACTCACTTTCCCTTGTGGCCTTTATTCCTACTCATTCTATGGCCCCTGACTGAGAATATGGATCTTTTTTTTTTCTTTTTTGCCACAACATTTTACAGTGTTTCCAAAGAATCTAGAGGGCACGCTTGAAACAATAAACGCAACCCAGCGAAAATGAACTCCTGCTGGCTAGGATAGCTATAAATGTCAGGCTCCAGGATTTTAAAGACTTACACTGGCTCGCACATAGCTTGTACATTTAGAAGCATTATTGGGCTGGGAGATAATGACGGTCGCATGTTGAGAATAGAATATGACATCGTAACGTATGCTCTTCGGCTCTGTAAGTCTCCCGAGTCCAATTATCAAAACTTAAAAATGCCGCACTTCTGTGCGTGAACTATGGAACCGGTGGGAATAATTAATACCCCAACTTTTAATCTATTTACAGGCTTTACAAAACACCTAGAGTAATAGGGAAAAAAAGAGTCTCGACAAAGACATTTAATTGTACAATTTTCACTTTGAACTTTGGTTTATAAAAATGTACGTATTCCCACTTAAAAATGCCTGCCGTGTTGTATCGCCTGATGTTAATCTTATTTCTGTGTCTTGGTATAATGAGAGAACTGTTGTCAAATCCATTAGAAGTACAAGTACTGCGCTGAAGAATCTGGTTTTATCGGTTAGATGTTTTCCCTACAAGGAAAACCTGAAGTCCAACACACATGATCTTAAACAACGAGGACACTGATGGGCTCATGTAACTAGAGGGAGGGCAGGCTTTAGGGTCACTTAGCCTGGTGGGCTGGTTTCTTCTGGGGAAATTCCATCAGCTGTGCCCTCATTTGGGTCTCGATTTAATTCTCCCGCTGCTTCCCTCATCCCGACAAAAAGGTACAGCAGCGCTCCTGGTGCAACTCCCTGTGATTTTGTTGGGAAAAAAAGGAAAGAAAAATAGGGGGGAGGAGGAAAAAGGGGCAGGGAGAGAGAGAGAAAGAGAGAAACAAAGAATGAGCTATATAGCAACAGAGATGGCTTACAGAGATGGCAGTTTGTGGTACGTCTTAAGAAGTCTGGGCTGACAGCGTACCAGCGTACGGGGTTGCCCTTATCCTTCTGGACCCACATTCTTTCCATCTTTCTGCTGCTGGCCCTGTAAGACTCATGTCTACGGTTCAGAAAGAAATCAAGTCTGTCCTCTCGTAACAGGAGACAGATAAAACTTTCCTGAAGGCCACACCCAACAGACCCTTGCTTACGTGCTACCAGCAAGTGTTGGATCATACCCAATGTTCATTTTTCCTTCTTCCTCACCACCAGAACCTTGATGGTTTTTAAGAGAGACAGTGTGGTCATTAAAAAGAGTACACATTTCCCAGGTTAGACTTTCCAGATTCCGCCAAAACAAACAGAAGACAGGATGCCCGGCATGGGACACACATACTCATACAAAACATGATTTGTTTATCTGAAATTAAAGTGGAACTGGACGTCCTGCATTTTATCTGGCAACCCTACCCCTGCCTTCCTTGAAGGTAGTGTGGCCATGAAAGAGACGGTCTGCTCGAGGGAGCTTCCGGAAAAGCCTGGTAGAAAGGGACCAAACTTATCAGACACGATCCTTTTGTCCTTTGCACTTTGCCTTCCCTGCTTCATCCTGCCCAGATTTTGGATAGAATGTCCAGAACTCTTCTGTAGCCAGAGAATATGCTGTTTAAGGATTGCAGAGAAATGAGGGGGAGAAGCCTGGTTCCTTGAACATCTCTGAGTTGCCTACCCCCAGATTCTTTATTATATAAAAACAAATAAAGCCCTTATTTTGTTCAGTCGGCAGAGTTCAGTTTTGGCTGCATGCTGACAAAGGCCATCCTAACTCATGCAAGCTGCCTCTCGCTGGAAGAGTGAGGTAGAGGCTGGCTAGTGGTTTACCAAACTACTTTGTTTTCTTCCTTGTTACACAGCTAAACTACACTTCCCAGCCCCCCGCAGTTAGGTGAGGCCGTATGACTGAGTTCTGGCCACTAGAAAGGGAGTGGAGGTCAGGTACCCAACTTCCAGACCTGACTCATGTTCCTACCAGTCCCATATTTCCAGCAGGAACAAGGTGCCCCAGGCAATAGTGGAGACACCGGATGAAAGCAGCCGGGTCAGTGATGACTCATGCAGACCCTCGCTGTATTGTAATGTGAACAAGAAATTAACTTTCTTGGGTCAGGCTACTGAGATGGCGGGTTCTTTGGGGTCAGCCATGTCAACGATATCAGGCGTAAGAGAGAATGCATCAGGCCTAGGATTCCAAGCACGAATCCTGAGATTCACTTTTACTGGATCACACTTCTGGCCATCCCTTAATCAGTGCAGGGCCATGTTCTGATTGGCTTAAACAAATCACGGTGCATCCTGGAGCTGGGGCTGGGGCCCACTTTTCCCTGAGGCCCATAGTCAGTCAGGGTCCCAGCAGGAAACAGAGTCATCTGAAGAGAGTTTAATAAAATGACTATTTACAAAGATGGAGGGGGGTAGGGAATTCACAAAAAGAGTGCAGGACCCTGGAGCTAGTTATGTCAGCATCTTAGCACCCCCAGGCCTGAAGGGTGGGTTGGTGAATGGTTTCCAGAGCCTAGAGTTGGATGTACCACAGATACAGAGAGCTAGCTGGGGAGGTGGCTGCTTGTCCACGCACATGATGTTGGGCTCAGGAAAGCAGCCAGCCTACATGGTAAAGGCCAACTATGCTGACCTTCTTTTCCTGCTTTCTGCTCTTCTTCAGGGCTCCTCATTGACTAAACCCAACTGGAAGCCAAAGGTCATGAGTGCCCATGACGTAGTCCATACAGGTCAGGCTCCTAAGAGAAAGCAGGGTGGAGAAAGGAGGAAAGAAGATCTGGACGGGACATACAATGCAGGCTGTGTGTGTGAAAAGTCCAGACTCAAACCAAATCTGGGTTCTGTTAGGATGGCAGAAGAGGGAAAGAACAGTGGGGAGCAAACTATAGTTTCTACCTCATTGGTTATATCTCAGGCCCTGGGGACCAAATACGTCGTGATAACTTATTTTTTCAATATAAATCTTTTGGCCAAAGGACAAGTACTTAGAAGGAATGGTTTTTGAATTTTCACGCACATGATAAGTTCCAAGTTCTGGAAGACGTCGAATAACTTATTTATCAAAGCATTAGAGTTGCCAGGACAACAGAATTTAATTTAGTGGTGTTCGATTTACACATTGCTTTAATTCTCCTGCCAGAGCTGCTTGTTTAATTCTGTCTCCTTTGGTTTGGAAAGTGTTCCTGCTAAGAGCAATTATAATATCAGTAATATCCACTGCTTTATTAATATTTTTATATAATCCCGTGCTTGTTTTATTGGCCGGGACTTTTTGATCTCTTGTAATTGGTTTTATTCCAGAACATCTTGTTGTAACTGGTGCTGAAGACCATCTGAGGTTTGTACTTTTAGTACTGAATGAATTCCCATATTGATTCACACTTGATGGCTAATTGTTTGTGCATAATCTTAGCATTATTCTTGCGCCTGCTGACATTAATCATAGCAGCCCTAGCGCATGCATTGTTAAATTATATGTCAAATGGTCTTGAAGGTTCTCATACATCTCCTATGGGCGCTCTCCTTAACTGCATGTTTATGACATTTTTAGTGACAGTCGTGCTCTCCCACGTGACACTATCCCAGGGACTTAGGCAGAGCAGGTGTTGTTATTATATAAAATTTTGGTTAAGTAATTTTTATTATTGAGCAGTCATAAGTACATCTAAACAGAAGGTGAAAATAAGCATCGTCTTTGTTCTACCAACCAAATATAACTTTGATTACTATATTAGGTATATATCCTTTCAGAATTTTCTCCCAGATTTATATATTCTTCTTCTGGGATCCCACCGAGTATACTGTTTTCTGACTCTTTTTTTTTTTTTTAACTTACAGCATGAATTTTTTTTTCATATTAAAAAACATACTTTAGCAATCACTCTTAATAGCTGTAAACTATCCTACTACAGATATATTATATTTAATCTTCCCTTAATTTTGCTGTTTGATTTGTTTCTAATTTTTTGCTTTTCGATACAGTGCCTTGAAAATAACTATTGGGTATTCAGCTTTGAGCTCTTGTCCAATTGTTTCCTTTGGACAATTCGCTAGACATGGAACTGCTGGACCCCACGAGAAGCAAAATGTCAAAGCATTTGATACCTACTTGGGGCAGATACTGTAATCATATCTTGCAGAAAGTATCCCTTCAGGGTTATCTACTCATTTGCCTTGCTTCAGTTCCAAATCCGTTTTCCTTTTGTGCTTTTGGACAGTACGATGCAGACGACTCGGGTAAACTCTCGTTTTCAACTCCAGGTTTAACTTGGGGTGCACAGTGAGCGTTCTTATTTGCGACAGAAACGGAACCGACGGGTTTGAGCAATAAAGTAATTTATGCTAAGGTGGCTCTCTGAATCCTTGGCAGGGCAAGGTGCAGGGCTGGTGCGACCGTGGTGCGAGGCTAAGCAGCTGGGACAAGTGATGAGAACGTTGAGGCAGAGCGGGTCTGCAATAAAACACTAAATGTCATAGTTCCCCGGCTGCCCTGGCGCAGACTCGGTCGGTGCCCTTCGGCCCCCACCGCTCTTTGCACGGTCATGGTTTCTGAGCATACCCGTGATGTTCCACCTGCGGGCTGCCTCTGGCAATGCCCCGCCTACCCCACGTGGGGCAGGCTGGATGTCGCCGGGCCGACGTTCATGAGCAAAGAAGGATGTCTCAGTCTGCTTGGACTGTCAGAACACAACGGCGTACGCTGCGTGGTTTCACAGAAATTATTTCCTCACAGTTTTGGAGGCTGGGGTGTCAAGATCAAGGTTCGGGCTGATTGCATTCCGGGTGAGAGCTATCTTCTTGGCTTGAAGACAGCTGCCTTTTTGCTGTGCTCACATGGCCTTTCCTCCGAGTGTGCATGGAAAGGGAGAGAGAGCGAGGCTCTCTGGTGTCTCTTCTTAGAAAAGACACTAAGCCTGTAGAATAAGGGCCTCACCCTTATGACCTTTAACTTTAATTACTTCATTACTCCAAATATAGCCACCCTGGGGGTTAGGGCTTTTAACGCATGAATTTTGTGTGGGCCCACAGACAGGATAAATACTCAGGATTTCTTGCGTCTCAGAAGGGATACGTCTGAAACTCTCTGCACCATCTCCTGGAGGTCCCCAGCAGGACTGAACCTCTTGTGTCACAGGGGTGTGACCCGTTCCCTGGGGCACCCTGTATGGCTTTCTTCTCTTCTCCCACTTCCTGAGATCGTGGCCCAAATAAACCACTAGTCTTCAAATCCTTATCTCAGGGGCTTCTTGCGGGGGCATCCGATTTGATAGTTTGGGCCAAGGGATGTATCCCTGAAGCAATGCCCGAGACGCGGGGCAAAGAGCAGGCTGAACTGTTGGTGCTTCTTGCGCTCGGGGTCAGCCTCTGCGAGGGGGCGCAGGGTGACCTGCCAGCATGCTGGCTGCAGGGAACCCTGGAGAAGCAGGCATCCGACGGCCATCAGAGTTTCAGGCCTTCAAACACCTGCAGCCAAAAACAATAGTAAATGTCGTCTAAGAGGGGTCCCCTGTGTATTTTTGCCGGGTTACTTTCTTTTCCCATTATGGAAATGGGTGGCATTCAGACCTGTAGTGAAAGCCATTGTTAGCCAAGAAAATACGGAGATGCCCCCCTTTTCTGCCTCTGTACCCTTCTGCTCCACTCTTCTGTTTCAATTACAGAGGCAGTAATAAGGCATTGGCTGCAGGTCCACAAAAATAGAAAATTATCTACTGGCCACTCATAGGCGAAAAGAGAAATGAAGTGAGAAATTCTTCTCCCCAGATAAACACCCATGGGGTTTCAGCCACAAGTTGGAGAACTTTTTTAGGAAAGCAATTTCTCAGTTCCTTTTACACTAACTTATATAGATGATTCTGGATCCTCCAGGGAAAATCCTTAACTCAGGATTTCTGAAGTTCTGAGGCAGGAGCGTTTGGCCATCTGGGCCTAGGTGGTGACTGCACAGAGAATGTCTTGGGAGAGACAGATGATTTATTGGCAGTGAGGGAACAGCGCGGTACCGTCCTTCCTCCTTGTCGAGAATCCTTGCTGCAAGAGAACAAACAGTATATTAATCAATGTAGGGTTTTAAAAGTACCTACAGCAATGAGATGTTTCACACACTCTGAGAGCACAGGGACTTCCTTCCCAATCTCACAGAGCTAATTTTTTAAAGTGAATATGCAAATATGCTTCCAGTAAGTGCCTTGCCAAACCTACTCACTGTAATATGCCATTCCTCATCTGTGGGGAGTTCCCTGTGGAGAGAACAGAAATTCTCCAGAAGCTGGATACACTGCCCTAGGTGTACATTTGCCAATGATAGCATGACTTATTAAAGAAAACATTTTCACTACTTTAATGTAGGTGAAATTCTCTATTCTGTTCTCTACAAGCTTACGCCGCTTGCTTTGTGATAGGTGTTTCTAGAATGTGGATCTATTGAGAAGACATCACAGACAACGCAACAGAAATTCTCAGGGTATCCTTTTTACCTCACAAAAATAATAATCATGATAAGAATCGCTTACATTTGTATGATACTTCTGTAAGCACCATAAAATTAGCTGCCATTCACATCCATTCACATTTAATCCTCACGTTAAGAAAAACAACAACAACCACCACCGAAGTGACTTTGTGAGGTGCACAGGGCAGGTCTTTGTGACCTTTACAGACCTTCTTTTACTGCCCACAGCGTTGATTACATGGTGTCATAGAATAAAGATGCTGGGATAGATGTGGAATCATGACAGGAAACTGGGGGGCAGGGCGGGGTACGGGAAGGACGCAGACAGAGGAACAAGTTTGAAATGCAGGGCGCCACAGGCTATTCTGTATTCTTTCAAATCTACATGAAAAAGAAATCTGATGGAGTTCATTCTCTCAACTTTGACAGTTGACTGAATTTCTCCTGGAAATGTACGTGACATTTCCAACAATAATTTATGAAGCTGAAAGAAACTTTACTAAACTATCAATAATAAAACACAAATTTTGATCATAATGCCAGAGGAAAGGCTAAATTATCTTTGTCTCATCTCTGGGGGGAAATATTACAAAATTGATGCTATCAAAGAAGATGCAACCAAAAAAATGTAGAGAAAAAGTCTTAGAGAGGCATGGCGGACAGTTAAGTAATATGGTTACTACTGCAGTTTCTAGATTTTATGATGTTTGTGGCATTTGTCACCTTCCGAAATTTGTCATCTGTGGTGATTTTTCCTTACTGAGTATAAATACGTTCACATCTACTTTGGTATTTAGGATTTTATAGCCTTTTCCTTGAAGAAGTGCTCCAAAATTGTATTAGCTTCAGGACCCACAAAGCCTGGATCTTCCTTTCCATGATGATAAATGTACTAGTCATGCCCCAAGGTAATTCTTTTTTTTTTTTTTTAAAGATTTAATTTATTTACTAGAGAGCGAGAGAGAGAGAGCAGGAGAGCAGGGGCAGGGGAAGATGGAGAAGCAGACTCCCCACTGAGCAGGGAGCCTGGGAGCCTGACACCCGCTCGGGCTCAATCCCAGGACCCTGAGATTATGACCTGAGCTGAAGGCAGCCACTTAACCGACTGAGCCAGCCAGGTGCCCCAAGGTAAATTCTTTTTAAAGTAATCTTTACACCTAATGTGGGGCTCAAACTCACAACCCTGAGATTAAGAGTTGCACGCTCCAATGACAGAGCCCTCCTGGTGCCCCAAATTTGGATGCACCCAATGCACCCAGAGGGATGGTCTTCAGATTAGATCTTTAAAATTCGGCCTCTTTTTTTTTTTTTTTTAAGATTTTATTTATTTATTTGACAGAGATAGAGACAGCCAGAGAGAGAGGGAACACAAGCAGGGGGAGTGGGAGAGGAAGAAGCAGGCTCCCAGCGGAAGAGCCTGATGTGGGGCTCGATCCCAGCAGGCCGGGATCACGCCCTGAGCCGAAGGCAGACGCTTAATGATCGAGCCACCCAGGCGCCCCAGAATTCGGCCTCTTAAAGTATAAAGATGACATCCTGTTCATTTGGTCATCATGTCAGGAAACAACTTTATTTTTTTTTTTAATTTTTACAGTATACTTAGAGACAGAGCCCAGCACAATTAAGGAGAACAGGCCCCTTCCTGAGAAGTGGAATTTGTATTCCTTTATTGTGAATTACGCAGAGAGCTGAAGTAGTAGCCACTTGTGTCTTGGTGCCCCGCCCTTAGTATATGTCCCTTTTGGTACGGCAAGCAAAATTCTGCAGGAGACAACTGGCTTAGCTGTTGAAAACTCTGCTTTTTATATCATCTTCATGCCCACAAGCTCAGTCACTGAAATCCAGGATGACAGTCAGCCTGCCTCCCTTGGCCGGGGGTGCTGGCGGACCACACGTGGCCTCTGTGCTGATTCATGGATGCCCTCACCCTTCCAGCTGTTAACTATTTCGCATACCGTCCTGCCAACATGTCTAGAGTCATGGCCATTATGCAGGTAGGCTTGGGATCTGTTACTTCGCACAGTCCATAAATGTAGCCTGTTGCCTTTGGTCCAGTTTTCCAGGAAATAGACTCGGAGACGGTGAGTCTTGGAGCAGGTAGGTGACTGGGGAGCCTTGGTGGGAGAAGCACCTGCCGAGCAGCGAGGGATGCAGGCCCAGGGCCAGGCAGACGTGGGTATGGATGAAGTTGCAGCGGCTTCCCCGGGCCTCTGTTTCTCTGCAGGAGCAGTTCTTCCCTGTGGGCTGGCCCCAGGGGTGTGCGGGAGCTGCTCGGGCTCTTCCCACCTCCTCCATCAGCGGCTCCGTGTTGTAGCTTGCAATCCGCCTTGGCAGGAATTTGGATAACCTCAGAACGCTCCAAAGTCAGGCCTCCTCCAACCCCCAGCCAGTTGTTAAATATGTACCGAACCATCCCTGGTGGTGGTTGGAGAATCCAAGATTCTAATTAGCAAGGGCGTTGGGAGTTTTCAAAGGGTTTGCGCAAGGACTTCTTTGTATTTAGAAAATCTTTCAAGAGTTCAAAGAAGCTTATAGATTTTAAAAAAATTTTCATTATGAATTCAGGCTGATCTCTGTGAAGGGTTTGGGGACACGTTTCCTGGACAGAAAACATTCATTTCACAGTGAGTGGTGATGTTTCTGAAAGAGAATGGTTGCTTTGGATTGCCAAAGGGCTGGACAGGTTTTTAGGGACTGATAGCAGAGGGCCTGTCATGCAGCAGCCTCTGGAAGATGCGGTGACCAAGGAAGAGCTCCATTACTCTGTGCACGAAGAGTAGAGGCCCTGGGGGCTGGGGCCGGCAGCTGGAGGGGAGCAGTGGGAGACCTGGCAATGGGCAGGGCTCTCACAGAGGAAGGCAGAGGGCATCTCCATGTAAGAATGGCCAGGAGACTTTCAGAACAGATTCTGAGCATTCAAACTGGAATTTTTCGCTGAGCTCTGCTCTGCACCCCCACCTCTGTCGCTCTGAGCTCTCGCTCTCGCTCTGCATTTGCGCCAGAGCCTTTGGGATGGTGGTGCTGAAGGCGGTGCTGTAGGGAAGGAGAGTGTCATCAGGGTATTTGGTAGGTAAGGGTGGCACGGAAAGGGGCAGCAGGAACAGAGGCGAAACCAGGAAAGCAGGGAGGGAATCGAGAAGAAGCAGGACCTTGAAGACTGCAGTGTACTGTGTGTTTGTTGAAGACTAATTCTCCATGTGCTGGTGCTTGGAGGTAGGGACTTAGGGAAGCGATCAGGTCGTGAGGGTGGAGCCCTCAGGAATGGGATGAGTGTCCTTGTTAAAACAGACCCCAGAGAGCTCTCTCGCCCCTCTAGCAAGTCAAGACATGGAGAAAAGGGGGCTGTCTGCGAACCAGGAAGCGTGCTCTCACCAGGCACGGAATCTGCTGGTGCCTTGATCTTGGACTTCCCAGCCTCCAGCACTGTGAGAAGTAAATGTTTGTTGTTTAACACACTCCGTCTATGGCAGTTTTGTTGCAGCAGCCTGAGCGGACATAGAGCCCCCAGGAGCGTGGCGGGAAATGCACGTTTCTCGCACTCCTCCTTCCCCTCCCAGTAAGTCCCAAAGCTATGGGAAAGGTCTCTGAGCTCTTCCCCTGTTGAAGAATGAGATCTAAGTTAGTTTTATCAAGAGCTCAGAAAAGGCAGGGACCCCAGCAGGCTGAAGGACTCGGGGACATCCAAGCAGCAGACAGCTGTGTCACACAGGGAAGAAGCTGGTGTTTGGAGGAGGGTGGTGAAGAGTGTGACAAGCAGATGTCAGACTTTACGGCGGAACAAGGTGACATTCCTTGTGTTCCGAATCTTATTTGCTCCTTCTCCATTGGAGTCGCTACCTAAAAACCGTACTGAATGGCTGCTTTCAAAACTTAGGACTGAATTTATCTTTGCGCCCCCTTCCCTAAGAAGAAAAGCTTTTAGACATATTGTAGAACAGCAGTTCCCAGTGCTGTCTGCCCACGAAAATTACCTGTGGTGCTTTTAAATATACAAATGCGAGCTGCAGATTCCGGGTTTCTGGCAGCAGGGCCATGGGCATCCGTATGTTTAAACAACCTCACAGGGATTCTGATGGGTAGCCAGGGCTGGGCGCCACGGCTGTAGGAAACCATTTGATAAAAATTCACCAGAAGAGAAATAACCATTTTTTCACAAGTTGAAGATCAAAATTAAATATGTCATTATTTTTAGAGGAACCTGTGCCAATGTATCCTCATCGTGTTTTAGTTTGTAAGTATGCACTCCATCCTAACTGCTAACTAGCAATGTGAGAAAATGAACTAACATCCCGGCAGATCGCACTTCGTGGAAAATGCTGCTGTGCATTTCCTTAGCAGCAAAGCTCACGTTGAAAGAAAAGATAGGATTGTAAGGAAAAAATTTAGAACAAGATCCTGAGGGTGTTTTTTTTTTTTTTTTAAATGCTCAATCATGTTACTCGTTGAATGCTCAATTATGAGACTGGGTCAAAGTGACACCGGTGAGTGGTGTAGGAAAAAATCATTCTCAAATCAGTTGTTGAAAAGAGGCCTGGTACAGGAGAGAAGCCAAGCTGCGTCCCTGAAGCCAATGGAGTAGAGAGATCCAAAAATAGAGAGCTATCACTAGCATTCATAGTGCGAAAGTCAAGGAAGGAAACAAAATACTCTTTGCAGGGGTTTATCTAGGTAGAACTTCAACCCATGGCTTTCGTTTTGGCTTATGGATAGAGCCCTGGTGAAATGAATTTGAAAAATATTTTCGCAGAATCCTTGCGATCGATACCACACACCACCTGTATTTCCATTCGCTTATAACGTCCTTCGGTAATGTTGATTTACTTAGAGCTAATAGGCTAATAACATGTATATTACGAACTCTAGGGGTAGTGGGTGGGAGGTGTGCTATATGGTATAAAAACAGTGAAGAAGAATTTGTTTTTCAACTCTTGGAATTATAGTTCTGCAATTAAATGGCTGACATCCAGTCTTCAGCTAGTCACTGAAGGCCCGAGTCTCATGGATGAGGTGGCCTGGCAGGTTCATGGAGGGAATCTAATCAGAGGGAACGAAAGTCCTTTCTGGTGACAGATAGCTGATTTAATTACTAGAATGTACTGTATATTTGGATATGTTGTGATTTTTATGCTGAGTATCACCCTGACAACTTGGAGATTTATATTTTTAGAAAACCTAAGTAGAGTTAATTTTATGGCTGTCACTCAAGTTGAGCCAGGTGTATTTCCTCATTTATTATCGCCTGCGTTCTCTTCCTTGTGGTTTAATCTTGCTGAGTGATGTCTCTCCCCAAATTTGAAGATCTTCCTTTCATCAAGATGGCTGTACATATCTTACACTCCAGGGCGCCTGGAGTGATGGATAATAATTCTGACAGGAGATAAGAGAGAGCAAGCCAGACCTTTGTAAGAGATTTTTAATTCTATCAGTTAGTCAGTTGTGATATTCTAAAAGGTGCTTAGAAATGCAAGCCAGTTTAGATTACTCCCTTTCCCTCCTTGCTTACGCTCCATTCGTTCCATCTATCCAGGTCGCATGCACCCAGCGTAGCTATTGACCACCTATGGAGTTCATCCCCACCGTGGTGCCTTAGGCAGATCAACCCCATTCTTTTTCTTGGACTATGTCATTAGCTTTCTATCTGATGTCCCTGAGGTGAGTCTTGCAGGTATGACCATAATGCTCTGTAACAGTTAGGATTCTTTCGGTTGCCGAGGACTGAAAACTTGAACCAAAGTAGTGAATTCAAAAAAGGAATGTATTGGCTCATATAACTGACTTGTGCGTATAAGATCTCTGAGAGACTTGCTGTGGCCTCAAAACATGGGCATAGGACTTGCTTTTTCCCTCTATTCTTGCCTCCTTTAACAACCTTAAGGGCTGTTGGCTCAGAGAATGGTTCTGTGAGGCGTAGAAAAAGGTGCCTCTTCCCTTAAGTAAGCAATATTTTGCTTAGTACACTTTATTTCTCTAATAAGAATAGAATTTCTCTAACAACCAATTTTGTAAAGGTACACAAATTAAATCATTGAACACAAAATACTAAAAGTTAGTAATCACTCGCAAATCAGTAATTAGAAAATCAAAATCTGTGTGATTTGATAATTTGTTGTAAAATAGTAACATGTCTTGCTTTTGTCATCAATGCTAATTTGCTTCAATAACTTATTTTCTATAAAAAAAGTTTGCTAGATGTAACTTTGACAAATTTAAGTATTTAAAAATACATTTTCATTTTGAGAAGCTACCTTTTTCAATGGGGAGAAAGAGTAGCTTATCATTTTATCTTTGAGTCTGTAACATGTAAGAGTACATGCATGTAAAAAGCTGCTAAATTTTAACAGCAGTAAATTTTCGTGCTAAAGAAATCTCTAGGACAACAAATAAACAGTGCTATCGTGTAAGAGACAGCCCATGCCGAGTTCCTCACAGAATCATATAAAGATTTAAGGGCAAAATGCAGAGGGAATGCATGATGCTGGGCTTGAGTGAGCCTTCAATCAATATTAGCCATAATTATTATCAATTATTACTTAGACTTCGGTCGTGGAATCCACATCTCTTCTTTTGTCATTCTGGCTCTCAGTGGTTGCTCTAGAGTTTCTATAGAGAAGGGCTTTGGAAAGCAATCTGGTTGGAAAGAGCTCTGTAGGACTTGGCTTGAAACAGTGTTTGCACAGCAAGCTCATCCCTTCTTCAAACTTGGATTGTATGTTGGGGGCTGGGGGGCTGCTGAAGGGGGTGAGGGTGGGCACAGGTACTGAAGCTTTCCCCATGCACCCCTGCACGTGCCCTTGGTGGTCTGTGGCCATCTCAGGTTTTTGGCACTGGCTCTCTGAATTCTTTGCACTCTTCAGTAATCAGCGTTCTGTCCACTTCTGGCCACTGGCTGCACTTGTTCAGATCTCAGACTTCCTTGAATTCCTAGACTTCTGCAGGGTCCAAGTCTCTAGGTGCTGACCTCTTGTATCCCTCATACTTCTGGTTGGATTCCTCTTTCCTAGTTCACCCTTCTATTCCCATCTTGGTGACTGGCTTGCTGCCTCCTGGGATCATGGGCACCTCCCCAGTGCATTTGGACATTCTCTTCCCTCTGTCTGGAACACCCTGTCCCCTCTTGACTGCCTTGCAAGCTTCTTGTCCTTGAACTGCTCAGCTCTGAGTCAGTCTTGGCAATCTTCCACCCCTGGAGTGAAATGTGCCTCTAGGGGGCTCTAATAGCGTGTCATTGGGATTGAAGATGTTTGTATATTTTATTGTTTTTATTTTTTATTTAATTTTTTATTTATTTTATTATTTAAAAAAAAATAACCCAGCCTCTATTTCTTTTTTTTTATTTTAAAGATTTTATTTATTTATTTGACAGAGAGAGAGAGAGACAGCCAGCAAGAGAGGGAACACGGGCAGGGGGAGTGGGAGAGGAAGAAGCAGGCTCCCAGTGGAAGAGCCTGATGTGGGGCTCAATCCCAGAACTCTGGGATCACGTCCTGAGCTGAAGGCAGACGCTTAACTACTGAGCCACCCAGGTGCCCCTATTTTTTGTTTAATTTTTTAAAAAAAGATCTTATTTATTTATTTGAGAGAGGGAGAGCAAGCAAGAGAGAGCACCAGTGGAGGGAGAGGCAGAGGGAGAGGCAGAAGCGGGCTCTCCAGTGAGCAGGGAGCCCGATGACATGGGGCTCGATCCCAGGCCCCTGGGATCACGACCTGAGCCAAAGGCAGATGCTTAACTGACTGAGCCACCCAGGTGCCCCTTATTTTACTGTTTGTAGTCTGTGAGCAACTTGAGGTCAGGAATTTTGTCCTATAACCTTTTATTCCTGTGCTTATCACTATGACTGGTATTTAAAAAGTACACATTTGTTGAATTGAGGAATCAGGAAGTACCTAGAAACTTCATTGCCTGGAAGAACCCACCTACTCAGAAGTAGTTTTGTTAAGAACACAGGAATGATGAGTTATCTACAAGACATGCTTTACTGCATAAGTCATTAAAGAAACAAAGCCCTGGAGACCCCTTTGCAAAGAGTAATCAATAGCCTTCTTCCCCATAATGCTCCTGCTGAGCCTGTAAAAGAGAGATTCTAAAGACTTGGCTGTACCGACCTTTTACTGTCTGTCTTTCGGGCCCTCCTGTGCAATTTCCAGTTTTACCAGTTGGGGAAGCTTTCTATCATCAAATGTTCTGTGGGAAAGCATGTCAGTCCTACAAAGGGAGGGGCTGAGAAAATGATCTTGAAGTCGATGGGATTTGTTTTTTGATAAGAATGACTCACTGTATAGAATGCCTTCAGCTAAAAATAATAATATTTAAAAATTGTACCTATTGTCAAAGGCTTTGGGCATGTGGCCAAATGATTACATAATGGGATTCCAGAAGCCAGTTGCAGATGCCGGGTTCATACTTTTCTCATTGAACCAGCCTCTCTGACATATGCAAAGTAACAACAACAAAAGTTCTGATCAGAAAACTCAGGTCTTGTCCTGGCAATAGAATAGGATGTTCCACAGATAAGAGCTTTCACTGATGGGAAAAATGTGGGGTCTGACTTCTTAACCTGGAAACCAGTTGCGATACAGAAGTTTCCAATATTGAACAGTGGGTAGGAATTCAAACTCCAAAATCAGATGGCCTGGCTTGAAGTCCAAGTTCTTGCATGAGTTATTTACTGTCCACATGCCTCATTTTTCTCATCAATGAAATGGATTTAATCATAATATGACTAGTGTTCTTGTGAGGAGTAAATTAGCCAATATATGTGAAGAGCCTGACATAGCATAGGCATCTGACAAGTGTTAAATGATGTTAGGCCAGACTTAGGAATGTTGGGGGTGGGGCCACAGTAGGAAATTGGCAAATTGAGTAAGAACACTTTAGTGGAACACTAAACACTGAGTATCTTTAAAACTCCATCTCTCTAGGGGCACCTGGGTGGCTCAGTTGGTTAAGTGGCTGGCTCTTCGTTTCAGCTCAGGGCATGATCTCAGTGTCTTGGATCAAGCCCTGCCTCAGGCTCCCAGTGTGGAGTCTGCTTGAGTTTCTCTCTCCCTCTTCTACTGCCCCTCCCCCAACTTATGAGTGCACCATGCACATGCGCTCTCTCTCAAATAAATAAATAAATAAATAAATAAATAAATAAATAAATATCTTTAAAATTGCATCTCTCCATTCTTCTTCTTTTTCTTCTTCTTCTTTTAAAGATATTTATTTATTTGAGAGAGAGTAAGCGGGATGGAGAGGGAGAGAGAATCTGAAACAGACTCTGAGCTGAGCTCGGAGCCTGATGTGGGGCTTGATCCCACAACCCTGACATCATGACCTGAGCAGAAACCAAGAGTCCGATGCTTAACCAACTGAGCCACCCAGCCCCCGCATCTCTCTATTCTATGTAGCCTTAAGGTTTTCTCCATCAACAGAAAATTCTTTTTTTTTCAGCAGAAAATTCTTAAAGGCATTATCAATTATAAAGAGGGAAATAATTACAAATGAAAAAAATGATTAGTGAGCAGTGTCCAATTCTTTTCTGCAAATAACCTATTATCAGTCCTCAGAGAGAGGGGAAAGTTGAATTATGAGGTAATTTGGAAGTATTCAAGTATCATCATTTCCCTCCAACACTAAAATATGCCTGGTTAATAGAAAGGACACATCTATTACCTAGCTTTATTTACTTGCTGATTACATTAGCATTTTATTTTTATTCTATAAGCATCATAGTGGTTATTCTATGTCCTATGAATGTGTTTCAATATCAATAACTGTTTTGGCCCTTTGATCTTCTGTTTTTGATGAATCTGTTCTTTTTTTTTTAAAGATTTTATTTATTTGACAGAGAGAGACAGCCAGCGAGAGAGGGAATACAAGCAGGGGGAGTGGGAGAGGAAGAAGCAGGCTCCCAGCAGAGGAGCCTGATGTGGGGCTCCATCCCAGAACGCCGGGATCACGCCCTGAGCCAAAGGCAGATGCTTAATGACTGCGCCACCCAGGTGCCCCTGATGAATCTGTTCTTAACGATCTTTTAAGTGTTTGGTATAAGCAGATTATGACACCCAAGTTGCATTAAGAGATTAATTACATTGTATAACCCACTCTTAATAATCAACAAATGGATCATCTGTACTTCAAATTAGCCTTAGATGATCTTGCTTTCCAAATTCTTATTAACTGTTCAGAGAGGTACCAGATCCAGGATCTTTTGTTGTCTTTTTGGTCAATTGATATCAAGTATTGGGTTTATGAGTTAGTAGAGGACATGGCTTCTTTTTTGCCCTAAAGCAAAATAGCCTTTTTATTCAAAATACCTCAATTCTGGGATGATGTCTGGGACTTTGAAAAATTTCAAAAGGGTAACTTGATTCCAGCTGTGATTTTGCATCAGCCACAGGTGAGAGTTGTGTCAGGGGAACAGCTCTGAGCAGAGGAGTAGAATGAAAAAAATGACACTTTAGAAAACCCTTCTAAATATGCTAAGACTTTAATGGAAAAAGTAGAAAACACACAAGAACAAATAGGTAATATAAGCAGAGAGAGGAAGGCTCTAAGATTGAATCAAAAGGAAGTGCTAGAAACAAAACCCACTGTAACAGACATGACGAATGCCTTTGACGGGTTGGTCAAGAGACTGGCCGTGGCTAAAGAAAGAATCAGTGAGCTTGAAGACATGTCAGTAGACTCTTTCTAAAACTGAAATTCAAAGAGAAAAAAAGAACGAAAAAGATGAAACATCTAAGAAGTCTGGGACAGCTACAAAATATGTAACATGTATAATGGGAATACCAGCTGGAGAAGAGAAAGAAACAGAAGCAATATTTGACACAATACTGAGAATTTCCCCAAATTAATGTCAGACACCAAACCACAGATCCAGGAAGCTCATAAAAGCTCAAGTAAGATAAATTACCCGCCCCCCCAAAGTCACACCTAGATATATCCTATTCAAACTGCAGGATATCAAAGACAAAAAGAAACCTTTTAAAATTTTTTAAAAAAAGATTTTATTTATTTGAGAGAGATAGAGAGCAGGAGCGGGGGGTGGGGGGGAGGAACAGAGGGAGAGGGAGAAGCAAGCTCCTCACTGAGCAGGGAGCCTGATGTGGGACTCAATCCCAGGACCCTGGGGTCATGAGCTAAGCCAAAGACAGATGCCTAACGGACTGAGCCACCCAGGCTCCCCAACAAAGAGAAATCTTGAAAGGAACAAGAGGAAAGAAAACCCTTACCCACAGAAGAGCAAAGACAAGAATTTCAGTAGGCATCACTTCAAAAACCATGCAAGAAAGAAGAGAGTAGAGTGAAATATTTAAACTGTTGAAAGAAAAAAATCACCAACCTAGGATTTTGTATCCAGTAAAATTATCCTTCAAAAATGAAGGAGAAATCAAGACCTTCTCATATAACCAGAAATGGAGGGGATTGTTGCCAAGGGACTTGCCTTGCAAGAATTATTTAAACAATTTTTTCAGAGAGAAGGAAAATGATATATGTCAAAAACTCAGATCTATGTAAAAAGGGTGTTAGAGAAGGAATAAATGAAGGTAAAATAAAATATTTATTTTTTATTATTAATTGATCTAAACAGATAACAGTTGGTTCAAAAACAATAATAACAATAATGTATTCAGTGAGTGTCGCTTATGGATAAGTAAAATGAATGACAGCAATGTGATAAGGGACAGGAGGGAAAACTGGGAATACTCTGTTTTATGTTGTTGCACTGTCTGTGAAGTGTTATAATATTATTTGAAAGAGGGCTTGGATTAGTTGTAAATGCATGTTGCAAACTCTAGGGCAACTGCTAAAACAATTTAGAAAAAGAAGTGTAGCTGATATGCTAAAAGAGGGGAAAAAGTGGAATCTTATAAAATGCTCAAGAGACAAGGCAGAAAAGAGTGGAAGAAAAAAAGATGGGGAGCTTGGGTGGCTCAGTTGTGGAGGGTCTGATTCTTGATCTCAGGTCTTAATCTCAGGGTTGTGAGTTTGAGCCCTGTATTGGGTGTGGAGCCTACTTAAAAAAAAAAAAAAAAGAAAAGAAGGAAATAAAACAAAGACAATGAATAGAAAACAGTTACAAATATGGTAGATATTAATCTAACTATATCACACATTTTACTTGATTGTATAATCAAAACCACTCCCTAGTGGGCTGTTTAAGAGCAAGGGCTACAGTCAGACTGCCTAATGTTCTGGAACTTGCTTTCTTTTTTAAGCTCCCTCTGTCTTGGGGCTCCTGGGTGACCCAGTTGGTTAAGTGTCTGCCTTCAGCTCAGGTCACGATCTCGGGGTCCTGGGATCCAGACAAACGTTGGGCTCCCCACTCAGCAGGGAGTTTGCTTCTCCCTCTCCCTCTGCTCCACCCCCCTGCTCCTGCTCTCTGTTTCTCCCAAATAAATAAAATCTTAAAAAAAACCTCTCTCTGTCTTAATCATCATTTTAAAAGTGCAGAATAGTAGTACCACTCTAATAATATTGTAGGGTTTAAATGAGTTAATATATATATTAGACTTTTATCTTTATTTTTACTTTTTAAAAGATGTATTTATTTGAGACACAGAGAGAGAGACAGCAAAGCGAGAGCACGAATGGGAGTGGGGGTGGGTGGGGTAGGAGATGGTGCAGTGGGAGAGGGAGTAGCAGGCTCCCCTGCTGGGCAAGGAACCTGATATATAATAAGCTTTCAATAAATTCCTACTGTTATTTTCCAACAGAATTAGATGTTTACTGTATTTATTAAGTGTTTATTAAAATATTAAGTACCTACTATGTGTTAGGTATAGTATAGATGATGTGCTGATATAATTTGGATTGTGTCTATTTTATTAAATAAAAATAGTATATAATATGTACATGTAGAAGAATCAGGAAATACATCAAGGTTGAGAACGTGTGTGAGAGAGACATGGGGAAGAAAAAAATCCTACCCTTCAGCAAAAACCATTGCCAACACCTTGATAAACTTCTTTTCGGACCTTTGGAGATATATAGCTATAGATATAGATATAGTGATTTCTTTAAAGGTCATTATACATGTTGTGTTTTACCTGCATTTACATGTTTATAGCTTTCTATGCATAGATACATTTTTACGTTTAAGACGTGTGCAGCAATTTTATCTGATGTTTTATAGTTTAAGTCACTTTTTGCTTTGCTTTTTATCCAATGATGGGAATTCCGAGAGATGCAAATGGGAATGAACAAAACAACAGTCCTCTTATCAGAAATCAAAGCCTCTGTGGGGTGCCTGGGTGGCTCAGTCATTAAGCATCTGCCTGCAGCTCAGGGCGTGATCCCGGCCTGCTGGGATCGAGCCCCCCATCAGGCTCTTCCGCTGGGAGCCTGCTTCTCCCTCTCCCACTTTCCCTGCTTGTGTTCCCTCTCTCTCTGGCTGTCTCTCTCTCTGCCAAATAAATAAATAAAATCTTAAAAAGAAAAAAATCAAAGCCTCCGTAGACCAAATCTCTGATGTCTTCAGTGAGCTTCGCTGAGAATTCAAGCAGGGGCAGGAATATAATTGCATTTTCCATTTTCAGCTGAAATGTTGAAAAGTAAAAGAAAGACAAAATGGAAGGTCTACAAAGGTCAGACATGAGAGTTTTCCAAATAGCAGAATCTATTGCATATACTACTGGAATTTTAGGAAGGCCGTGTATGTGTTGGAGGGAAACGGAGCCGGAAGAAGAGGTGAAATTCTGTGCTTAGCTTGGTGGTGAGCTTCGAGGAGCCCCACCCTCCTTCATTCCTGACCCAGGAGATGGGGGGTGGGGTGAGGGGGGTGGGGAGGGGTGGGGGGACTCTATTTCCCTCCCAGCAGGTCTCAGCAGTCTGTGAACCGACCTCTGCACACCCTCGGGCTCTTGTCAGCAGCTGCACCCAGGGCTGTGGGGTGGTACCAGGCACATTCTTTAAAATGCGAAGGAAACAAAACAAAAGCCCACACCCTAAACTCTGTCCTGCAAACTGGTCATTACTTCCTCTTGGTTCCACCTTACTTTCTAATGGAGCAAATGAGGGACCACTTGAGTGACAAGGAGAGCTGCCACTTTTCGTGGCGGTGGTGGAGCCACATGGGAGCCTGGGTGGGGTGGACAAGGGGAAGTGGGGAGAGTATTAGGCAGCGATCTCACACACAGAGCCCCCTTATGCTTTACAGAAGAGTTTTCTTTTCTTTTCTTTTTTTATAATTATTTTTTATTATATTATGTTAGTCACCATGCAGTATACAGAAGAGTTTTCTTGTTGAAGTGATGTTTATTGTAGAAAACTTGGAAAATATGAATAGAAAAGAAAATACCAACCCACCGTTATCCCACCTCCGTTGCTGGTTGAGCGTACACGCGTCCGACGTTCTCTGTGGGCATTTACTTACATAAAATTAACAAAGATTAGATCATAGCCAACGCGTGTTTTTATAACTTGCTTTCTTCCCTTAACCAAATACAGGAAACATCTTTCCGTGTCATTAAACGCTCTTTAACATTATGTTTTACCTTTTCGCTTTAATTTTTAAGAGGTACTCGGTTACGACATTACATCTCTGTTTTGTTTTATTTGAGCTTTAATACGTATTTTTATTGGATGAAGCTGCTGCCGGGCTCGGGTTTCTCTTTTATATAATGAAGGCTCTTTTCTCCCTCCGTCTCCATGCGGTCCGTTCCACTCATTTCTCTGAATTTCTGTCGGTCGCGCCGAAGAACACGTGGGCAGGGCTTGGACCATGGGTGCTTGTGAGACGGTGAGGAGCAGAGTCCGCGCTTCGTCGGGCGAGGACTCATCCTGCAGGACCGGAAAGCCACCTTCCCGGTCTTGCAGGGAGACGGCAGCCCCTGGGGGGTGGGGGGAGGGGGCCGGTGCATTAGCATGGATGCCTCGCAGGCACTTTTGCCAGGACACATTTTTTTTGCAGCAGCATTTGAGACAGGGAAGCCTCTTCTGAGGAGCTTGAACCCACAGCCCGCTGAAAAACGGTGATTATAGCCAAGGAAAAGTGAAGAAAAACAAACAACACAAAACAAACCTGTTGGTCCCTTGAACGACCGGCTCAGTTTTCATTAGGGTGGCCCTTGTCTTCTTCACTCATGGAAAACCCGCCCAGCAATTATTTTCTCCTTAAGGGGAGGCCTTCCCATGGAGCTCATTACCAGGAGCTCCAGCAGATGAAGCAACTGTATCAGTTGGTTGATATGAAGCGAAACATACTCTACTTTTGTCAACCACACAAATGGCATTTGTCCTTGACGCTGCTCTGTTGATTTTTCCAGGCTCTTGATTTTTATGAACTGCATTTGTGGGCCTGGCTGACTTCAGCCATCACAGACGCCTGCCTCCCTGAGTTTCTGGGGCCCTTGGCTTTTGTGTGTCCCCCTCCCTCCGCTCCCCAGCTGTGTTCCCTGTTGCGCATGTTCAGAGGTTCCTGCACCCCTGCTCCCCCCCCCCCCCCCAGCTACCTTCTGGGCAACACAGCGTCCTTTTTGTTGTTGGTCAAATTCCCTTTTGCTCTGTGGTCGCTACCCTTGCCTCATCCATCTCTCTCCTTTCACTCCTTTTCTTCTGCACTTTGTTTCCTCTTTCCCCATCTTCTGTCCCCTTCTCACCCTCCTCTGTAGTGACTCATTCACCTGCACCTGCATCACCGCCTTTTCCAGGCTGCCCACACCCTGTTCTGACTGGGGATGAGCACATCAGAAGGTTAAGATAATAATATAATAATAACATTATATATAGAATATTTATTATCATAATATTATATGCCAAATTTATCCAAATTATAATCATCATCACAAATATTTACAATTTTAATATTCATTTATATAATTTAATAATTATATTAATTTTAACATTCAGTTATAAATATGTATAATTATATTATAAATGTAATTAGGTAAATTAGGTAAATTAGGTTAAGTAAAAATATATTCCTAAAATATCTTCCACTTCTTCCTTATTACTTTTTAAGATGTAGCTCCTGGAAGATGTGAAATTACACATGTGACTCACGTTTGCAACTCTCACTAAATTTCTGTTGGATAGCACATATACAGACCTTTGTATGGTTGCTCCGAATGTGCTGTTTCCCAATTGCTAAGAGCTCAGAGCTTTCTTTGACGCCATTGTGAGGTCCTTGTTCTTACTTACTTTTGTTTCTTAGAAATGGGAATAGCATATCTTCAAGACAAGAATATATGTATTCTTCTGCTTTAATTTAAATTTAATTTAAAAGAGAAAAAAACTCCCACAGCTACATCTTATTTTGGTCAGATTTTGGTCTATAATGGTATTCGGATTTTAAAAGTGAGCCAAGGGGGGCCTGCGTGGCTCAGTCGGTTGAGCATTGGACTCTTGATTTTGGCTGGGGTCATGATCTCAGGGTCAGCAGATCAAGCCCGCACTGGGCTCCAGAGTCAGCGGGGAATCTGCCTGAGATTCTGTCCCTCTGCCCCTCCTCCTGTTGGCCTGCATGGTTGCACGCACATGTGCTCTCTCTTTCTCAAATAGAAAAATAAATCTTAAAAAAAAACCCCCAAAAAAGTGAGCATAGCCCTTCCCTCCTTTTTGTTCTTGAGCTTCCTTTAATTTTCTTTTTAAAGAAGATTTTATTTATTCATTTGAGAGAGAGAGAGAGTGAGCAGGGGAGAGAGGCAGAGGGAGAGGGAGGAGAATACTCCCCAACGAGCAGAGAGCCCAATGTGGGGCTGGATCCCAGGACCCTGAGATCATGACCCGAGCTGAAGGCAGACGCTTAACCACCCAGGCACCCAAGCTTCCCTTAATACTCTTTTTTTTTTTTTTAAGATTTTATTTATTTGACAGAGACAGCCAGCGAGAGAGGGAACACAAGCAGGGGGAGTGGGAGAGGAAGAAGCAGGCTCATAGCGGAGGAGCCTGATGTGGGGCTCGATCCCATAACGCCGGGATCACGCCCTGAGCCGAAGGCAGACGCTTAACGGCTGCGCCACCCAGGCGCCCCTTCCCTTAATATTCTTGATGGGTCAGGCCATCAAATGCTTGCCTGGCCACAGCTTCTGTGAAAGGGTGGGTCACTGTTCCTGTGATGCTGTCTGTGTCCCGTCCTCATTTCCCCTAGAGCTGCTTAGACCTGACGTCAGGACAAGGAAGAAGTGTACTAATGACCCAGAGATGTGAGAAGATGAGCTGGGCTCATCAGCATGGTTTTCTGACCTGAAAATAGGGAGAAAAAATGATACTGTTATTTATGGGAGGTGAAGATGAAAAAGGTGCTAGAAGAAGCACTTGGGGCCATGTGTGGTCATGGCAAACCAGGTTTATAAGGAAGAAATTATAAGTAAGCAAGATCTGTGAATAGGGAAACCTGTCTATGGAGCAGCATGGGAGATAGACAAATGGGGGTGACAATAAGCAAGTAGTGACAGAGAGAAGCAGACATGTGGAGATCAGCTGAATTACCCTAGTAACAGGTGTCCGTGCACTCAGGCTGCTGTAGCAGAAATACCAGAGAGCGTATACACAACAGAAATTTATTTCTCACAATCCTGGAGGATGGGGAGTCTAAAACGGAGGTACTGGCAGATTCAGTGTCTAGTGAGGGCCCCCTTTCTGGTTCATAGATGGCATCTTCTTGCTGTGTCCTCACATGGTGGCAGGTGCAGGGGAGCTCTCTGAGGTCTTTCTTACAAGGGCACTAATAGCATTCATGGGGGATCCACCCTCATGGCCCAATCATCCCCCCAAGGTCCTGCCTCCTAATGCCATCACCCTGGGGTGGTACGATTTCAATATCTGAATTTTGGGGGAGACCTAAACATTCAGACCATAGCAACAGGTCACTAAAGTAAAGATTCTTAAATTGATTCTATTATAGATCTGATTTTTTTTTCCTCATGGCTTCACAAAGATTCTGTCTTTTTTGGAGCTGGGTTGTTCAACTTTTTTTTTTTTTAAAGGTTTTATTCATTTATTTGACAGAGATAGAGAGAGAACACAAGTAGGGGGAGTAGCAGGCAAAAGGAGAGGGAGAAGCAGGCTCCCCGCTGAGCAGGGAACCCAATGTGGGACTCGATCCCAGGACCCTGGGATCATGACCCCAGCAGAAGGCAGACGCTTAACCAACTGAGCTACCCAGGCATCCCTGGGTTGTTCAGCTTTTCCTGGATTTCTATAAAGGGAACATTACTATCAGTCTGTTTTCACTCGGTGTACTAAGTGGCTCTCTGTTTCTTGTAACTAGAGTCTAAAGGAAACATTACCTTCATTTTGGATAAGTTTTAGAGTTAATGTCTTTTTTTCGCCAAACTAATTTTGATTTTCAGGTATATTCTAGCCCTCCCCCCCTTTCTGTTAGGTCCACACAGAATTTTAATCAACCCTACCTAACCTTAGTTTTGTTTCTTTTTTTAATACCTAAAACAACCCTTTTTTGACTGCTTCTAAACCGTACAATGTAATATTATTTTAAAAAATGATCACATTTTTAGTTGCTTTTGTTTATAATAAGAAGAGGATGATCCTTCAATTTGTCACTGAACATAATTGCAATTCTTGCCAAGCAGGTTAGAAATCTACTTATTTTTTTGAAGTTCAGAATTAATGCTGATGAATGAGTCAGAGCTTTGGTGCAAAAGCATAAGAACTTACTACAAGGAATAAAAAGCATGTGTCTTTATTTCTATTACTATTGTCATTGGGCAAGAAGTACATTTTCCTTGATCTAGTTCTCAGTTGGCTGTAAGCCACGTTGAACGTTAGGTCCGGCTGCTCTCGCAGCATACTATGACCGGCGGGTTAAACAGTAGAAATTTATTTCTCAAACTTCTGGAGGCTGGGAGTCTGACCTCGGGGTGCCAGTATGGTTGGGTTCTGGTGAAGGCTGTCTGGCTGGCTTGCAGATGGCTGTCGTCTTGCTGTTGTGCATACATATGGGGGTGGGGAGAGGATGGGAGGGGAGAGAGGAAGGGAGAAAGGGAGGGAGAGAGGAAGGGAGCAAGTAGTTGGAGGAGGTGACTGAGAGGGCATGATTGCCTGTTGACCCATGAGCTAGACTAGGGCATAGGAGGCTCCTTTTACCCTCCCCTGTTCTCCGTAAGTACATTTCCCACACGTTTCTTGTACCAGGAGCCCCTTCAAGGGTGTAGCCTTGAGAGAGGGATGTGTCATTCTTGACTGTATACATGGCTGAACCCTGCTGAGGCCCTTCTGTAAACTCTTAAGTCTCTGGCAGGAGGATGTGAAGATCTACTCATCTTGCAGCTGCCCCAAGATAAGCCCCGTAGGTAAAGTCCCCTTATTAAAACGGCCATCAACGGTCTGAAGTGGTCTGCCTTTTTCTTCCGCCCTTCCTCACCCTCCAGGTATGAGGGCCAGTTTCAAACTTCACCCTGAAAACTCCCAAGGTTGTGTGAGTCAACACAAGCTCTCTGCTGTCTCTTCTTCTAGGGGTACTAATCCTATCAGGAGGGTCTCAACCTCACGACCCCATGTAAACCTAATTATCCCCCAAAGGCTCGTCTCCAGATACCATCACATCGGCAGTTAGGGCTTCAACATGAATTTTGGGGTGACATGATTCAGTTCCTAGCAGGTTATTAAAGGCAAGTTATAATTTTTTTTCCCCATGTGAGTATTTTAAGCAAAGCTTTTTTTTTTTTAAATAAGATTTCTGTCTGGCAAGGTCTTCACCAAGGCTGTCAGACACCGATGCAGGAAAACCCAACTGATGGGAGCCAGCAGGCGTGGGCGGCTGCCCTCCATTTTCTTTCTCTTTTTAAAAAGATTTTATTTATTTATTTGTCAGAGAGAGAGAGAGAGAGCACACAAGCAGGGGGAGCAGCACAAAGAGGGAGAAGCAGACTCCCCACTAAGCAAGGAGCCCCAGGCGGGACTTGATCCCAGGATCTTGAGAAGGCAGACGCTTAACCGCCTGAGCCACCCAGGTGCCCCTGCCCTCCATGTTCTTCAACCCTCCCTCTCCAGGAGCCGGGCCGCTGTGCTCTCTGGCTGTCAGTCTGGGATCCCCAAGGCATCGGGTGTCCTGTGAGCCCTGCCCTGGTGCGACGAGCGCATCTGTCCCTGCTACCGCAGCCTGCTTCCACCTCAGCTTGCCACCTAGGCCCCAAAGTATTTTTTGATATTTTGTGAGTTTTATATAATGCAGGTTTTATTTTTATAGCTTGATATTTATCAAGTTTGGCAGATGATTCATTCAGAAAGCAGTCTTGAGACACATGAAAAGGGTAATAATAACTATCACATACTTGTCCCCTCCTTTCTGATTTGTATTAAAATATAGCAAGGAGGTCAGGCTTATTTACTTCTTTTTCTAGTTGTTCAATGATTAAGCAAATATTTTACTAAGTTTCTTACTGGATGCCAGACACTGTATTCGGTGCTTTACATGAATTAATTTTTCTTTGTTAAAATAATGTAGTGTGGGGTCCCACAATTTCCTATCTATGTCATCTACGAGTCTTGTCTGGGGGAGTGAAGTCCTTTCTCCTTTTGCGTCCTGTCTGCTGATAAGAATTCTTAGAGTGTTGTGCCAGAACGATCCAAGGAGGACATGGTAAGTTGCTAAGCTAAGGCAGTGGTGGTGGGTATGGAGACAGATTCATGAGTTCTTTTGGAGATAAAATTAACAGGATTGGATAACTGGACAGGGTTGGTTAGGAAGAGAGGAAGGAGTTTGGGTTGATTTCTAGGGTTCTGGCTGCAGAGATGAGGATGGTACTCATCGAATAGTTCTATAGAGGAGGAGAGGAAGATTCAGGGAGACGTGGAGAGAGATACGGTGACTTTGTGAACTGCCTGTAATATTTGTTTGTGCATATGAAAAATTAAGTGGAGAAGCAAGGCAATTATCTGAAGACTGAAAGTAAAATAAGTCCCTTTATTAGGAGAGAAAGTGAAGGCATGTTACACTGGTAAGCACTTTGCTCTGGGATCTCCCCTTTGGAGACAGTGATGATGAAGAATCATAGCCATCTCGATTGCCAAGTGCTTCCTTTAGCAGTTCTGGATCTCACTGAGTTCCTAACGACACAACAGAATTCACATACAGACGGTGTCTTAGTTTCCTCTCACAGCTGTAACAACACAAACTTACCGTTGTGTTTTTAACAACACCATTTTGTCATCTTCCAGTAGTCCAGGTCAAAAGTCCTAAAATCAAGATGTTGGCCGGACTGTGTTCCCTCTGGAGGTTCTGGGCAAGAATTTGTTTCCTTGCATTTTCCGGCTTCTAGAGAATGGCTACATCCTTTGCTTTGAGGCCCCTTCCATTATTGTGCAGGCCAGCAGGGTAGCGTCGTCAAATCTCTCTCCTGTCTGGCCTCTGCTTCTGTTGTCACATCTCCTTTTCTGACTCTGACCCCCTGCTTCCTTCTTATGAAGGACCCTTGTGATTACATCAGCTCACTGGGATAACCTAGGATCATCTCTATCTCAAGACCCTTAACTTAATCACATCTGCAAAGCCTCTTTTGCCATGGAAGGTGACATAGGTTCTGGGTCTGAGCATGAAGACTTCTTTGAAGACCATGTTCTGCCACCACAAAGGTCTGTTTTGCCCATCATCCTAGGGCGCTCAGTCCCATGAGGACCAAAACAAGGTGCTGTGGTTCCTCCTGCCTTTCTTCCTCTCCTTTGCAAGTCCTGAAGGTGTTGGGTTAAACTTACAATTACGAGTTGATATATCTACAAACATTTTTGGTAGATTGGGGGTTTGGTGGGGCTTGTTTGGTAAAATGTGTCATCGATTAAGAAAGGTTTCATTATTATTTGAAGTTTGTGATTGTGCTATGTTGGGCGGGGCATTGAAATGATGTAATACTTTCAGCATGTGTGTAAGAGCAGAATAACTCCGAAAACAAAGGGGAAAAAAAGGGAAATCACCCTAAACCCTCCCCTTAGGGGCCTTGTATTCTTGGGAGAGGGGTGCCAGCTAGTTCCTACTCCTTGTAGAAAGTGCAGTGACCACTTCCTCCAGTAGCATTTCCTGACTTCTCCGAGCTGAATTAGAAGTTCCTCCTCTTCTCTGCCACGATGTCTGGGGTACAGCTTTATTTTAGAGCATTTATCACATTATAATTCATTGCTTGCTTACCTGCCCCACTAGATTTTATTATGAGGAGAGATTATGCCTTATTCCCCATTGCATTCCCTTGTGCCTAAGACCTGCTTACCAATAATTGTATATTGAATGAATGAATGAAAGGAATTGTTTCTAGAACAGCTTCTGAATCTTGAATTTCCCTTAACGTTTTTATTTTATATTTCTCACTGACTTGCAGGAATACTATAACTGTAAATGAGATAATTTCTCTAAAGTGTGTTAAGATCTTTGGAGAAAAGTTTCATTAGCCTGAGTCTCAGGCACAGCTATTAAACAAACCTTAAATTTATTCTTTTTCTTTAGTTTTATTTATCGGAGTTGTTGGTTAGGAAAACTTGCCTCCATGATGAATTTGAGCCAACTGGCAAAAATGTATACAATTTTATATAATGTCTGACAAATAGAAGACATATAATAAAGCTTTGTACAATGACAGAATGAATAATTAATTAATTCATCATAAGAGCTATGCTGTATTGGCCACCACACTTTTAACAGCATGCCTTTTAGGAAAGTAAACAAAACAAAATAAAGCAAAACACACACTAAATCTTGTATGTAAACCCATTAGTTCCTTGTTGACAAAGTAGAAAGCATTTCTCTTCAATTCTCATCATTGGTCAGCTTTTGCTGCAGTAACAATCCACCCTCAAAATTTCAAGGGCTCAACAATTATTTTTTCCTTTCCTGATGTGAGGGTTGTGGGCTTGCTTTGGCTCTGGTGGGCATGCTGGGTTTACGGAACTCAGTTGGGCTGTACTGGTTGGATGGGTGTTTTCATTCTTGGACAAAGTCAATGAAGGAACCACTCCCTGGGATATGCTCTTCTCATGGCTGGGCGCCAGAGCTCAAGGGGTTGGAGAACAGAGGTAAGCTGTGCAAGTACCTTAAAGCTTCTGCTCTATTGGCCAAAGGAAGTCACACGGTCAAGTACAGAGTCACTGCAGTGGGGAAATACACTATACCTACAGGAAACATTGCCAGGATAGAAGGGAACCAAAAGTTGTGAAGCAATGACACAAGCTATCACAATCTGTGCCCTGGTAATGTTTGTCAAAGTGCCCTTTGGCTTTCTGAAATAATAACTGCTCATGAAAGCTTTTATTCGAAGTTCAATTTTTTAAATTTAAACAGCAAAGGCGATTATCCGGTCTTCAATAGGTTCTATATAAATAGGCCCCACAGGTAAATGTAAATAGATTTGGGAATTTTAGCTAAAGGAAAAACTTAATTTTATAAGTATCTAAATG
Organism: Ursus maritimus; assembly: GCF_017311325.1. NCBI lineage: Eukaryota > Metazoa > Chordata > Mammalia > Carnivora > Ursidae > Ursus > Ursus maritimus. Next base: position 14,112,524 of record NW_024425675.1, read on the forward strand.
TTTTCATGAGGGTCAACATGGTCAGTCATTCTTTATATCTGTGGATGTCTAAGCCAGCAGAAAAGGATTTAATTAAAGTAGAGATATTGGGGTATAGTTACCATAAGGAACGATTTCTTGACCAGTCAAGTGCAAAAGACATGAAAGAGGCAAAAGGTCTCCCTAGTGGATAATTAAATCATTCATCTGCTTGAAGGAGGAAGGCTGGGCCTGATGACAGGTTTCTGCCAATTCTCTTGTTTATAGTACTTTGAATTTTGAAATAAAGAGGTCCTTTTAAAACAGATGGTATTAAAATTCCTCTTACATCAGTAAAATGACACTAAGAAACTTAGAAGCTGGATTAATACAGAAAATGAAAATAGTAAGAGAAACAGATGTGAGAGGAAAACACAACTCTAAGCATTCATTGTTTACTTTTGAGAGAACAGAACATCATCGTTAGTCCCAATTTTAACACATTCATTTGTTTTATTCATACTGTCTTTCAACAAACAATTAGTACCTACTATGTGTTCTGCATTTTGATAGGTGATGGTTGGCTACGAAATTATATAATTCATAGTTAAAAGATCTGATAAATCAGCTATAAATGTCATGATCACCATCAATCTTCCTCAGAATTTTTTGCATACCATTTACAAAAGAGAATAGGATTTTAATTTTTTATAAATATATATTTTGTATAAATATATATTATTTATATTTTATTTCTATGATTTATAGTCATGAAAATCTAAATGCTAAAAAATTATTCCTTTCAGATGATCATATATGCCTTTCTTGGGCATTTCTCTTCTTTCTTTCTTTCTTTCTTTCTTTCTTTCTTTCTTTCTTTCTTTCTTTCTTTCTTTCTTTCAAGAATAGATATCCTGTGGTTCTTTCTTCTCCCCTCGGCTTTATTGAGGCATCATTGACAAATAAAATTGTAAGATATTTAAAGTGTACAGTGTAATGATTTGATATACATCTACCTTGTAAAAGGGTTTCCCCCCGCTGAGTTAACATGCACATCATCTCTCATATTTACCTTATTTTTGATGAGAACAATTAAGTTCTACTCTCAGCAAATTTCATTTGTAGAATACAGTGTTCTCAACTGTAGTCACCATGTTACATGTTAGATCCTCAGACCTTATTCATCTTATAACTCAAAGTCTGTATTCCTTTACCAGCCTCTCCCTATGGTCCCCACCCCCAAGTCCCTGGCAACCACTTTTTTTACTCTCTGTTTCTATAAGTTACACTTTCTTCCCTCCCTCCTTCCCTCCCTCCCTTCCTTCCTTCCTTCCTTCCTTCCTTCCTTCCTTCCCTCCTTCCTTCTTTCTGATTCCACATCTAAGTGGTACCATGCAGTATTTGTCTTTCACTGTCTGGCTTATGTCACTTAGCATAAAATCCTCCAGCTTTATCCATGGTTTCAAGCATTTTTAAAGGGCTCTGAGGTATTTTAAAATGACAACTGATCCTCTCTGACAGCAAATTATTGTTTTATTTGCTTTTGAGGGGGATTTATGAGCAGGGCAAGGAGGGGTTCAAAGGCTCTTGCACTGGTGAATCTCTTTTAAGAAATTATCTTTTAAAAAGTCAAGCAGCACAGCATCATTAGGAATGAGATTTCATCAGTGCAGACTGCCAAAGAGGCTCAGAAATCAATCGTTTTCTTTTTTTCACGAAAGGCTGCAGCTATGACTTTAAAAAAATGACGGAAATATTTGTCACAGTGGTTGCTATGTGGCATTACTGAGTCTTAATCTGTGTGCTAGCCACGGAATGTGTTTGCTTATTTGTTATACCCAACCTATGATCAATCCTAGTTGACACTTATGTAGTGTTTACCAAGAGGCAGGCAGATCGAAGCACTTCAGAGCTGCTGACTCATTTAATCCTCACAGTAGGAGAGTGGGAGCTGTTTCTGTAGCGCTACGGTATCCCCATTTTGTAGATTAGAAAACTGAGGCATAGAGACCCTAAGTGGCTGCATAAAGTCACAGGACTAATAAATGGCAGGCTTGGGCTTTGAACTCAGGCATTGTAGCTCCATTTTGCTGCTTTTTATAAAGCGAGTCCCACAACCTGAGATCTTACTGAAACTTAAAACTGCTTTCTATTCCGGTTGGTTTCATCCTGCCCTCAGCCTTGAGCCTGATTTTCTAGACCTACTGGTTAGGACCATGAGTTTGTAATTGCTTCCCTTCATGCAAGTGAAGAACTTTCGGTAGATTCTGTGGTGTTTAACTGTAAAAATATACAGTGCACACACACGCACACAGAGACACACAGCAGAATGAATGATGACCGTTTATTAATCCAGAAAGGCTTGATGGGGCCTAAGATGACCACTCGTTCCCCAAGAACAGATACAAAAAGTGGAGGGGTTGGGAGACCGTGAGAGAAGTCGCCTCCCCACCTAGGGTCTGACGCCCTCACACAGGCGCCCGGGGGCCGCCTTTCTCCGAAGACGCCCCTGCGAGCGGGCGCGACACCACGCGCGGCGCCGCGGGGACGTGAGTCTCCGGGGTCCCTGCGGGTCTCGCGGCTCCTGGGCCCGAGCGCGTGGCCGCGCGCGGCCGGGACAGCTTCGGCCCGGGGACCGGCTTTGCGTGGGGCTTTGGTGCCCGCCGCGCAGGGGCTGGAGGAGGAGGGCGGGTTCAAGCCCGCGACCCCTGGGTACCAGGAACCCCACCTGCGAGTGGGGTGACCCCGCTGGGGCAGAAGACAGAAGAGGAAGGGCAGGGAGTGCGCGGGTCTGAGCACCCCCTCCCCCAGTTTCTCGCACCCCCAGCGCTTCCCTCCCCGGCCGCCGCCCACCTGGCCGCCCCCGGCTGCGGCTGCTGTTCCGGCTCGCTCCCAGGCCTCGCAGTCGCAGCGCGCGGCTGCCTGCGGAGCTCTCCCGGTCTCGCCCTCCCCCTTTCCCCCCGCTGCGCCCTCCCTCCCGGGTGCCCGACGTGCTCGTTCCCTGCCACTTGGGTCCGGGCGCGCCGGTGGGTTTGGCCTGCGCGGCGGCGACGGCGGCGGCAAGGCGGGGGAGCGAGTGAGCGCGAGGGGCGGGAGCCAGTGTCTGTGTGAGTCACCGGTACCTGGAGTGCGAGCGACGCAGAGCGAGCGGCGCGGAGCCCGAGCCAGAGCCGAGCCGGGCCAGCGAGCGCGGCCGCCCCCCGGCGCCAGGCCCCGCCGCGCACCCACCCGCGCCCCCGCCGTCCTTCCCGCGCGTTGCGCGCCCGGCTCACCAGGGGTCCGGCGCCGACTCCCGACCCCGGCGCCCGGCCGCCCGCAGCCCTCCCGCCTGCCCAGAGGCGGTGCCGGGCTCGCCGGGGGATGTCACAGCGGCTCCTCGGAGCCCCCAGCCGCTGCCGCACAGCCGCCGCCCCTGGGAACCGCGACAATGAACCCCCAATGCGCCCGCTGCGGAAAAGTCGTGTATCCCACGGAGAAAGTCAACTGCCTGGATAAGGTGAGCGAGGGGGCGCCGGGCCAGCCCGGACCTGCCGGGCGCCGGGCTGCACCTGCTCTGAGAAGTTTTGGCATCTGGGACGGGAGGAGAGGAATGGGTCTCTGTGTTTGTGTGTGTCTTGGCACAGGGGAGGGCACGCAAAGGAAAACGCCCGCAGGAGTATCGAGAGAGCACGCTTGGCGCGGGTGATGTTGGAACCCGCAAGGGTTTTCGTCGGGGTGCGGGCGGCGAGGGTGCGGGGCTGCGCCGGCGTTGGCAGAGCTGCGGCGGAGGGCGCGCGGCCCAGGGTCCGGGGAGCGCAAGCTGGACCCCTTCCCTCCACCACTGCTGCCCCTCTCCGCCCCGCATCCCAGTCCAAAGGATCCGCCCGCACCCCACCTCACCGCCGCCCCAGCGCCTCCCGTGACGGCGGTGAGGCGGAGAGGCAAATAATAATTAATATGTCGTGGGGCGGCCGCTGCGGCATTGCTCGGAATAATCCCCGCCGGAGAGCCCGGCTCGGCGCGGCGAGCGGCCTCCACGGGGGGTTCGGCCAGCCGGCTGGGGAATTCCAGAGGAAGTGGCTTTAGGCCGGCCCCTGCAGCCCTGCTCCCTGCCCTTCCCGGGCGTGGATGGAGTGGAACAGCCTGCGAGAACGACCCCGGCGCTCTCCTGAGTGACTGATAATTGAAACCAGCCGGAGGCGGTCCCTGTGAAACGCTCGTGTGGTGATACAAGTGCCTCGTGAGAGCACACCGCCATCCCGTCAGTCGATCCGGACCGAGGCCACCTTCCCCACAACCGAGTAGAAGCTGGACAGGGATGGGGGGTGCGCAGGGGTACTCACATAGCCCCCCTCCCGCTCCTTCGGGTTGCCTGACTTCCGGCGGACCCACACTGACTGAGGTGCTACAAACACCGTGTGTAGGCACTTTGAGCTGGATTCGTCTCCCTTCTGAAGCCACCCCACGGGCTCCATTCCTCCATGAACCGGTCTAGGATTCCATGCGGGCTGCTCCTAGAAGTGCAGTACGGCTAGCGCCTTGGCAGTTCTTCCGTCGGAGTCTGTACTTGGGGTGGGGATTCATTTAAAACTCAATTTGAATAGCCTGCCTGCCTTATTTACTTCAGCGAAAGTAGGCAAACACATCTCCTGTTACCTACAATCATTTCGTTGTAGTCTTTTCAAATCGGGGTGGGGACGGCGAGGCGCTAAAAATATCTCTGTGCCCGTCCTGGAAAGCGCTGGCATTGATCTCAACTTTTAAATATTGATTATTTTTTTTTCAGTATTGGCATAAAGGATGTTTCCATTGTGAGGTCTGTAAGATGGCTCTCAACATGAACAACTACAAAGGCTATGACAAGAAGCCCTACTGTAATGCGTAAGTATTGTCAACACGGCATGCCAGGTGCGGCCCCGCCTCAGAACACAGGAGTGAGTGGATCTGCCTGTTCTGAAGAACTGACGCACTGTGTGGCGCAGGAGGGGCAGTGGCCAATGACTTGTTTATGCCACAGACTCTTGGGCCAGGGACTTTGCTGGAGGCTCATGGCATGGGTGTCGTTCTTCATGTGCAGGGCAATTTGCGTGTGTCTTCAGCCAGGTTCGTTTTTGAGGCTCACAGTGTTGCAGAGTGGGGCACATTTGTTAGAAGCTGCAGAACTACACACCGAGAAAGTGTGGGCTCTGAAGTGCATGTCAGCTTTCCATTTGAATCATATGATGTTGCCATATTGCAATTTTATATCTGAACCTAGTTGCTAGGGAAAGAAGTCTGGCTTCGTCTTAGCCGAGACCACTGCAGAGATCCTCGAGCTTACACAGGGAGTGAAAGAATGGTGACATAGGTATTTCTGGCTGGTTAGTAGTAGGTCTGTTGGTGAGGATGAAAGAAGGCAACCTTCTTTTGGCAAGCTTTTTTGTAGGCGTGCTTTTAGCCTATACTAGTAGTAGTTAGCTAGCATTTATACAGTGCCGACCATGTACTAGGCCCTGTTCTCAGCACGTTATGCATTCTGACTCATTTAATCTTTACAGGCTCAGGAAGGGGCTCAGTTCCCTCCTAGAATCTGGAGATGGGTAAACATTGGCCATTGGTTCCAAATGTCTACCTTGCTGCCCTGGGGCATGTGTCTCTCTACTTGTGGAGCCCCCGCCCACCCCAGAGTCTTCTCAGCTGTGGGCTCTTGGCCCTGGTTGTTGAGTTGCCTTCTTCCCTGTTCCCCTGTGGAGTCCACTCCAGCCTGGAGGTGGCAGAGGGTCCCCAGCCTTTTGGCTGGAATATTGCCAGAGATTCATTCTCTTTGGAGTTTTTGAAGTAGGTTCGTTCAGGACTTCCGGAGATGGAGGGCCCACAGTTAATTGACACTTCACTCATGTGACCGTGTTTTCAGAGACAGTAAATTTTCAGTAAACAAATGTAGTGTGCTCATATGTCTCTGGTGAAGAACTTTTTTTTTTTTTTTAATCTCTTTGTGTTTCGGTTGGGTCTAGCTTAGTGCTTATGGATAGACTAGAAACTTTTCAAGAAATCAGAAAATGGGCACTGAACAGAATTCAGGACTTTTTTGGATAAGTGAAATTGACAGATATTGCCCAAACTCATCAATGTTTTCAACCCTCCTGTACTATGCCTTTTACCGGGATAACATGAAGCAAGAATGAGATTTCAGTGTCATGGTCTCCTGCTTCTCTTAAAGAGAGGTATGAGGGACTGGTTAAACATCAAAGGCAGTCAGCAGTACCTAGATGGGAAAGGGTCTCCTACAACCCATAAACGAGATAATTGTTCTTTAGTTTAAAGGAAAGTGAACCGTTTTCCCGTAACTACTCCAGCCCTTGGCCTGATTCGATCAGTCTTTATGGACCACATCAAGATTCTTTATGGCTCTGCAGCCTGGAGTTTAACCCGGTGATAACAATGCCTTTGGGTGGCCGTGGTGGTTCTGGAGGAATTGGGAGCAGAAGAGGAAAGACAAGGAGAGAAAGAAATGGAGGAGAGAACAATTACATTTAATATGATATGATGGAACATGTATCATATACATATCTATGTGTGCATGTATACATACACAATTATGCACACACATACGTACGTATAGATAAAGAATTGACTTAGGGAGAAAAGAAATGATAAAAATAAAAGGCCAAAAAAAAAAAAAAAGAGGTACAACTGAAGGAGAGGGTGTTTGGTTGCATGGGGCCACTTGAAAATTCAGGGCTTACTCCTTCGTTTCAGTTCAGTCCAATTAAAAAAGAATATCAGATTCTGCAGCAAGTCGTGGATGGCTGGTTTGCGCTCTGACTTAATAGTGAACTTGTGCCCAGAACTGTTGAGATTTGGACCCCAAAACAAAAAGCCTCTAACTGTAGGTGGGAAACATCCTGCTGTGTTGTTCCATAGGGACCACATCTTATTTTAAATACTTTGGGTATGTCTAAATCAAATGCTTACAGATTTTTCTCTCTAAACTTTCTTATATAATTCAAGTGCTTTGGTATGGGGTTTAAGTGGAATTTTGGGGATAGCATCTCAGGTTTCTTGCTTAATATGAAGCCTGGTGTTTCACTTTGTTGAGCAGAGCCACAGGGGAAGACAGAAATCTAGCTTTAGTGGGTGAATGATTCGAATTGATAGTGTCAATTTGTTTAATTTAGCTTTAAGTTCATGTCACAGCTTGATACTCTGTCTCCAGAAACAGAGCCTTGCCAAGTTGCAGGTGCTGTCTGCTGTGAAGGTTCCAGGCTGGAAGACCCGTGGTCTCAACCCTTATTTTTCCAAGGGCACAGGTTGCCATGTAAACTTGCTGGGCGGTGTGGATTACCCTCTGGGGATTCTGATGGTCTCCGCTCTAATTCAGGTGGTGTATGTCAATCAGCTGTTCCCTGTGGTCTTGGCCAGAAGGGTTGCCATAATTTCTCCGGGTCAATGGTGGGAAATTGATTCTCTGAAGCATACTGTTACTGGAAAATGAAACAGTCTGTGTCCATGTAGAGCAATATTTTATCTGTACCCAGTTTGGCTCAAGAGTCAATATATGTCCATGTTTAAATGAAAATGGCTGTCCTTCCCTCCACAACTTGTTACTATGAAAATTTGCATATACACAAAGTGGTTGAAAGAATAATACAAAGAACATCTGTATATCTTCCACTGAAATGCCACTGTTATTAACATTTTGCCACATTGGTTTCATATTTCTATTTAGTTATATGCACAAATTTATTTATTATTGTCAGACCATTTGTCAGTTTCACACATTAAGTTAGTTTCATATGTTGATATGTCATCCCTGAAAACTACATCATCCACGTACTAAGAATAAAGATATTTTCTTAAAGAGTCATAGAGCCATTGTCACACCTAGGAAAATTAACCAACATTTCATAATATCTAAAATCCTGTCTCTTTTCGCATTTCCTCCATTGTCCTAAGAATGCCTTTTATAGCTGCTTTTTTCTTTTTAAACCAGATCCAGTTAAAGTTCATACTTTACATTTAGTTAAAACGACAACTTTTTTTGATTATTGGAGATTCAGTATTCTTTAATTTCATTTCTGTTGATTTACATAATCTGTCAGAGTTTTCATGAAGAGGACTTATGTAGCATTCTTGTGGAAAAAAACCCTTTAACATAAATATCAAGAATATGCTTGATAATTTGAAAGGATAAACAGACATTTAAGTTTATTTTAAGAAAACATAAAAGCTTTTTATTTTAATTGATACCTGGGGGCATTTTTTTAATGGGATGAAGTAGTGAGTATTTTCTTCACTTTAAATATGTTGCTTGTTTATATTCTCATGTGTTTAGAGAAGAAAGTTTTCTGTTTGATTTCACGCCAAGGAGAACACGTATAAAATATAATTTACATAATATTTAAATTTTGATCTTTTGATAGAATGATCAAAGTGTATTACACACTAGATGTAAGATGGGCCTAATACACATTTAGCTCCCAATGCAGTAGCGCACACTATTAAAATATTTAAAAACAAGCTGGTCTACTTGAATACATGCCATGTTTTCATAGCCTTTATGTTTCATAAGCAGGCGGTGGATTCTTTAGCACATTCAGGATTTTTTTTTTCATCATGGAACTTGCAAAGAAAAGAGGACGAGGCAATATTTTTATTGCTAAGAGATGTTGAGAAAATAACAGTTTGTGATTAGACAAAAAACATACCTCATTTTTGTATGTGAATTTCTATGCCAAGCTAAACTACCCAACAAGCCACCCAAAGAATATAAACTCCAAGGCCCTTTGGCAAATAAATTATTTAATTTATCACGTGTGAAAGTCAAAATTGCACTTACCATGTGTTTGTAAAGAATACATCATTTCTTCAGATTTTCTGAGAAATATTGTAGCTCAGAAATAGCAATGTCAATGACTGGCCAGTTAATGCACTGGCACCAAAAGTCTAGTTATTTTAGGTCAGGGGAGGCCCCAGTTAATGATGCAATAGTTTTAAGCAGGACCTTGTCAATAATTCCCCCAAGTCATCACTTCTGCGGACATTTTTTGGGGGCTGAGAATTTGTCCCGATCTGCCCACATTTGGTATACCCTCTATCTGTGTCAAATGTATCTTTAAATACGGGGCTGAAAGAACACAAATATCTGTGCTCAATATGTTTAACTATCTCTCCAAATAAGATTTCCTCCCAGCAAATAGTTTCACTTAACATCATTTTGGGAGATGTTAAAAATAAAACAGTAGGAGCTGTGCGTCGTGTTTACTTTCACTCTGCCTGTGTTAGCGTTCGTCTTGTGAATATTTATTGACTGTCTATAGCCTGGGAGATGCTGAGCCAGGTGCTGCTCATTATGAGATGCCCAGAACGGTCAATGCCATTCAGCCAGCCTGTCTTGAGGGCGATTATCTAGGCCAACGCTCCACTAGCTCTCACTTACCATTTCTCTGCTGGTCAGTCCTTGTTATTGCCTTTACTAAGGGTGCTCTGAGGACACGGAAGGAAATTGAATTTATACCTGAGAGTTTTTCCACCAATCTATTTCCCTTATCTCTGTTTAGACCTCTCAAACCCAGTTCTGTAACCCGCCAAGGGCTTGAGTTATCTCAAGGGGACTTATGAAATTCTTGCTATTAAGTTAGCTTTAATTACTTAAGAACTTGTCACAAAAGGCACTGTGGTGTAATTGGAGTTTCGAAGCAAGACAGAACTGGATTTGAATCCTGGCTCCATCATGTTCTGCTGAGCAAGTCCCTTGATCTCTAAGCTTCGGTTTCTTCATCCATACAACGGGAATGGTAATGCTTACCCTTACAGGGCTGCGTGGGACTAAGGAGACAGTGCACGCCAAGGTTCTGGCAGTTTCTGGCGTATAGCAGACCTCCAGTAAAGAGTAGTGTTTTTATTTTCTCAGTGGTACTTTCTAAGGGATGAAGAAGGAAAAAGAGGATAGAGAAGAGGAAGTACATCAAAGAAATAATAGTTATGCCTATTAAAAGGTTTATACCAATGTTTTTCACACTGTGGCTTGCCACCATTAGAGGGTTGTATCCAGAACTGAAAGAGAGCGCGTGCGCGCGAGAAAGAGGGAATATCAGAGTGCATCTGAGTAGTGAAATGAGTATTGTTGTGGTAAACATTTTTTTTTCCAGTTGTGTGTGTACAGTGTGTATTGGATCATGACGTAAAAAATATTTTTACCGGCAGCGGTGGTCAACAAAATTTGAGAAACACTAGTTTCGCTTCATATTCTTAATGCCCCACACATCAGGGAGCACTGAAAGTTGCCGTTGAGGACCACGCTGTGTATACTGAGTTCATGAATTCAGATAACCATTGCTTTCCCACTCTTGGGGCCAACCGCATCCTACCCCATACCCGTCAGCCTTCAGGAGTCCGCTCAGCCCTCAGAGCCATCACCATCCCAGGAAGGCACCGTGTGCTTATTTATCTGTCAGTACCCTCTTCTAGTTTGGGGTGGCTCTGAGGGCATCTGCCTTGCTCACTCCGCTTCCCCAGAGCCTGGCACTTAGCACTCAATAGAGATTAGCTGCATCAGTGAGTGTGAAGGTCGTGCTGCATCAGTGTAGCCCTGTGTTACCCCCCGGGTTGGGGCACGGCCCAGCCTGCTTTCTCTTGGGCAGGCAGACAGAGGTTGGGCAATGTGAGAAGCTGGCTTGAGAGTAGGCTTTGAGGAACCTGAATGGTGGTGTGGTGGTTAGGTTTCCCAGAGTCTGAATACCAAAGGATGAAGTCTCCCCACTGAGGCTCGCCATTGCCAAGCCATAATGAACATGGTAGGATTTCCCTTCACTGCTTACAGGCTCGGTTTCAAAACTTGGTATGGTTCTAAAAGATTCCTTACTGATGTTCATTAATTTTCTTCTGGGTTTAATTATAATCTGTGAAATAAGATAATAATTTCTACCTAACAGGAGCACTATAGAAATTAAATGGGGGAAATCTTTGTAAGCCTTTACACATCAAATGACACCTATTAGGTATGCAAATGTTAGTGCCCTCCCTTAATTATAAAAATTGAAAATTGTTTCGTATTTCCCCTTAAAGAGAGGGGGAAGTGTCACATTGTTAAAAGTAACAGTTTCTCTGGAAGGATATTGTGGTTTGTGGGAGTTCTGGTTAGCATCAATTATATATAATATGCCTTGCCTGACTTTTTAATTACATACTACATAGGAAAACATTCAACCTCTTGCTCCTTGACATAGACCTGACGTGGGAAGATGATAGGTTTTTATTTTTTGTTTGTTTTGTTTTGTTTCGTTTTTGTATTTTTGTTAACATTGGACGATTGAAAGTGAGGAGTGGAGACATTTTATTTGAACCAAACAGAAAGGTTCCAGTGTATATGCAACCTGATCGGATTCTCAGTTACCTTATTGAACCATTGATGGTATCTCATGAATTTTAGTATCTTTTGAAATCATTCTAGAAGACTATATTTACACATCAGGTACTGAGTTCTGTCACGTTTAAAAGTGTTTGAGAAAGGGGCGCCTGGGCAGCACAGTCTTTTAAGCATCTACCTCTTGGTTTTGGCTCAGGTCGTGATCTCAGGGTCGTGAGATTGAGCCCCTGGTTGGGCTCCGAGAGAATCTGCTTAAGATTCTCTCTCCCTCTCCCTCCACACTACCCCCCTGCCCACTCTCTGTCTCTCTCTGAAATAAATAAATCTTAAAAAAAAGAAGTGTTTGTGAAAGGTGCCTTCAATGTGGAGACTCTTTATGATGATGTATTTATTATGGAATGATGTCAGATAAGAAAAGATTTGGAGATGAAGCACAGCAAATATCTCCTAAATCATGGTGGAATGCAAGGTTAATGCAAGATATAGATGTGTGTGCTTAAAGGGATATTGATTATGTGTCAGGGGCCCTGTGTAAGGGTGCATTTCAGTATGTCTTCTTTAAACGTTTTCAAAGGCGTGCTTTACAAAGGAACAGTGGTTCCTGGGGATGTGAGAAGCAGACATCCCCCCAGAGGACACCTTCCTTCTCCAGAGCCCGAGGCCTCTCCACGCTCCCTCTCTAGAGGAACGGAAAGCTGAATTTCTTTTCCTTTCTCTTTCTTTTCTCCTGTAGTTAGTGTTACTAGGAAGCCCTAGGCTTTTAGCAGTGTGAACGGTGGAATCTAGAGTAATATTTATGAGCTGAGTACTCAGAGCATTTCATAGGCTTCGTAAAAGCATTATTATTGATTCTGAAGCTCAGCTAGTGAAGAAACCATTCTGCAGCCTTTCTTGTTGAACCAAGATATGGCGGCACAGGCAGAACCAGAAAACAGGAAGTTGTGAGAAGGACCAGGTTTGAACAGCAAGGATTGTTTATTCCAGCACTGGAAACCCATTATTAATTTTATCTATAGTCATCTGTGCATTTTTCTTTGTGGCGTCCTTGAGGGAGTTACTTTGTGTTCAACTTCTGTTTACTTTTCCATGCTCTGTTGACTCATTCCCATTGAATCCTAGGAGCTAGAAGAAAACTAGCTCGATGTGTGTAATTTAGAATAGCATCAGACCGATAGGTAGACTGGTGGTCTGCTATCCTTCTGCTTCAGCTCAGCAGTCTAAAAAGCCAGTTAGACAAAACCCTTTGATTTGATCCCCTGATGCTTATTATCCATCAAAAGCAGGTGCAAGTCAACCGCAGAGAGGGTGGGGAGAGCCGAGGGCCAGAGATCTGGGATGTGGACTTAGAGGGTTGCCCACCAGTATTGAGTTTGGGCTTTAAATGTGACTTCATTATCCATTAATTGATCTAGAACGTGAACTCCAGCAACTCAGGTGATGTGCGGAAGCATCAAGAACAGTGTACTAAGCCCACACATCAGTACGGAAAGACACATCGGACGCACAGACGTATTTTTGGTGCTACGTTTGGATGACTGTACCATCCTCTCCTGGCTACTCTTCCCACCATCCACCTATTGGCTGGATCCTTAAGCATCTCAGTTGCCTTCCACACCTCCCTCCCCCTCATCCCATCCCTGTATTCATTTCTTCTGTCCTTGCCTGTGTTCTCACTCGTGCTCTCTTATCATGTTTGGCCAGTGATCTGACCAATGTCCCCTAACTGGTCTCCCTGTTCCAGTCTTTCTCTTTTTGAAGGTTTTTCCTGCCACCATACTTATCTCCTGAAACCATGGCTCTGGTGACTTCACTTTCTTGCACAAACACCTCGGATGGTCCCCATCGCCTACAAAAAAAGAGATTGGGTTTCTGACAGACACCTGGGGGCTTTTCACCACCTACCTTCCCCTGCTCACTTCTGTCTCCTCTCTAGTCATACTGGGCTGCTTGCCTGATGCCTTTATCAGGTGTCTTCAGCTAAGTCTCCTCATCTGTAAAATGGGTATAATAATAGACTACGATTAAGGCTTCATTGGAATATCAAAATAATAAGTTGAACACAGTTTCAGGCACGTGGTAAGGAGTTAATAAAAGATATAATTGTCGTCATTATGAAACTTGACACATGATCTGACCCTTTACTCATGCCGTTTTTATGCTTTCCTGCCCTCCCCTCTTTTAAAGTTACTTTCATCTTTAAGGTACACAGCTGTGACAGCCTTCGTGAAGCCATCCTGAATCTCTCAGTCAATCACTGGACTCTCTTTGTGTGTTCATTGTAATTTTTTAAAAAGATTTTATTTATTTGTTTATTATTTGGTGGGGGAGAGGCCGAGGAGGAAGGAGAGGGAGAGTGAGAGAATCTCAAGCCAACTTTGTGCTGAGCGCAAAGCCCCCACACAGGGCTTGATCTCGTAACCTTGAGATCATGACCTGATCCGAAATCAAGAGTCAGACCCTCAACTGAATGAAGTATCCAGATGTCCCTCAATGTAGTTTTTATACCTCAATCATATCACTTTTCAAAAGGCCTGCCTTGTACTATAGTTGTATTTTTCTCCCCATTGGAGGCAGTTTCTTGCTGAGAGTGGACCATGGAAGTTCACAGCCTGGGTTGGAGGTGGATTGGGGGTTCGGGAGGTCAGGTCAGCTGCAAGAGCTTGACTTCTTAAAGGTATTATTTCTGGCATGTGTTTAAGGAATTGAGAATGGGTGTTGCAATGCTGCAGTGTAGTTCTGAGGCTAACCACCCAGAATTAGTGTCAGCTCCACGAGTTAAGGGTGTGGTCCCCAATCAGACAGAGGCCAGCTGCAAGTTCAGAAGTCCCCAGGCCACCCACGCCTCTGACCAACTGGCTACAAATTTGGGGGTTCCCACAATTAGCTAATTAGCTAGAATGACTCAAAGAACTCAGAAAAGTGCTGTACTTAAGATTATTGTTTTATTATAAAGGATACAAATCTGGAGCAGCCAAATGAGGTGAGGGAGGGTGCTGGACATGGAGTTTTCTTGCCCTTGCCCTGTGGAATCTGGGTGTGTCTCCCTGTGGGTACATTGTTGTGTTAACCAATTAAGAATCTCCACTGAGCTTTGGTGTCCAGAGTTTTTATTGAGGTTTCATTACACAGACCTGATGACTTATTGGCCATGTGTGATTACTCAATCTCTAGTCCCCCTCCCCTCCTTGGACGAGGTCCACTGATATTGCCCGACTCAAAGCCCCAACCCTGTAATCACATGATGCCTGGAGTGGTCAGTCCCATCCTAAGACCATCTTGTTAGCATAACTCACGTATGGATCAGGGGACTAATGAATAACAAAGATATTTCCAATCACTTGGGAAATTACAACTATTTAGAGCATATCTCAGGAAGCGGGGACAAATGCTGGTCAAATTCTTTCTTTCTTTTTTTTTGTATAAGATTTTATTTATTTATTCGACAGTGAGAGAGACGGCCAGCAAGAGAGGGAACACAAGCAGGGGGAGTGGGAGAGGAAGATGCAGTCTCCCAGCAGAGGAGCCCGATGCGGGGCTCGATCCCAGGACTCTGGGATCATGCCCTGACCTGAAGGCAGACGCTTAATGACTGAGCCACCCAGGAGCCCCTGGTCAAATTCTTTATTATACAACAGGTGTGCTTCTCAGCGTCCTTATCAGATATGCTGTTTGAACTGTTGACCCAGTGTTGCTCTCTCACATCATGAACCTTCCTGTCCCATTATGACAAGAATGATGATCTAAAACCCACCATATCTATTTAGTCAATCAATAGAAGTTGGGTAAGAGTTGTAAACTGTTTGCTGACTGCTCACGGGAGGCTGATGGGAGGACCTACATGTGCAAGGACCTTTGATATAGCTCTCTAGATTTGGTTTTCATCAATAGACAAGGCTTTCCAGTAGCAGATTACATTTTTGAGAGCAGGAATCATCCTGATTGCCTTGGTATGCCCCAGCACTTACTCTGTGCTCTAACTATCCCTTCGGTAGAACCCACTGCCCAGCTAGCTTGTTGGGAGGGCGGTGAGCCCCTCTGGCTGACTGAGCCATACAGCTCAACCGCAGGCATCCCTCGCTGACAGAGCTGACGCAACAAGAGGGAATAGACTTCTTTCCGTGAGGATCCCCATAGTGATGCCAGCTGGAGCTGGCCACGCTTGGACTGATAATATATACATGAACAGCAGCTACCACTAGAGAGTTTAGGTGAAATATTGAAATTTATTGCTAGATTATTGGCCACTGACATGCAACTGAACAAAGGATGACAGGAATAATGTCTACAGAGGTACTTAGTAAGAATCACATTGTGACAACCATGTTTTTCAAAGTCTTAGAAGTGAGCCCTGTTTTTAGACATCAGACCATGTGCCTATCATTTGCATATCCATGTATTTTTTTTTCTGGAAATAAGTATGACTTATTTATTTTCTGAGACAAAATGTAATCAGGGATGAATGCATTAATCCCTGATAAATGACAAGTCTTTACATTCTTTTATGGAAGAATTTAATTTTCTTTGGTGACTTTCTTTCAATGCTCTGTCTTTTCTCTAAGATTTCCAGAACTTCAAAAACAACTCATCAAGATCTGTTCTTCTTCCCCCGTCCCCCTCCCCCATGCCAGCGCTCCCTCTCTCTCTCTCTCTGTTTAAAGTCTTTTCTGTTGCCACTGACGTAGTTCTCTGATTTTCTTAACATTAAGTGAAATTCTATTTAAAAATTTCTAGATGCTTAAGGCACATAATAATTAAGGGTTATTCCTGTCAGGAATAGAAACACCATATTAGAACAGTTCTTCCTCAGAGGCTGCTAAAGAAGGAAAATCCTGTTTAGAGGGTTTGCCTCTGTGGTTTTTTTTTTTTTTTTTTTTTAAATGGCAGTTATGTAATGTCAGGTTTAATTGGCCAGGAGTCAGGAAACTGGTTTATTTGTGCATTTCTTGTGTCATATGTACCTGAGGGGTGAGTGGTCAGTAAAAGCACCTGTAATTTGTACATGGGGGCTATTGCCCAAGAAGTGTCCTGTGCAATGGCATTTTGACAGATGTTGAAAGAAAAGCATATTGGTTTTTCTTTATACAGTGACAGGTGTATAACAGACACTGAATAAACACGCGTGGATCGGCTTTAAAAGCACATTTATTGTGAATGGGAGCAGTCTTTCATTTGACAGGAAGCCTCCTAACGGGCATCCTTCTCTGGTGGGTCAGGAGAGATGGCTACTTGGGATTTAAAAATGAATTCCCTAGCAGGAGAAAACAGGTGGAAACACAAAAGAAGTACCTCAATGGGGGAAGGATCAAGTCACCCTCGGAAGGGACCGGCAGAGGAGTGCCGATGACCTCACCCCTCCATGCCAACGCAGAGACACGAAGGGAGGCTCCCGAGCAATGTCAGCAGTGTATGTGTGTGTGTGGGGGGGAGAGGCTGATAATGAAATTCTGGCAGCGGGGAGGCTTGCTATGCTAAAAAAGAAACATGTCTAATAGGTGGATCCATGTATAGAAAGAAAGAACCTTGAAGGTGGAAAAATGATGGAGAACCTGGGGGTGAGATGAAATGAAGGAGAAAGGGAAGTGGCACGTCTGCGGGCAGATGGGAGGATACAACCGAAGCTTTCTCAAGTGTTTACACTTGGGCGCAGAGGCGAGATGCAGCAGGGAAGGGAGGCTTTCCTGAGGTAGCTACCGAAAGTTGAAAAGAGAGTATGAGTTGATTTTTTTTTTTTTTTGGGGGGGGGGGGCTTGGCTTTTGTTTACAGTTTCACTGTTTTCAAGCTGCTTTGGCCTTGATGTGGAAAATAAGGAAGGACTGGTCGGTGATGTAGCAGCTGTGAGGGCTTTGGTACCAGTGGACTCTGTTGCCTTGGAATGAAGGGAGGAGCTGCTGGTCACACCACACAGCCGACTTTAGGGAAGCCTGGTGACCGTGTGTGAGGAGCGAGAGGGGCCGAGTGGTGCAGGGAGCCCTCGCTCGTGAGAAACTCTGTGAGGCAGGATACCTGGTGACCACAACTGCCCCTGTCTCACAGTGGGCCTTTATATGATTTACTGAGGAAAGGAAAGAAGGAATAAAAAGAAAGGTGACTCAGTGAGGCAGAAGACTTTGAGAAATAAAGTTCTGACTGAAAATGTGTTATTTCTGTTCACGAGGAAAGGGGAATGCCTCTTAAAACAAAAACCAAGCCCCAAACCAAAAAGCCATATAGGGCATCTCCTGGGGGCTTTCCGAGCTCTGATTACTACAACACACCTTTTAAAAGATGGAAAACTGAGCATTCCAGAATGCACAAAAAATAAGAATGGGGTCAAGAAAGCTAATGGTTGGGGCGCCTGGGTGGCGCAGTCAGTTAAGCGTCTGACTCTTGGTTTCTGTTCAGGTTGTGATCTCAGGGTTGTGAGATTGAGCCCTGCATTGGGCTCTATGCTGGGTGTGGAGCCTGCATAAGATCCTCTCTCTCTCCCTCTTCCTCTGCCCCATCTGTTCCTGTGCTCTCTCTCTCTTTAAAATAAATAAATCTTTTTTTTTTTTTAAAAGCCAATGTGTGCAATGGCTTGTAAAAACACTAAAGGAAAGTTTTTTTTAAAGATTTTTTTAATTTGAGAGAGAGTGAGAGTGCAAGCAAGGTGGGGAGGAGCAGAGGCAGAGGGAGAAGCGGACTCCCCACTGAACAGGGAGCCCGATGCAGGGCTCAATCCTGACACTCCGGGATCATGACCTGAGCCAAAGGCAGATGCTTAACCCACGTAGCTGCCCAGGTGTCCCTAAAGACAAGTTTTAAACACACTTATAGTCAAGAAAAAGAATGAACCATGACTTGGGAAAGATGGAGTGATAATAAAAGATGACAAAGAAGGATGTAGAGTTATTGGGTTCCTAGTTAGCTTTCATCCTTTCAACTGAGAAGAAGCTATTTAAAACTAGAAAAGGTTCACAAACATCCATAAGAAATTAAATATTAGGAGAGTCAATAGTAAGAAGACACCAAGCCATTCAGTATAAAGCTGAGAACTGTTCGAATCTCTAGATCCATATGAATGGCACCTCAGGGACCAAGGACACCCCGGAACTGAAGCCTGTGATCCATGGCCCTGAACCACAAGAGAGGATGTGGTGGGGGCTTAAGGGAACAGACTCCAGCACTCCTTGGGGTTTGTTACTTCACCTCACTGTGCCTCAGTTCCCTCGTCTGTAAACTGGTGATGCTGTGTCAGTTATTTCATCTGCAAAAGGAGGAGGTTGATGATAGCAATAGTTCATACATGACTGTAAGGAACAAATGAGATAATCCATGTTACTGACTGACTCAGAATTAATGCCATGTAAGTATTAGTTATATTCATTATTTCCCATTCTTTCTGAGAAATTATCTGCAAAAGAGGGCTCTGAGAGTTTTGGAGAGGGGAAAATATCCCGAGTTTTAGAAAGTGGAAGAGTGGTGGGGGCTTAAGGGAACAGACTCCAGCACTCCTTGGGGTTTGTTACTTCACCTCACTGTGCCTCAGTTCCCTCGTCTGTAAACTGGTGATGCTGTGTCAGTTATTTCATCTGCAAAAGGAGGAGGTTGATGATACCAATAGTTCATACGTGACTGTAAGGAACAAATGAGATAATCCGTGTTACTGACTGACTCAGAATTAATGCCATGTAAGTATTAGTTATATTCATTATTTCCCATTCTTTCTGAGAAATTATCTGCAAAAGAGTGCTCTGACAGTTTTGGAGAGTGGAAGAAGAGACAGATTGTAGAAATTACAGCGTAATAAATTTGACATTAATTCCTGGCAAAATTTTCCTGTGGGTAAGTACAGAGATGGTTTGTGAGGATCAAAATAAAAAGTCCTCATAGCTTCTGTGTTAGTTTGCCAGGCCTGCTGCACACAGTACCACAAACTGGGTGGCTTACCTCACAGAAAGAAATGTATTGTTTCAGAGTTCTGAGGGTTAGAAGTCTGAAATTAAGGTGTCTGCGGATTGGTTTCTTCCGGGGGCTGTGAGGATGGATCTGTTTCAGGCCTCGCTCCTTGGCTTGTAGATGGCTACCTTCTTCCTGTGTCTTTTCACATCATTTTCCTTCTGTGTGTCCTCTATGTCCAAATTCCCCCTTTTTATAAGGACAGCAGTCATACTGGACAAGAACCCACTCTCATGACCTCGTTTTAACCTGATTCTACCTCCACGTAAGGTCACATTCTGAGGTACAGAGGGGATGGGGGGGCGGTTAGGACTTCGTCATATCTTTTTTTAGGAGCGGGGCGGGGGAGGGGTACAATTCAACCGACCCATAACAGGTTCACTAACAAAAGTCAAGTGAAACAAAATTAGCCTTATTTTTCCAATAGTATAGAAGAAGGGAGACATACATATCGTGAACTTTGAATTTGTAAAAAGGCATTCAATGCGGTTAATTGTCATAAAAGTAATTTACAGTGAGTGTATTCTCTTCCCCCTCCCTGCAGGCATTTAGTTTAATCTGCATTTGAATTACATGGGTCTGTTTCTTCATTTGATGAGTATGTTTTCAAGACCTCACTATTATTTTCAAGGTTTAATAATAATCTTCTCTTCCATCCAGGACCTTTACTTTGTGACATTATGTGCATTGTAAGCTTCTGAAACAATTATGGAATTGTTCTTTGATGGATTGTTCCTGCTCATAGGAGAATGGCATTAAAATATTTATAGGGAAATGAATTTCAGTTTCAAACTGAAAAGACCAGAAGAAATATGGTTTTAAACTTCATAGAAAATGACACAGTTCTTATCATTTTATTTTAAAAAAGGGGAAAAAAATCTCATGACTGTGACCTAGGCTCTCGCACAATTGAAAGATTCTGGTGTGGAGATTTATAATCTCAATATTCCCACGATTTAGGATTTATATTTCAATTTCAGAATTTAATTATTAATTTTATCATGAAACTTACTCAGATGGCTTTACTTTCTTTTATTATTTTATGAAGTAAGGAAGAATTTTCTCTGTCTCAAGTGTTGGTTGAGTAGACTTACTTTTGTGACACTGGCATTTATATGGAAGTGTCGGGCTGCCAAAAGGAATGGTACATGCTAGGGCGCCTGGTGGCTTGGTTGGTTGAGTGTCTGCATTCGGCTCAGGTCATGATCCCAGGGTCCGGGGATCGAGTCCTGAGTTGGGCTCCCACCTTAGCGGAGAGTCTGCTTCTCCCTTTCTCTCTCTCCCTCTGCCTGTCTCCCTGCTTTTGCTCGGGTGCTCTTGCTCTCTCTCTCTCAAATAAATAAATAAAATCTTAAAAAAAAAAAAAAAAGGAATGGTACATGTTCCCAGTGCAGGTGGATCCTGTGATAAGGCTCATGTTGGTCCTGGTTTGTTTTCAGTGGACGCTCTCTCTAGTTAGCCTATTCTCTCAGGTGAACTTTAATACCCGATAGACATCTTACCCACCCATGGGGTTCACGCATACTTTGAAAAATAGTATTTCTGCTCCACCCTTGTGCTCCTGCCCCCGACTTTCAAAACAGATCCCAAACACACGCCTCCTTTTTCCTCCTCATAATCAGATCTTAACTTTGAATGTCTCCAAGTACTGTGGATGTTTCTATCTTGACTTAATTTTTTTTTTAAGATTTTATTTATTTATTTGACAGAGGTAGAGACAGCCAGTGAGAGAGGGAACACAAGCAGGGGGAGTGGGGGAGGAAGAAGCAGGCTCCCAGCAGAAGAGCCTGACGTGGGGCTCGATCCCAGAACGCGAGGATCACGCCCTGAGCCAAAGGCAGACGCTGAACGACTGAGCCACCCAGGTGCCCCTTGACTTAATTTTTTGATAACTCTTTGTCCACTTATACATGATTGCTTTTTGCACAGTGCTTATAACACTATTGACAGGATGCCAGATGGACATGTCTCTGGACCTTAAAAAAAGGAGAAAACAACTTCTCCCCAGTTACACTATTATAACCCTCCCTCCTAACTCCCCCCCCCATAAATGAATGACTGTAGATTTTTTTTTCTTATAGTTTCTACTGGTCCTTTCTGTTTTTACCACTTGAGTGGCCAGAAATGGACATTCTTAACTTTTCTAAAAACCTCTGTTCTCAAGTAGAATTTCTGGGATTTCTGCTTGAAACTGTAGTGCAGTTTCCTATCAGGCTTTTGAGAAACAGCAAAGGCTGGTGGCTGGGCCCACTCCACATCTGTCCTCATCATGCGGTGGGGCAATCTCTGCAGAGGCACTGAGTGTGAGAAGGAGAAGAGCAAATGAGTGTTTATAAAGAGCAGGGCATAGCCCTCTATATGTGGGAGCAGTAAGGATCCCCAATGCTGCCTTTCCAAAGTGCACTCAGTCTGTTTTCTTCTCTCCAGAGCTGGGCTGTGCTATACCCAACCTGCTGTCCACTCTGCAAAGGTAGCCATTGCTTGAGCCTGCGCAGTGCAGTGATTACCTGGGTTTTGGGTGTGAATTTTAAAGCCGAAGAGTTAAAGTTTTACAGGCACAGTCCCCAAGATTTCAAGTTCTTGTGTATATTTTTCAAATTGGAATGCATTTTCAAAATTCCTCATGGTGAACATATGAAAGAGACTCTTAGCTGTGAAGATTTGTTTTATGATATTGTGGAGGAAGATGAACATACATCGTCTCTTTGACATTTCTAATAATGTTGAGAGTTGTGCTTTTTTCTTTCATGCTGTTTTATATTGTGAGTCTCTAAACACACAGGTGCTGTGGAAGCCCACGAGTGCAGAAGACAGAGGGGAAAATTCAGTGTTAGAGCTCATTTACATTAGGACTCACTTTCTAAATTTGACTTTAGTGCTTGCTTGAAAGAATATTTATTTTCATGGGGCACCTGGGTGGCTCAGTCGTTAAGCATTTGCCTTCGGCTCAGGGTGTGATCCCGGCGTTCTGGGATCGAGCCCCACATCAGGCTCCTCCGCTATGAGCCTGCTTCTTCCTCTCCCACTCCCCCTGTTTGTGTTCCCTCTCTCACTAGCTGTCTCTCTCTGTCAAATAAATAAATAAAATCTTAAAAAAAAGAATATTTTCTGTGTAGTATTAATAATATAAGGCCTTTTGAACTGGGGAATTGTTCTCTTCATCGTTAAGTCAATGTTTTGTAAACATTTCCCAAAAACTCTGAAGAAGGTGAAACGTTTCTGAAAAACATACATTCATGTGTGAGCTCATTATGAATTTCCTATTTGCCTGCTCCATTTTATGTGGCCTTATTACATTATGCATCATTTAACAGATACAAATGCAGCCCTGTATCCTACTTTTATGCTGTAAAGACATTTTATTTCTGTATATACTCATTTCAAGAAGCTAATTGGTAATACATTAGCCTCTCTAACCTTGCTGTATGGCGTAGTCATTAGGAGCCCAAGCTTTGAAGTCAGACATTTCAGTTTGAGCTCTGGACTCTACTTGGAAAGTCACTTCATGTCTCCAACCTTAGTTTCCTAATCTGTAAAATGAGGATGCCCCCTGGAGTTGTTGAGAGGGTCACATGAGATAGTGTATAGGAAGTGCCTGACCCATTGTCACTGCACATTTCTGAGCCAGGAGACACGTGGTATAGGGTAGACAACTTGGGGCTAGCAGACCGGAGATCTGGGATTCGAGGCCAGAGAAAATCCACAAAGGCTAGAAAGAGAGGTTGAAACCAAGGAGAACAAAACCTTGGTTCTAAGGACATAGGGTGGTGCTGCTTTTCCGTTGGGTTATTCTATTATTCATATTGCTACAAACAAGGAAATGGATACAGAGAGCACCCCCCCGCCCGCCCCAAAGTCATGTTTTACTTTAGCAGAATACGTAGGAAAAGATTTGTGGTCATTGGCATGCTGGACTAGAACTTGATGCATTTATCTTTATATTTTCTCCAAACAGGAAGTTAAATTACTGTTCTGAGGTTCATGAGTTCAGAGCAGAGTTAGTGCCTGGAACCCAGTATGTTACCTGATCTACACTTCGCTAGTTAAGTGTTTGGATGGCATGATATGCTTTCCTTTTTCTTTTTTGGCTTCTTCTGTTCTGGATTAATGGTGAGTGTTTGTCGACAGTGGATCCCTCTGTCCTTGTAGCCTATGTTGTGAGGTGTGGCCTGCGGGCATTGTGTGGCGTTGGGGAATGGAGGTGGGTCGATGCTCACCGAGTGCCGAAGGAGTTCATGAGATTAGTGGATTTTAAATATGACACTGGAGGCATAACCAGAAGCTTAGTTTATAACCAGAAGCTTGGCGTTGGGGATAGAGGGATGGCCAGATGAAGAACATGAGAGAAGGTCCATCCTGGATTGCACTGTTTTGCGACCCAGGCCCCTTAGAAGCTAAGGGGGGGTGGAAGTAAAATTGGGCTTGTCTCTGCCTGCATTCCTGTTAAGCCCAGTAGGGCTCACCTTACTGTCCTATTCCTTGAATGGTAGAATTTCAGTCCCTTCTTCGTTTATTCATTGGTGGAATTCATTCATTCATTAATATTGATTGAACATCTGCTACTACCAGACACTGTCCTAAGTATTTGGGAATATAGTAGTAGATGTATATGTAGTTCAAAGCAGATGAAAATACTGCCCTCATGGAGTTTCCATTTTAGAGGGAAGCACAGACAATATACACAATATACACAACAAATCCATAAGTAATATATTAGAAAGTGATAGATACTATAGAGAAAAATCAAGCAAGGAAGGGAAACAGAGTGTCAGTGGGTCAGGCGGGGGTTGGAGGGCTGCTTGCAACTTAGAATAAGCTGCTCAGAGAAATGGAGTTCTTACATTTGAACAAAACCTGGGGGAGGTGACGGACCAGCTCTGCGGAGACCCAGACCAAGGCAATAGGAAGGACACACAGAGAACCTGGGGGTGTAGCAGAGGCAGGCCAGCCAGGGAGCGTGTGGGGAGTGTGGGCAGAGGAGAGTGGTCGATGAGCTGGAGGACAGCCAGCTAGTGGGGGCTGGAGGGAGGGAAGGAGGGGGCAGTACATATGGGGGCTGTGAAGGGCCTTATAGACCATTATAGCCACTGGGGTAGCTGTGAGTGAGCGGGCGCTGCTGGGGGGTGTTGAGCTCAGGAGTGACATGACATGTGACTTAGGTTTTTAACAGGATCACTCTGGCTGCTGTGAAAAGAATGTGCCTACTAATAGGCCAAAAAAAAAAAAAAAAGGCTTTCTGTGCATGTGTGTGTGCAAAGGGATGGTGACGTGGAGGGTGTACTGATATCATCTTTACTGTAAAACAAGAATATATTTTATCATAGGATTGCAGCCCGAGTTATTGTGAGGCCCCAGTCCTCAAGGGAGTTTCATCCCCTGGGTGTTGCTTGGACACGAGGGTCTGAGGAAAGGGACAGTGCAGGGCCATTCCGCCATCGTCAGTGACTCTGTACGCCTTTTGACTTAAGCAGGGTGGGCACATTGTGCACGTGGTTTTATTTCCTGGATGTCATTTACACCTCGATTGCTTTGGAGGGAACTTGGAAAAAAGCCTGGAGAATGATTGAGTCTTGTGGATTTCCCGACAGGTCACCGCCTTCTTTCTCATGCCCTCCCTCATTCTGTCCTCCTCTTCCTGCCCCTCCGTGGTGATCGGGGCTGAGGGCATTGCCCTAACAGACTGTATATTTCTGAGTGGTGGTCATTAATTTTCCTTGCCTTGGCTGAAGAAACATTCCCGTCACCTCTTTTGAACGTAGAGCACCACCTTGGCGTGAATGAGTTTTGACAACAGAACCTTGTTCTGCAGCTAGAGGTTGGCCCCGTTCCACTTCCTATTAATTTTCTTGTACAGTTAAGGCACCTAGGAAAACATTTGAAGAAAGTTTTCATTTTGGGGGCTAATAATAAATGCCATAAGGTAGTTAGCCAGTCTTTTGGCTTTGGTTGTGATTTTTGCACAGAAAGTGTACAAACAGTGGCGTCTACAAAGGTGAATTAGGAGCAGATAATGACTGTCTTTTGAACGTTTGATTTACACAGATAATTGTTCTGAAGTATTCACATCTCACTTTTATATTTGCCAAACGTCCTTGCTAGCTTCGCTTCTTGGCAATGCAAATGTTTGGAGACACGTTGTATGTTCTCCAGTGTTCGTGACTTAGTGTCCCCCCCCCCCCCCCCACATTCTGTAATTGTGCAGGTTTGTGGATGGAGCCAGTCTGGGGGAACTCAGCCCATCCTTTCGGTTTTAATTACTTGTGAAATATTAGGAGGAAGGCAAAGTTATTTTACATTCAAGTGACTTTTTTGGGGAAGTGGCAGATTAAATTTTATGGTAGCAGCTGTTCTGAGTGGAATTTGTCACAGAGTTGATGAGAAGTGAATGCTTCCAATACCCTGATATAAATCCTTAGTTTAAAAAAGCACATGCTACGAATAAATGAGGGTGTTGAAATAGAGAACAATATTTTTGTAAATATATGTTTTAAAACCTAAGCTCTGGTGTTTGTGTGTGTTTTCTTCTTCCTTCCTTCCTTCCTTTTTTTTTTTTTAAACATTAACAGCCTCAGTCTTTCAAAAACAATGATTGCTCTGATTTTGCAATGGGAGTCTTTGTTTAGTTTAGACGCCAATAATGATATGCTACCAAAGAAAACATAAGCTAGTAGGGAGGCTCCCTAACGGTGAGCACACTGGAGAAAGAATTTGAGAAGGAGCAGGACCTTTGAACATGTTGTTCCTCTTCCTGGAGCACTGCCTTCCTCGCCCCTACCTCCCACCATGAAATTTTGCCTCCTTGATGACTTTTCCTCACTTAGTCCTCAGCTCGCAACAGGGATGCCTTCCCTGAGTTAGCTAGTTCTTTCTACTGCAAACTCTTAGAAGCCTTATATAGTTGTTCTTCTTAGCACTTACGGTGTATTTATTTGAAGAATTCCTTATTCTACCAATTCCATGAGAGAAGGAAGAGTTTCCTTAATCTTTTTTGTTATTATGGTGTCATCTCTGCCTACATATAACGGCTGATACGCTGCTAAGTATTTGTTCAGTGAAGGAGTCCATATATGAGTTAAATTTGGGTGGCTCTAGGAAAGCTGGTACAAAGTTTTAAGCCTATGGCCTCAAGTTCAAATGCCTGGGGTGGGGGGGGGCAGGCAGCCATCATAAATGAGTGGAGTAGACTTCTGAAGTGACCTGAGATGTGCTGGGCAAACCAGATAGAATGTCTGGGGACAGGGGCCTGTGGAGTGGATGCTCTCCTCCCTCCTTCCATGGCGGCTCTTTCTTTTTACCACAGGGATGTAGGCTTGGATGGTGGCAAATTAGAAGGACTCCCTGGGCAGATGGGTTAGGGTGGAGTGGATTTAAACAGTAGGAAGAATGGGGAAGGAAGGCTGCCGGAGGGCATGGAGTGTCAGGAAGATTTTTGAGCAGCGGTGAGAGATTGTCAGATTAGAAAGTGTTTAGGAAGAAAATTTTGGCAGTGTGGGAAGTCTTCAAGTAGATAGGAGACTCGTCGGTTCTGAGGCTGGCGTCATAGTCCGTACGAGCTAAATGAGGCTGGGCCCTGGGAGAAGTGTGGTGGTAGAACCAACAGTTTACTGTACGGCAGCATCTTTGCAACTACAGAGACAGACACGTATCGGAAAAACAGATTTCTGAAAATTATACTACTCTTCATCAACGTCTTTCTAGAAACAACAGATATGGCGACTGGAAAGGGAGAGCATGAGGTCAGGTCCTATTGCTGTGGGTTGAGGACTGAGTGGGAGGTGAGTAAGGACCACCAGTGAGCAGACACATGTCTTCTGAGAGGTTTCTCAAAAATAGGAAGAAAAGAAACTGGACCAGAAGCCGGGGCAGAGGAAAACGCCAGAAGGATCCAAGGGGATGGATTTACTGTGCCAGTGAGGATCCCTTCTTCTGAGATCCTGAGAGCAGAGCTGGGTGGAGAAGACGTCCAGCCTCTGAGGTGAGCGTGGCCAGCAGACGGCCAGGTCTTGCCAGGTGGCAGAAGACGCAGAAGTTCAATGAGGATTGTATGTGAGGTTGGGGCTTTGCTTTGGGGAAGATGTGTGTAGGACCTAGTGCTGAAATGCATTTCCATTTCCACTTTTACCACAGATTTTATTAACAGGTGATAAACAAATACTCTTGGAAAGATTGAGGGAAACCATCCCTTGATTTTCCCTTCTGACTTGAAAACTCACCAGGAGCCTCAGACACCGCCTGAAATCTTGAACAGAAGCAGTCTCAAAACTATGCCATGGAGGATATTTCGGACCTGTGGAACTCCAGAAGCCATTGCTCTTCTGTGTGGGATCCTTCTTTGACTAAATGTCCAAGGCCGATCTCACAGAGCTTTGGCCATCAGCTGCACCTGAAGCAGGTCTGAAAATAATAGTTTGGTAATAAAGTATTATGAAATATAATGTAATATAAAAATATGAATATAATATTATGAAAGAAAATATGATGACACTACCATAGACCTTCAGTGATATCTTTGGAATCAGGGAATACTCAAGTTTGCTAGCAGTTTCTTAGTTAAAAATTTTTTCACTTTATCAGGCCATTGCTGTTTTTCCACCACACTCAGGTCTTTTTAGAGTTTCTCATAATAAGTCAACAAATCTATTTCAAACGTGTTTGTTACTAAGCAACGGTTACTAAGAGTGTCTGTAATTAAGATGAAAGTTCCAAGGTAACTATGCCCAAACACAGCCCCATTTTCAGCAGTTTCTTTTCTTTTTTTTTTTTTTTTAAAGATTTTATTTATTTATTCAACAGAGATAGAGACAGCCAGCGAGAGAGGGAACACAAGCAGGGAGAGTGGGAGAGGAAGAAGCAGGCTCATAGCAGAGGAGCCTGATGTGGGGCTCGATCCCATCACGCTGGGATCACGCCCTGAGCCGAAGGCAGATGCTTAACCGCTGTGCCACCCAGGCGCCCCCCATTTTCAGCAGTTTCTGATAAGGCGAGTGTAGGGTGAATAAAAGTGAAAGAAGGCTGTTTCAGCGAGAGCACCGTGCCTGACATTTCTGAATGTGTTGGCTGTCCTCTCGCTTATCCGGGACAGAGAGTTTGTGTTTTACAGATCAGCGAGTAGTTTTTCCTCATGCATCGGACATGCATGTTCCTGGTGTGAACAGGTGATGGCTGTTGGAGGCAGCCCCCGGCACGGCCGTGGCTCGGTGGCCACGTGGCACCAGGCCTGTGCCGTGTGACGCGGGCTGGTAAGAGGGATGACTGGACTGAGCCCCATGTGAGCTCAGCTCTGCAGCGATGACTGACCTAGATTGAGCAGCAACGCAGGCATGGTCTGCACTTCGTGTCACAGCGCACTGTCTTTTTCTCTTGGTGATTTGTAAAGGAAGGCTCAGATGAATTTTTTCCCTATTCATCGTGCCTGGCTCATTGCAGGCACTTCACAAATGTTCCTCTTTCTCTTCCCGCTCCATTCTGTTCCAGGGGCGAGGGGAGGAGGGTGGGGTTTCCATGACGACCTGTTGTTGAATGACCTCTTTTTAGACCTGGTGTTAGATGCCCAAGTGGGCCCCAGTAGAGGTCCAGAGAGCCAAGCCTCACCTAATGGGAGGCTTTGTGGTAAAAGAGGAATCAGTCTGTCCCAGTCCACAGGCAATTGCTGAGTGACCCTCCAGCTGCCTACAGACTTGGCGCTCCCCTTTGGGGTTTGCTTATAGGTTGGCCTCACTGCAAGCAGAGTGAACGCCAGCCTCGAAAGAGCGCTGACCAAGAATACCTTAGGTTTATGATCTTGGGTTAAGTCATAGCCACCTTGAACTTGAATTTCCTCATCCTTAACGCTGGGGACAGTAGTATCTGCTTGGCTCGTATGGTTAGGGTTGCCATAAGAATTAGATGAGACAGGGTATGAAAGTGCTAGGACACGTGTATATATATTCATTCATTCATTCATTTGGCAAATACTTACTAAATGACTCCTGTGTGCCAGGCACTGTTCTAGTTTCACAATATATTCCATGTCAGGGGAAATAAATAGATCTGCCTGATTCTTCTTTATGTCCGTTTAATATCCCATAGTTGAGGTGTTCCATAATTTATTTAACCATCTTCCCATTAAGTGAACAGTGCTGCACTGAACATCTTTAGATGTATATTTTTGGCATATGTGAGAATATTTCTTGAGGAGAGTATCATGAGCGATCTTGCCAGATCAAAAGCAGGCATATTTAATGTTTTGTTGGCTACTACCAAATTCCCTCCGAAAGGCAATGACAGCCTTTCCACCTGGAATATCCGTAACACCCATTTTCCCATACCCTGGCTAATATAGTCTTTTACACGTTACCAACCTGTTGGATGAAAAATAATATCTAATGGTTGTGTTATTTTCAGTTCCTCGATTTATTAAGGAGCATCTTTTCATCTTTGTTGCCATTTTTACTTCCGTGATTAGCCTTTTTAGCTCCTTCTCTATCTACTGGGAGGTGGATCTTTTTCTGAGTAGTTTGAAAGGGTGTTTTATGTATTTAAAACATGTCTGATTTTACTTACTTTTCCATTGAGATGACAGGTGCAAAGTTAAGTGCTATATATATATATATA
Organism: Ursus maritimus; assembly: GCF_017311325.1. Lineage (NCBI taxonomy): Eukaryota > Metazoa > Chordata > Mammalia > Carnivora > Ursidae > Ursus > Ursus maritimus. The sequence goes on from NW_024425675.1 coordinate 14,142,319, forward strand.
TTACAGAGGAGTAAGAGGCATATGAAGTTATGTAGCTAGTTACAGGTCACTCGGCCAGTTAATGATGGGACTTGATTAGAAACCAGGCTCCTCCTAGTCCAGTCTAATTTTATTTGAGCATAAAAGGTTACATGGGACGCTCAGCAGGCTAGGGAGGGTGGGTTACCTCAGTGGGGCAGTTGGAGGGCTGGAAGCAGCAGAGGGAGGGCATTGGGTTACAGAAGGAAGCCAGGACCTAACACAAGATTCTCCAAACGCCTGCAGCTCCTTCAGCCCAGCCTGCAGGAGCTGCCTAATCCTGGGAAAAAGGGAAGGTAATTGAAGGATTGAAGGCTGATGACCGTGATTTTGTTCCTTAGGGCCTGGGGGAGTGAGAGGGACAACCTCTGTAGGGTGCCGCCCTCCGTCCTTGCCAGGACACAAGTAACTGCTTCAGCTGCCTCTGCGCTGGGGAGACCAGAGAATGTTAGTATTCTTAATAATCACAAGAGGAACAGAACAAAGATCCTCTTCTTATTTGAGTTTTCTACAGTACCTCCTTTGACTAATCGTAACTTGTTTCCTGATTGAATAGTTACCATTTCCTTTTCTGCGTAAAGGAGTGAACTATGATATAAGGTTTTTCTGAACTGGCCTTATTTTAGGCTTTCTTTTCCTTCTTATCTTGGTCTGGCTTGTTATGTATGTTCAATGGGGCTAAATCGTAGGATGGAAATTCTAGATTTTTTTTTTTTTTCAAGACTGGAAGCAACTTGAGGGGCCATCTGGTTTAATTCACTTATCAAACAGGTAGGGAAGCCAAGATTTTGGGAAGTGGGGTGGTTTGATGAAAAGATTACCCAGTTGGGGCCCCTGGGTGGCTCAGTCGGTTAAGCATTTGACTCTTGGTTTCTGCTCAGGTCGTGATCTCACGGTCGTGGGTCGTGTGATCCAGTCCCCCTGCCAGCTCCGCGCTCAGTAAAGAGTCTGATTGAGATTCTCTCTCTCCCTCTCTCCTTGCCCCACCTCCCACTCACACTCTTTCCATCTCTCTCTCTCTCTCTTTCTCAAATAAAAATAATTAAATCTTAAAAAAAAATGAATACCCAGTCTTCCAGATTAAGGACTAGCATTGGGGACTCTTCTATTTTATTAGGACCTCTGGTTTGCCATTTAACATCTTTCTGAGATTTGCCTAGTTTTTTTTCCCCAGATTTCTTACCTTGAAAAATGAGGCTGATTATATTTATTTCATCAAATTGTGTACTAAGTATTTAATAAAGCACTTCTGTGTTTGAATTTTAACCTCCATGTCTGTATGGTTTTGAAAGCCCCTCCTTTCTTAGCTTCCATTATACATGTATCATGTGCTAGTCAGCGCTTACTGAATTAACCAAAGGTTAAGGTAATTGTTATACATTTCCATGCTTCAGTCTCTCTCTCTGTCTTACACACACAACCACACACACACAACCACACACACATCCTTAGTCTCACATTCACCAACATATAACCACTTCAGGTTTATGTAGTTTCAAACATGAGAATATTTGAAATATTCAAAGTAAAAAAATTCTCCCATGACTTTAAAGAATTTAAAGAAGGGGATACCACAACTTCCTTACACGTTCAATCTGAATTTTGATAACTGATCATGTTAGAAAATGTCTTTGTCTGTTTTAGTTTCTGTCGATTCCTGTTTTCTCTTCCATAGTGAGTGCTCTGTTCTGCCCCTTGGCCGAGCAGGTTTCCCCTGAAGTGAGAGGTTAGGCAGTCTGTTGTCCTGCAGGGCTACAGAGCACAGGGTGGCTCAGGTCATGCTAGTAGATGGGCCTGGTGCAACCCAGGGTGAAGCCATATTTGGTTGGTCTGCCTGGTCATGGTCTCAGGCTAGGGCTGGGCACATTCGAAGTCAGGTATCTGTGTATTGGGAACACCACCCATAGGGAATGCTTAGGAATGATGGGTTATATTACCAAGGAGAAAGCTAAGAGAATTGCTATTCCTACAAGTTCCCCTACTGAATAAGCTCTTTTGTCCTGTTACAAAGAGTGATTCACAACTCCTTAGTCCCGTCCTGGCTGGGATTGAGATGTGGATACCAGGGGTGGGAACTGCCTTCTACCTAGAAGCATTTGGCTTTAGATCAAGAGGGAGATTTTCCAGAAGATGGGTTATGCTGAAGGGGGCGGGGGAGGCCAAGGGTAATGATCCCGAATGTCAGCTCCTTTGCTCGGTGAGACCTTGGGGCCGGCAGTTGCAGCGGGCACGGCACACTCTTGGTGTCAGACCTGTCATCTGAACTGACTTTGGGTTCAAGGTAGAGGAAAGCTTACTATCCTTTAAGTCATCTTTTCTCTAATTTTCAGACTTTTCCCAAGAATGGAAAGCTTTCCTCTTGTCCATTTTACTCAGTCTTCCTCTGCCCTCTGAAATTTATTTTTCCTGCTTTTTTTTTTTTTTTTAGATTTTATTTATTTATTTGACAGAGATAGAGACAGCCAGCGAGAGAGGGAACACAAGCAGGGGGAGTGGGAGAGGAAGAAGCAGGCTCATAGCGGAGGAGCCTGATGTGGGGCTCGATCCCAGAACGCCGGAATCACGCCCTGAGCGGAAGGCAGAAGCTTAACTACTGTGCCACCCAGGCGCCCCTATTTTTCCTGCTTTTAATCAGCTTTTTGTGCTTCTCGGTCAGTGGGTGATTTTGGATGTGCGAGGGTGGCATTTTTTTGAACTGTTACTCTAATATTAGTTTTTCTTGAACTTTCATTTTGACATAATACTGGAAGCATAGGACAGTTGCACGAGTGTTGCAAAGAATTCCTGTAAACATTTCACCAGGATTCTCCAAATGACATTTTAATACATTTGTTTTTATCTGTTTCTCTTTTTTCTTTTCTCCCTGAACCACTGAGATAAGTGTAGACACAATGTCTCTTTGTCCCTAAATACTTAACTGTGTGTTTCCTAAAAACAAAGGAATTCTCTTACATAAATACCCTCCCATTTTCAAAATTGGGAAATTAACATTAAACCATAGTACTATCTAATCTACAGACCTGATTCAGATTTTCCCAATTTAAACAATAATGTCATCTTTAGTGAAGGAAAATCCCGGATCATGCACTTTATTGAAATGTCAGGTCCCTTTGGTCTTCTTTAAATTGGAATAATTCTTCTTCCTTTGTGCATGTGCGTGTGCGTGTGTGTGTGTGTGTGTGTGTGAGAAAGTGACATTTTTGAAGACTTTTCTTCTTTCTTGTTTTGTAGTAATGCCCTTTATTTTACATTTCATATCTCCTCATGGTTAGATTCGGTTATGCATTTTTTGCAGAACCAAAATTAATATTACTTTTAAATGAATATTAATTTTAATTAATTTTCATTTTAATTAACAGTCACTTACTAAAGTAAAAGACTAGACTTATTTTTATTTTTATTTTACGCTTTTAGTTTACTTAAAATACTTGTTATTCTATATATGAATCTCATAAGTCGTATATAAAATAAGAACAGCTTTTGGGTGTTTGCTTTAAATAAGGGTGAATAAATTCAAGTTGGATGGACCAACTTCCCATTCATTTAGTTTTTAAGTGAGTCACATTTCCTTCAACATTTAAATTTGCATTTGTGAATTAATATATCTGATCTTTTTAATCATTTCAGATGCCTACTAACACAAACCTAAAGTTCTTAGCAAAAAATACCTTAACTACTTAAATAATTCTCATAAATTTAAAGGTTAAACTTATAAATACAGAGAATTTCTCATTCTTAACATTCTAATATCATTTGAGAACACCCATATTTTCACCTTTTAGTCAACGACAAGTCTAAAATCAATTGCAATCTGGCACATTCTCAAAGATGTCACATTCTCAAGCATGCCATTACAGCTTAATACCTGATGTAGAAAGATTATTCTGAACTCAACACAAGGCTATTAATACTATGATTTTCATTAACTTTAGTATCTCAATGTTTTATTCCAAATCTTGTCAAGATACATGCTCACGGCGGGAAAAAGAGGTATACGAGGTAGGCTGAGGTCGCCATGCTAGCTGTTGAGGTGACTGGGCCACCCCACAGTTGTTTATCTGGCAGAGATTTGGGGTTACCGAGGCATATGTCCAGGTTCTTTTTGAACTGCCAGGAAGTCCATTTTATAATCACTATGACAACAGGAGGCTAAGTCCTTTATGGTCGCTATGGCAACAGAAAGAGTGGTCCACACCCTTCTGATGTGATGGGTTTTCAACCTTGATCTCCTGGGCTGAAATCCTTATGTCCTTCTTTCATCTGATTTAGGTGGACATATGTCTGTATCCTCATCCAGGTTGCAACTGCTTTTCTCCCCTGCTTGGTTACATTCTGCATTTCTTCAGCTCTTGGCAACATTAAATAGTCATTTTATTCCATCTGATTGTATTTTGCATTTCTATTCAAATCTTTGGCCACAAGTCTAAAGCTTCACGTTAATGAAAATGTCTTTCTCTAATTTCTCCATGTTACTTTGAATTATAGCCTTGAGAGCTTGGCTTAGATTCCCAGAAAGAGTTCCACTAGTGCTATGTAACTTGATGATGAGAAGGCCTACGCAAGCCACTGCTCTTAACATCTGAGAGCTCTGTGTATGTATTGTAACTAGAGATGACAAAATGTGTTCTTTGAATTTGGTGATTGGATGGCTTTTGAACAGACTTGAAGGCTTAATCACAGTTGAATATATAGACTCAAGTAGGAATAAATCCTGTGAAGAATATCATGAAGTCATGGATAACGGCTACGGTTTACTACGATGTGCTCTTTACTTTCGGTAATTTAATTTCCTTTTGCTTACTTGCAGTGTTTGGGACAATAGTAGTCACTGTTTTCTTGGCAAGAACTCTGTCCCATTATTGCCTGTTTCTGATTCTCTAACTTGTCATCCTTGTGTTTTTGTCGCCAGCTGTTGCCTCTGGTTGACCTCATCTCCTCCTCTGACATCCTGTTGAACCCTGAGCCCTCTTTTGGTTTTTCTATAATCTATGCATTGCTTATGTTCTCTATGTTTTTTTTTTTTTTTTTTTTTTTTTTTAAACTTTTTTTTTTTTTTTTTTTTTTTTTGTAAACCTTGTAATCGTGGTAGAGGCATACTTGATGGCCCATTTATTTTAAAGATCTCTTTGTCTCCTGGAGGAGCCCTTCAAACTTTACCTTCTGGGCCACCACATGCTGAGCTTTTTAGGAACCCAAAGGCCATCTTCTCTCCCTACCTTAGAGGGTCATTTCTTGTATGTGTCCTTCTCTTCTTGGTCTTGGAAATGCCAAGTAGAAAACAGACACAGATTATAGGTGCTTAGTGTAAGTTGGGACAGTGCCATCAATTGTCCCAGGGATGCAGGACTGTCTCGGCTTCTCCTGTTGGAGGAAGCCAGTCTGATGCTTCTTCCAAGCTTGCCTTTCTTTATAGTCATGATTACCCGGTAGGCAGGGGGGCCTGGCAAAGAGGAGCTGAGTACTGACCACTAGAAATCTCAATAACTATCATATCATTCCCACCATGCTCAGCTCCTCTCCATATACCCAGTCACGCTTTTGCTTAGACAGTGCCAAGCCTAGGAGGTGACCGACGAGGCAGCATCGTCTATGACCATGCTTTTGAATGGATTTTAAAGGCTGAAAAACCAGGAGGAAATTAGCAGCAGTAGTTGCGGTGCACTCAGACACTGCACAGGATCATTTGGTAAACTGGACTAATTTTGTCCCCAGTTTTGTCGAGTTGTAAATGAACACCAATCCTACATGAATAATTAAGCACGGAGACTAAGCATACAAGGACAGTTTTGTGTAGTTGAAAACAGCAAAGTTGTCTGGGCAAATATTTACTATCTGCATACTCTTGTAGTGCGAGTAATAATTATTTGTTAAGTACTAGATGCCAGATACTTTGAAAAAATTGTTTCATTGAATGCTGACCACCTTCTGAGATAAGTCTTATGATTACCTCCAGTTTTACAAGCAAGAGGTTACGTACGTTGGGAAGAAAGAACAGGACGGCTGCAGAGAGCTGATGGGGGGGTAGAGTGGCCCCTGAGGACTCAGGACTGTCAGTTCTGAAACCAAGACAGTCCCACGCAAACGGGAATGTTGGGCTACCCTACTTGCTCAGAAGTCCTCATTGTTTAGACCCGTCGGTAACTGTTTCGCATGCAGAAGGGCTTGCCGTGGTGTCTCTGGCCAGGCGAATAGCCCAACAGGTCTGATCTGTATGTAGTTGGAGTGGTTCCTTTTCCTTCATGGGGTAGTTTCTTTGGTTCTTTAGGTTCATTTCCTGTAGCTGTAGGAGGCTGAGAGCAGGTAGCTTCACCTGGCCTGAGAAATAACTTCTCAGTGCCTCATTTTGTCAAGTATTCTTATGCCAAGAATCATTGCCAGTTTCCTCCCCTCTCTCTCCTTCTCCACGGAGGCTGTCACTAGGGCGTGGGTTTACGGAGGCTGGAAAAGTTACATCTTAAAACAGCCCTTTGGGAGGTTAAGGATGGGAAAACACCAGAGAAAGGGGTTTGGGGAGGTTGGGGGAGATGGGCAGTCCTGTTGGCAGAGGCCCTGTGGCCTCACCTCACCCAGTGGTTCTCCTCTTTTATAAGCTTCCTGAATTCAGTTTGGAAGAGGGAGACGTGTTTTCTCGAGTGAGGAATGTCCCGAGGGTGGAGCTCAGGCGGCTTTGCTCTCAGCTTGGGATCTGGGATGAAATGAGGCCTACAGACACAGCTCTGTTTGAACTCAAATGACTCACAAGGGGGTGTCCGTGGAGGAAATGAACGAGTGCCCTGGAACCTCCACAAGGGTTGCCACCCCCCTCGAGGGTAGGCCGAGCTCATGTGCAGGCTGAAGGAACCTATTTTTGGTTTTTGAAAAAGGTATAAAATATTGAAGTGTGTGTACACAGATGACTAGCCGAGTGAAAGGAATTCTGAAAACTGTTTTAAGCGGAAGTGACAGTGTGGAATCAGAGTAGAGTACCTTACAGATGAAGAGGGAACAATGTTCTTCTGGCTGAACGAATCCCGGAGTTTGTTATAACAACGTCAGAACTCAGCAGTCACCCAGTACATGATTTGATCCCAGGAGGTTTCCTATTTAATTCTATTTTGCAAATACTAATATTAAAAGTAATTTTCTTTTTTTTTTTTTTTTAAAGATTTTATTTATTTATTTAACACAGATAGAGACAGCCAGCGAGAGAGGGAACACAAGCAGGGGGAGTGGGAGAGGAAGAAGCAGGCTCATAGCGGAGGAGCCTGATGTGGGGCTCGATCCCATAACGCTGGGATCACGTCCTGAGCCGAAGGCAGACGCTTAACCGCTGTGCCACCCAGGCGCCCCTAAAAGGAATTTTCAATTGCTAAACACACACTAATTGATGGGATAGTTGGGAAGAGAGGAAGGAAAATGTTCCAGAAGGCTTCTCATGGATGGGAAATCACCTTAGAATGGAAACTTGTCCATAACTGGATAATTAGGGATTGACGGTAAAAAAGACAGCCCTTAGGAGTGATACTTACAGTTGTTTATGACTTGTGTTTACATGGATTGATTGGTGTCTCCTATTATTTCTGAGATGTGTAGGAAATTCCTAAAAGAATCTGGATTGACGGCATTAACACTGCACTCTCGATAACCCTAGTATTTCTTTCTTTTTTTTTTAAGATTTTATTTATTTATTTGACAGAGAGAGAGACAGCCAGCGAGAGAGGGAACACAAGCAGGGGGAGTGGGAGAGGAAGAAGCAGGCTCATAGCGGAGGAGCCTGATGTGGGGCTCGATCCCAGAACGCCGGGATCACGCCCTGAGCCGAAGGCAGACGCTTAACCGCTGTGCCACCCAGGCGCCCCGATAACCCTAGTATTTCTAACACTGTTGCTAAAATGACCTGGAAACAAAAACACTATGGAGGAAGAATAGCTGGCCCTTGTAAGTAGCTTTGATTCTTTTTTTTTTTTTAAGTTTTTATTTATTTGACAGAGAGAGACACAGTGAGAGAGGGAACACAAGTAGGGAGAGTGGCAGGCAGAGGGAGAGGGAGAAGCAGGCTTCCCGCTGAGCGGGGAGCCCGATGCAGGGCTTGATCCCAAGGACCCTGGGATCATGACCGGAGCCGAAGGCAGACACTTAACTGACTGAGCCACCCAGGTGCTTTGATTCTAACAGAGTAGAGTATTACTTCAGTAAACTCAAGCCTATTTTTTTTTTTTTTTTTTGGCATGGAAAATTTGGTGCCTTATTGAATTTGTCTTAGGCAAACTTGCAAAACAGAAACTGTACACAGGGCAAAGACGACCATCAGCGTTAGCTGGAGGCTCTGAGGTTCAAGAACACCACCTGGGAGAATCAGAGCTTTTGTCATGGAAGCCCCACACCCATCCAGGCTCTCTTCTGCTCTTATCTTGAGACCTATATTTCTTTGGACACTGTAGCCCTAGGATTAATATAGTTGGATCTTTCCCAATAATAATAGCTACGTGTGTGGATGCTCACCGTGGGCCTTGCACTGTTCTGAGTATTTTGCCTGTATTAAGTTGTAATTCTTACAGTTCTCTGAAGATGCTCTATTTTTTTCCTCTCTGCATTTTAAGATGAGGAAGATTGAGTCCAGAGAAGAGAATAACTCAACTCAAAGTCCCACAACTGACAAGTAGTGGTATGAAGACAGAATCTGGCTTCAGAACTTGTGCTGTTCACCACTGTCCTGTGTACCGCCTCCCCAGCCATTTCATTGTTAAAAACAGTACCGGCTTCTCTTACCTAGAAGCTGTGACTTGTCCTGGGGTAATGATGTGAGGGCTGTAGCCTTTCACACAGACTGAAAGTGTCACAGAAAAAAAGCTGTCAAACAAATGAAGCACTCCTGCCTCGTATCATAGGAAGATATTAACTTGAGACGGATCAAAGACTTAAATGTAAGAGCTAAGTTATACATCTTTTAGAGGAAAACAGACATGAATCTTTGTGACCTTGGATCAGGTGGTAGCTTAATATATGACACCAAAAGCATAAGCAACAACAACAACACAATAAATTTAGACTTCGTCAACATTTGTATTTTAAGGAACATTCTCAAGAAAGTGAAAAGAGAACCCTCTGGATGTAAGACAATATTTATAAATTATGTATCTGAAAAAAGACACCTATCCAGAATAGATAAAGAGCTGTTACAACTCAATAATTAAAAGATAACCCAATTAACAATGAAAAGATTTGAATAGACATTTCTCCAAAGCAGATATATAAAAGGCCAATGAGCACATGAAAAGAGGCTTTGTCTTTAAGGAAATACAAATTGAAACCACAAGATACCACTCTACACTCACAGGAATGTACGTAGTCAAAAAGATGGACGATAGTAAGTGTTGCTGAGGATGTGGAGAAATTAGAACGCTCGTATATTGTAGTGTGAATGTAAAATGGTGCAGCTGCTTTGGAAAAGTCTGGCAGTTCCTCAAAAAGTTAAACATAGGGTTATCATATGATCCAACAATTCTCCTGCTTGGCGTATACCCAAGAGAACTGAAAACGTACATCAGCACAAACACTTGTACACGAGTGTTCATAGCTGCATTATTTACAGTAACAAAAAAGTGGAAACAATCATCAAAAAAGTGGAATCCATCAAAAGAGTGAATCCATTGAAAAGTGGAACTGTCCATCGGCTGATGAATGGATAAACAAAACATCATATGTCTATACAATGGAACATTATTCAGCCCTAAAAAGGAATGAAGCACCCATATATGATATAACATGATGAACCTTGAAAACATTATGCTAAATGAAAGAAACCAGACATCAAAGGTGATACATTGTATGGTTCCATTTATATGAAATCTCCAGGACAGGCAGATCCATAGAGACAAGGTTGGTATTTGCCATAGGCTTTCGGGGGGGGAAAGGTCAGAAGGGAGAGTGACTGCCCATGGCTACAGGGTTTCTTTTTGGGGTGATAAAAATATTCTGGAATTGTATACTGGTGATGGTTTTACAAATTGAAAGGATACTAAAAAGCACTGAATTGTATGCTTTTTATTAAAAAGGCAAATTTTATGGAATCACAATCATCTTAATATATAAACATACATACATACTAAAAAAATGTACAAAGAAAAAAATAAAACTTTTTTTGCTCTTCTGGTAAAGCAGGAAACAAAGTTACTATTGACCATTCAAAAAATGCAAAAAAGGCAGGAAATGTTACCAACTTCATTTTGAGGACAGGAACTAAGAGAAACTGGGATCCAGAGCCTTGCCAAATGAGCTTCCTTTTTTCTCCCCTCTTTTTCTTCTCCTCACTCTCTCTCTCAGTCTTCGCAGTTACAAGAAATGACTCGTTCGGGCGGGGGTGCGGGGGAGGGGGGGAGAAAAGAAGATGGTGCTTCTGTTTCAATCTGGAGGTCAGTGTTCTATGTCATGACCTGTCAAACACTCCAGAGGTTCCAAATGTGTTACAAAACAACATTTTGCAATGTTGTCTCTTTCCACACTGCCCTTATTAATTTTGTGCAGTGCTGTGCTTTTTTCTGCCTGCGTATTTTTGTTGTTGTTTGGTTTTGTTACGTCTGCTTATGTATTTATTTTGACAGAGAGAATCCTCATAGTGAGTAAAGTATAGTGAGACCTAACTGGAGATTACACGCTGTCATTGTTTCTAGTTAATATACTGGGGGATCATCTCATAGTGGGCTCTTAGTCCACCAATCATCCTCAATGCCGGCGTGTCCTTCTTTCATACTGTTCATTAAAGATGGGAGGTCAAGTGGGACTTTGAGAATCAGCTCTTTTTTTTTTAATTGAGATATAGTTAACATATAACATTTTATTAGCCTCAGATGTACAACATAATGATTGGATATATGTATATATTGTGAAACGATCACCACAATAAATTTAGTTAAAGTCCATCACCTTTTTTTTTCTTGCGATGAGAACTTTTAAGATTTATTCTCACATAACTTTCAAATATATGATCCAGTATATTTGATGTATATTCCATGCTGTATATGACATCCCATGAACTTATTTATCTTATGACTGGAAGTTAGTACTTGGACCCCCTTCATCCATTTCACCCACTCCCCATGCCCACCTCTGGAAACGATCAATCTGTTCTCTATATCTATGAGTTCGTTTTTTTTTTAGATTCCACCTGTAAGTAAGTCTCTCTCTCTCTCTGACTGATTTCAGTTGGCATAATGCCCCCAAGGTCCATCCATGCCATTGCAAATGGTAGGACTTTTTTAAATGGCTGAATAATATTGCATTATATGTATGTATATATTCACATTTTCTTTATTCATTCATCCGTTGATGGATGATTAGGTTGTTTCTATGTCCTGGCTCTTGTAAATAATGCTGCAATGCAGAGGACCATCTTTTCTTTTTTTCTGCCCTAAGTTATGCTTCCATACTTTTTGTACATTCTCACTTTGTCACACTTAAAAAAAAAATTTTTTTTGAACAATCCTGGGCTAAATTGAGACTTAGAAAAGGTGTTGGTGATGTTCTTTTGTCTCCCCCACACTGTGTTTTTTGATGCCCCATTTCCATTCTGAACTTTCTTTTCCAGATACTCATTCCTTTTATGTTTCTAGTAATTAATTACCCTTATTGTGTCCCCCTTCACTTTCATTGATTCTTAGCTGTCCCATGTTCCATTTCTTAGGACCTGGCTTGCAGACTAAATGGTAGCTGACAAAGTAGCACAGGTGTATGTAGTTCCCTGCATTATTTCTTCCAAATGGCAAACGGGCTTGGGAATTTGAAGCACTCTCAGCGTCTCTTGGGATCTTGTGGGATCTTTGGTGTAGGGAGCTTCTTCCTCCTCATTTCACACCCAAAAGGTGAGCTAATTTAATGCACAAAACCCCACAGCAACTACCGAAGAAATCTACGAGCTTATTGGGTAGGTAGCCTTGTTTACATGTTTTTGGGTTTTTTGTTTCCAGATGGAGAAAATGTGGCTTATCTGTGGTGTTCAAACATACATTGTTTCTTACTGATGGAAGGGAAGGGAAGGAAAGAGAGGACACAAATGATGGTTGCCTTTGTTTTTGTTAAAACTTAAAACAAGTTTGCTATTTGTATATCTTTTGAATTTGGTTATAATGCAGGGAGCATGAGCTGGGTACCATAAGAGCAGGTTCCAGTCCTGAGTCATTAACTTCCTTTCTTTTCTTTTCTTTTTTTAAAATTTCATCCCCAAATATTTTAGTGTGCATCTCTAATTAACAAGTAACCCCACTTTATATATAGCTACAACATAAATATTGCCCCAAATTTTTAATTCCTTTATATCCTCTAACACATAGTCCTTAGTAACATTTCACTCTTTAACAGGTTGTTTTTTTTAAACACTTGGTAAAATTAGGAGTCTAACATGGTACATTCATTGACCTGGCTGTCTTTTCTAGTAAGTATTTTTACATTTATAATTGTCCCCTTTCACTTCTCTCCTCTTTTTTGTTCCATTCATGTATTGGAGAAACCAGATCCTTTACCCTATAGAATGTCCCACATTTTTGGCTTGACTAATTGTTTCCATGTAGCATTATTTAATTTGTGCCTCTGTCCCCATATTTCTTGTAAACTCATAGTTAGATCAAGGGGTCTGATTAATCTCTAGTTTATTATTATTACTATTATTATTTTCTGGCAAGAAGACTTTATAGGTGGTGCTCTGTATTTCGTATTGCATTCCTTTAGGAGGGACATATGTCTGACTGACCCAGTTTTAGTACTCTCAAGATTGATCAGAAGATTTAGCTCATTCTTTGTAAAGTTCCCCATCCACTTTTTACTTAATGGTTTTTGCAACTACTTACCTAGGAGTGGCGCAATGGAATTTTTCTAATTCTGTCATTATTTCCATACTTATTAGTTGGATTCTTTTATTTGGGTGAATTTTCCACCATCAGTGATTTGGTTATCCTGAAACAGAGTTTGACAAGAAAAAGCAGGATACGTTCTTCATCTTTGCCTTTTACTTAGCAATTGTAGGAATAATGAATTGGGACTTCAGCGACTTCTGGTGGTCACCAGTAAACTGTTCTCTACTCTTTTGGGGGTGGAGGTGGAAAAACATCTCATCAACTCATTATCAAGCCGTGGACTTTATAGATTTGATATATTTGAATCAGTTGCTGTCATTCTTTTTGATATTCATATTGTCCCATCTTTGGCCACGGAAGACTCCCTCTAATTGGCTTGTATGTCTTCTTGACATTACCCTATTAGTCTGAGCCATTAACTTCTGGGCAGCAGTTTAAGTAATTGGATTAGTTGGTCTTTAAAAGATTCCTTTTCGTTCTAGCTTACCTTCCAGAGAAAAGAGGCTGTATTCTAATATTCTACAATAAAATCTCTCATGCTGGAAATACACTATTTGTTTTTTCCTCTTTAGAGTACACACAGTGGGTGAATTGATAGGGAATGTTTTTGTTTCTCTCCCTTTGATCCATTTATGTGACACTGGCTCAGGACATTTCCAGACTCGAAGCTCAGTATTTAGGTAGAAAACAAAACAAAACAAATGATATCAACATTTCTGTACTTCAGGCTGTAGTGAGGTTTCCCAAGAAAGGCCCTGATTTTGAAGTTAGATTAGTGTTGAAATATTACCAGCGTTATGGTTGTTATTACTCCAAATGTGATATTTTTCTCACCTTCTATGGGGGGGCATCAGGCAGGAAGAGTGGATAACTGCTGTTCATCCCTTAGCCCTGGGGAGGCAGAATGGGGAGTGAAGGAGGACTGAGGCCTCCCAGGGAGCTGTTCAGGGAAGTCCAGAAGGCTGCAAAGCTGGCCAAGGCTTGCCAGGTGGCTGCAGAGAGTCAGCCCCAGTCCCTACAAGCCGGGAGCTGGAGCCCAGCCATCCAGGCAGCACCTGAACCCGATCCAGGCAGCTCGGCCAAGTCCCTGAGGCTGTCCCTGGGACCAGAAGGTATAACCAGAGGGAAGCATGGATTTAAATTCCAGGGCATACGACAAAAGCTTATCATATCTAAGAAGAAGGAACTGAAAATGACTTTTTATAAGTGCTTGAAGGACACTATCTTATAGTGAGCCGTATATCATAAAATTTAAGAAGGGCCTGAGTTTTGTTTCTGTCTGTGCCCTGTGGAGCACATGTGACTTCAAAGGCAACTCTGTAGGGTGCAGGGAGAAAAGAACTTGCTTTTATTTCTAACTTTGGCACAGCTCCTCCAAACTATTTTTGATGGCCAGGAATAAAAAAAACCCCTTACATTCCCTCTAAATTCATTTGCATTTAGCAGATCCACCTCTGTTTTTTTACCCTGACAGTTTCCACTTCTTCAACCTGTATGTTCTCCCTACTTGGAGGCTTTATTCAGGAAAAAGGCAAGGGTGATATTAGATCATTTCAAGTGAAGCCTCAAACAGCCCCGTTCATTAATCACCCCCCGCCCCCCACCCCATGACTGCTCCTTGCTTCCCGCCCTAAGTGCCTTCCTAATTTAAAAGTTGTTTGCAAGACTTTAAAACCACAAAATACCCCTTTAATAGAAGTCTGATGTAAAAAGGCACTCCTGGTTTCATTTTAATCTGATGGGACCCTTTGGTGACGAGCGGATATATAGTTTCAACCTAATGCGTGTACACAGTGGCTGCGTGTGTGTGAGCTTTTGCAGACCTCAAGATTGCATTCATTATAGAAATGAGGGACATCAAGGTTGTTTTCAATGACTGTCTCTACCTTACTAACACAAGACAGTTCCTTCTGGCATTAAATTTTTTTTTTTTTTAATTCCGGTATAGTTAGCATACAGTGTTGTATTAATTTCAGGTGTATATCACAGTGATTCAACACTTCCATACATCACCCTGTGCTCATCAGGACAGGTGCACTCCTTAATCCCCATCACCTATTTAACCCGTCCGCCCCCCCCCCCAACTCCCTTCTGGTAACCCAGTTTGTTCTCCATAGTGAAGAGTCTGTTTCTTGGTTTGTCTCTCTCTCTCTCTTTCCTTTTGCTTATTTGTTTTGTTTTTTAAATTCCACATATGAGTGAAATCATATGGTATTTGTCTTTCTCTGGCTGACTTAATTCACTAGCGTTATACTCTCTAGCTGCATCTGTGTCACTGTAAATGTGAGATTTCATGTTTTTTAATGGCCAAATCATATTCCATTGTGTATCCATACCACATCTTCTTTATCCATTCATCTATCGATGGACACTGGGCTGGCTATTGTAAATAATGTTGCAGTCAACATAGGGGTGCTTTGAATTAGTGTTTTTGTATTTTGTATTTTTTTGGTAAATATCCAGAAGTGGAATTACTGGATCATAGGGTAGTTCTATTTTTAACTTTTTGAGGAAACTCCATACTGTTTTCCACAGTGGCTGCCAGCCCTCTGGCTTGTTTCTGGGGCAAGTTTCCCTTGTGGCTTCTTTGCCCTGCCTTTGCCCAGCTTCTCCTCTCTACTCGGACTTCAGTGCAGACTGATTCAGGTGATGCTGTTTTTATTTCTTTTGGCCTACTCGTTTCTGATTATTTTTATTACTCTTTTCTAAACTCTTCCGAATTTAAAAGTAGTTTGCAACTTTTAAACCCTATCCTGTTTGAAACTTTTGACTCCTGACATAGATGCTGGTTCTGTTTAACTTAAAGAGGGACTCTAAGGAGGCTAAAATGGTTGTTTTCTTGCCATAAGGGTCTTGTGACTTCTCAGGAAGAAACTTCCACTCTGTGAACTCAGCACCCCTCCTAGGGAAAAAGGGCCCTGGTCTGATGATTATGGGTCAGCAAATGAAGGGCAAAATATTATGAGCTTCAATACATTTGGTAGCAGAATTCTTTTTATCCCTATATTAATAGCTCATAACTCATTGGTGTTTTGTTAGTGATGTTGCCTTACGTTATAAAGGACAGTAACACAGTAACGTTACATAATAGTTACATTAATATGCTACAAGATTAACCCCCATCCCATCCCTTTTCATCCTTCATCAAAATAGAACCTTCTTTGAAGAGTTGGAACATGAGTAGAATGAATTTACGTTGGCCTCGTAAGCGATATTATGATCTAAAAGCATTTATCAAAGAAACAAGTGTGTAAGGTATTAAATGGAATTTGTAAATACCAAGAAGTATTTCAGTCATTTGCATATATTTTCCACCTTCTATGTGCACAAAATTGTGCTAGTGATCATACACACACACACACACACACACACACACTGGGATTTCCCTCAAAGAGCTTACTGCTAGATTCTAGCAAAGAGAGGGAGAAAAAAGAATTTATATGAAACATTTATTCAATAACATAAGAAAACCTGAACCTCAATGTTACATGCGTGGAGGCTGGCTAGATATATATCATGTGAATTCACAGAGGGGGGACCATAGAGTAGATGAATTGGAGATACTGGATGAAAAGGAAGAATAATTTGGATAATTTGGGTAGGGGGTGGTGAGGTGGGGAGAAGGAGAACGTTAGGCACTGGTAAACTGAGAGAGAAGGACCAAGTGGTGAGGATTGATGGGCCATGGGGAAGGCCACGATGATTTGAACTGAGGGCTTAGGTACACAACAGATTTAGTGAGCTCTTTCCTAACTGTCTCAATGTATGAATGAAGCTAAGGAGAGAACTGTAAGAATATGAAGTTTTATCTACAGGTATGAAGTAGCAGTGATACTCAAACCACGTGCTTGCTGGTTTCAGTAGTTTAGACTGTTTGTCAAGTCAAAAGAAAACTATGAAATTATAAGCACTTGTATTAGCAAATACAGTGGTGTACGCTAAAATGATTCAGGGCACAAATTTGTCTTTGGCTTTGCAGAAGGGGATTAGAATATTGCAAGATCTACAAGAGTGAGGACCTCGTCTCATTTAGGTGTGTCTTAGCACAGTACCTTGCACATGGTGGATTTTCATAGTTTTCATTGAATGAACCCATGAATTTCATATAAACACAACCTGTGGTTTTGACCTCAGAGAGGCGTTGGAATAGAACCCATTAAAGGTGGGCTTCGTTGTCCAGGGAATTTGTGATGCACTGGTGAAGTCTCACTACTAGGTTTTTTGTGAATCTTTTTGGGTTGTTATCAGAACCAGCCAAAATCATTTTATCGAAGTATCTTCTATGACTATAGTAACATAGAAGGTATGAGAGACGAGATTGTTAATATTATAGAAATTATGTTACATTGAGAAGATAAGAGTATTCATTGGGGAAAAATCAGAAAATCAAAAAAAGCAATATACAAGGCAGAAATACTGGAGGGGAGTATTAGTGGGTGTCTTCACTGCTGCTGTCTTCTTCATGTGTCTTTTTCATAGGAAGTTGATCTGTGTCATATTTTCAACTACTGTCTCTAAAAATGATACACATTGATACTGGTCTGGATTTCATACGTGGACACTGAGCATTTTCTCATCACCTCCAACTTCATATTGCTAAACCCACCCAGACTGTCCCTTTTCCTTCCTCTCTTATAGCACTTGTTCTGATCACCTGCATTCAAAATCATTGACTGTTTCTGTATATCCATATTTCTGTGTGTTTATCAGTTGCATGGCCACTCTATTCTGAATTGTGAGTAGATCAAGAGAATAGAAGGAAGGTATTTTTAACCAAGTGAGCCCCAATATGCAGAGCAAGTGGATAGAAGGAAAGAAAGTGATGTTCTTGAGACTGATGGAAGACACAGATGATAGGGTTTTGACTTAATGGTACAGAGAAGACTCTGTTTCAGGGCAGGAGAAACCTTTACATTCTTTGGCTTGAAACATATGTTACCTGTTAACTTGCTTAATGTTGGTATATCAAATTTCAATAAATAGAATTTTGTTTTAAATGTTTTGGAAAATCTTAGTATTGAAAGGAAGCCTATTATTAAGTATGCATTTTTCTATTACTGTATTTTCTGGTATACTGGTAAGTTGTCATGTGATATGCATTGATTCTTAGCTCCACGATCACCAGGCTGTCTTGTGTGTGGCTCTTGATTAGTGGAATGAGCTGTCATGTGCAGTGGGCTATCTCTTCCTGGAGGTATTTAAGCAGAGATGGCATCTTTATTTCTGATACTGAAGACACGAGCCTGGCATTGGTAGGAGATTGCACCATCTCTCTATGACCCCTTCTAAGATTTTATCATTTTATAGTGATTTATAAGAGGATTATTTGGTCATTTATTTCTACTGTTCTGTAATATACTGGCAATAGGCATGCATTGATTTTGGCTTTCTCTGTGGCACCTTGGAAGGCATAAGCTTCAACACAAATGACGTTCAAGGGTGGCACCATTGGCAGAGTGTGTATTACGCTGTGATTGTTGAATTAAACTAAAATGTTCTTTTGACTTTGTCAGCGTGGAGCTCAGCGGTAGGGGCTGCATCTTGGAAGCACTGGGTGTAGCATTATCATGCATTAAGGTGGTCCGCAGACAATTAGCTTGACCAAGTTTATAAAATTACATTGTTATAAAGGCTCAGGGTATCTCTCTATAAGAGAGGTAGAAAGAGATAGAAAGAAATACCCTTTCCTTCTTTTAACAGAAGCCGTGCAAGACCACGGATAAAAGGGTGCTTGATCTACACTGTAAAGAAAAGTTTTGGAATCAAGCATACTTTAGAAATGACCTCCTGGGTTTTTCAGCCATGTCTAATTTTCTCGGTCTGATACTTTAAGAGGTTCTCTCTCTACTTCAGAGAGGAAGCTTGAGGTTATTCTATGAAGCTGAAAAATTGTGGTTTCTTTAGATCCTTTGCCAGTATTCTATCATCATCTTGAAACAAAGAACCTGGTAAACATCCACAGCTTGCTCAATGGAAGAATTCCTTTGAACCAGATCGACTGTAGAGAAAAATCTTCATAGCAGCGAATGCAAAGCTGTATGTATCTAGCACTTGCTCCAGACTTCACTCAGCGTGTGCTGTTCTGGAACACTTAGCTCTCTCCAGCAAGCACTGTCGTTCTTGTGCTAACCTTGTCCTGTGGGTGCTCCCGGGTGTTTTCTGCCATCATGAAATACCTTTGAAGAGTGCTGATTAATCAATGTAGGAAGAATGATGGAAGAGGAAACCATAGTGATTAATGGTAATTAATTGATTCAGGGAAGAATGATCTGTAGATGCTAAAATCAGTGAGTGAAAGGTTGTTGGGAACAGAATATTCTCAAAGTGTCACCGTTTGAGCTACTTAATTATAAAGGAAAACACAGGCACCTTTACAGTGGAGAATACTTAAAACATGTGATCAAATTTAAGCAATTTAACGTCACCAAAAGAGGAACAAATTGACATCAAGTACTACTGATTTGATCCCCACCTGTCACTTAGGCAGNCCTGCCCCAAATATTGAACCCGAATCTAATCATGAGGAAACAATCAGACAAATCCAAAAATTGTTTTCTTAAGAAACGCCAGTCATTATAGACCAAAAGAGCTAGGGGAGCTGTTTTTTGGTTATACAAGACCAAAGAGATGTGACGTTTAAATAAAGTGTGTGATCTGGGGTTGCATCCTAGGTTAAGGGAACAGCTCTAAAGGACATGTATTGGGTCATTTGGGAACATCTGAAAATGGGCTATATATGAAATAATGACATTACGTAAGTGTTGTTTCCTGAATGAAATAATACATATTGGCATATGTAAAGAATGTCCTTGTTCTTAGGAGATTCATATTGAAGTATTTAGGAGTTAATTGTCATGATGCTTGCTACTTTCATATGAGTCATATAAAATATTATATATGATACTATTTATTATCTATAATTTATAATAAATATAAATATTATATATAATAACTCAATATAATACATTATACCATGTATATTATACATATTTGCCTTATACATACATACATACATGCATTTGTGTTATGTATAAAGCAAATATGGCAAAATGTTGAAAATTGGTAAATCTAGATAGAGGGCACTGTTTTTGAAAACTTTCTGAGGTTTGAAATTCTCCACATACAGCATCGGGGAGAAAAGAACTTTGATTTTAAGGATGAGGTAGTGGAGAAAAATGTTGAGTTGTTAAATTCATATTTATGAGAAAATGGCATTTTATTACTGTTGAATAAAGCACAGTTAGATGATACAGCCCATTGAAAATAAGTGTTCAGGGGCGCCTGGGTGGCTCAGTTGGTTAAGGGTCTGACTGTTGATTTTGGCTCAGGTCATGATCTCAGGATCGTGAGATTGAGCCCCACGTCAGACTCTGCGCTCAGCATGGAGTCTGTTTGAGATTCTCTCTTTCCCTCTTTCTCTGACCCTTCCCTTGCTTGCACACACGGGCTCTCTCTCTAAATAAATAAAATCTTAAAAAAAAAAAAGAAAATAAGTGTTCACAAGCATACACTGTTAAGTGAGCTTGATTTAGATAGTCTTGAATTCAGAATTTTTAGAGCAGAGAAATGATTGCTTTTGGACATCTTAGTGTTTCTCTTTTATTTCCACAATATTGACTTTCTCCTGTTGTGAATCCTTAGCTCACAGGATTGTTGTAAGAATTAATGAGATAATGTATGTGAAATGCTTTGTAAGCTGTGAAAATAATGTCTTCAAGTTCCTTTATGTTTAGGGTGTAACTTGTGCTGAATTATAACACCCGGTGTCGTGTTTTATCAGTGTACAGAATATGCATTCATAGGACGACAAACTGGATCAGTGATTTTATTAAGACTCATTCCATAACTTATGTAATTTAGAAAACTAAAGCTGCCTCCATTTAGGTGAGATTAGCACAGTTCTGCCTTTTGGCATATCTAGAACAGTGTCTAAATACATATAACAAATATTAGCTTTTTCAGTAATAAAACAAACTTCACTTACTCTTTATGCTCATTTAACCAGTTGCACTTATGAAAAAAATCTTTCTCCAGGGGATGGAAAAAGAGCAAACAAGAGATTTAACATAAGTCAATAGAACATTAAGTAGAGAAAAGCTAAGAGTTGCTTGCTGTGTTGTTATCTTGTGATAATTTCAATTTAGGTTTTTAAGTATGCTTTTAGAATTTTATTGTTAAACTAGATATAAAATTGAGTCAATGCATATGGAGGACTTGGAATGAATATGGAAAAGGAGCATTTTGCTTCTTCAGAGGGAAGCAGGCCAGAATAGCTATTAGATGGTGATATTTTGACCTTGCTGAAAGACAACTATAGAAAGAATGATGACCAGGAAGGAACTGGGGAGCAACAATTATAACCCATTAGCTAGAAAAGACATTCCTGTCAGTTCTTGAACTTGACCGGATTCTTCAGCTAGCATAGATAGTTCATGTATAGCCATGGTGGGCACAGGTGTCATTGGTAATAGCTGTGAGGTGGCTAGATTAGCCAGTGACACTAGGTTGTAACCTTTGTCAGTCAGCATTTGAAAAGATTACAATGATGAATATTTTAAACAACAACTATCATTGAGTAATTACCATGTACTAGGAGAGATATTAGATGCTTTATGTGTATTTTTTCAGTTAAATCCCACAACATCCCTATGGGGGAGGTATGTACTTATACCATTCTTATTTTTTGGATAAGCAAGATGGGCTGAGAGAGGTTGAATAACCTGTGTAAGATCATGCAGAGAGTAGTGGCAAAGTTGGTACTTGAACAGTGTTGTCTGACTCCAGAGCCCATTTAACCACCATGTTACACTCAATTGACCCTCTAAAGTTGATTTTGGAAAGAACAGATTAAGATGTGGAGATTATTTAGAGATAAGACATGTTTTCAGTGATGATAGAGTAAAAGGGGCAGGAATTACTTTCTCAACTTAAAAAACTAAAAATAACCAGGGAAAATATGTGAAACAACAGTTTGCAGACATTAGACAAGTAGCACAAAACAGTAATCTTTCAGAGAAGGGAAACAAATGTGATTGCTCCAGCTTACTGCCTGGAGTATATATTATATTTTCAGACACATAACAGAGCTGAGCTATCACCTTCATTTGACGAGACAGTTTGAAGAGGTTACCGCCACTAGAATTCACAGGGTGTCAAGGTCCTGGATAGTAGAGAATCACAGAGAGACAGCTGCAGAGAATCACAGAGAGACAGCCGCAGAGATCTGCGTAGTTTCCAGTGAATGCATGTGAAAAAACTGCCTGAGACCAGGAAAAGACATGGCAAAGAACCAGGTGGAGTCCACCACCCATACATACAGGGTATCAACTGGGGTTCTCAGAAGACCATTGCCTCAGTTCTATGGCAAAATTAGCTCTTAGACTAAAGACTGTTCTGGTCTTGTTTAACAAAGCTTAAAGGCAAGCCATGCAAGGATCAAGTTGTTTTCAAGTAACTTTATTGAATCCAACAGAAAGCCCCCAAATATTTAAAGGAATGTAGAAAACCTCCAGCCTCAACAAAGTAAAATTCACATTGTCTGGCATCCAATCAAATTCAAAGAATCAGGAAAATATGACCCAGAATGAGGAGAAAAACAATCTACAGAAAAAGATTCAGAATTGGCACAGATCCCCTACCCCCTACTTAAAAAAGAAATAGGTAAATTGAGTGATCGTGTTTTTATTAAAAAATTTTAAATTTGTATTTAAAGACATTCTTACAAAGATAACTCCAGACTAGTTGCTTTCACTGGTGAATTCTACCAGTATTTAATGGAGAAATAGTAATTCTACACAAACTCTTCCAGGAAATGGTAGAGGTTATGAGGTCAGTAGTATCCTAATTCTGAAACTAGACAACAAATTTACAAAAGATGAAAATTACAGACCAATATCCTTCATAAACACAGATATAAAAGTCCCTAATCAACTTTCAGCCCATCAAATCCAACAATATATAAAAAGGATAATACATCATGGTGAAGTAAGGGTTTAATCCCAGGAATGCAGGGTTGGTTTAAAATTTAAACACCAATCAATTTTATTTGTGTCAGCAGACTAAAAAAGAAAAAAGCATATGTGTACCTTAATCAGACATAGAAACCACCACTATTTCCTGACTGTATCTGACTATATCCCTTCCTGATGAAAACTCAGCAAACTAGGAATAGAAGGGAACTTCTTCATCCTGATACAGGGCATCTGTGACAAACATAAAGCTAACATCTTAATGGTGAAAGACTGGAAGCTTTTACCTAAGATGAGGAACAAGGAAGGATATCTGCTTTCATAACTTCTATTCAAAGTAGTCTTGGAAGTTCTTGTCAAGGCAATAAGGCAAGAAAAAGAAATAAAATGCACATGGACTGGGAAAAAAGGGCAAAGTGTCTTTATTTACAGACAATATGTAGATAATCCTAAAGAATCTAAAACAAAACAAAACAAAACGCTACCTGAAAGAGTGAATTTTACAGGATTGTAAGATATGAGATCAAAATACATATTGATTATATTACTATATACTAGCAATGAACAATTAGAACTAAAAATTGAAAAACAATACCATTTACAATAGCATCAAAAGTTACGAAATACTTTGGGATTAATTTGACAAAAAATGTTTAAGACTTCTACACTGAAGACTATAAAATTTTGCTGAGAAAAATTAATTAAGGTCTAAATAACTGCACAGATAGACCATGCTTATAGATTGAAAGACTTAATATTATTATGTCAGTTCTCCAAATTGATCTACATATTTTTTATTATCCCAGTTGAAATCCTAGCAGCCTTTTTGTTTTGCAGAACTTGACTGCTGATTTAAAATATAATCTTAAAAAAAGAAGAAGAAAATTGGAACATGTATATTGCCTGATTTCAAGACTCATAAAGTTACAGTAATCAAGACTGTGTGGTAGTAGCATAAAGGTAGAAGATGGAACACAGTGATTTTCTGTAAAGATGCCAAGTTAACTCACCTGGGTAAGGAAAATTTTTTCAACGAATGGTGCTGGAACCATTGTATAGGTATACGCATGGGAAAAAAAAAGGTTTTAACTCTAACCTCATATCATGCACAAAAATTAACTTGAAGTGGATCATAGGCGTAAATGAAAGACAATTAAGTTTCTAGTGGAAAATGTGGAAGAAAGTTTTAGTGATCACGAGTTAAGCAAATATTGAAAAAATACGATACAAAAAGCAGAAACAATAAAAGAAAAAACGGATAAATTGTATTTCTTGGAAATTCAAACCTTTTTTTCCTCAAATGGTGTTAATAAGAAAGTGAATTAGGAAGCTAAAACTGGGAGAAAATATTACAAAATATGTGTCACACAAAGAATATATAAAAGACTTTTTTTCTAGTTTATTATTATTATTAATAATTATTACTAAAGTATAGTGGACATTATAAGGAACTCTTAAAACTCAACAGCAAGAAGACAAAAACCTTGTGAAACCCGTTAAAAACAGGCAGAAGAGTTAGAGAAGCATCTTTTTTCACATGATTAGTCATTAGTCGATGTAAAGTAAAACCTCAGATACAACACCGCGCTCCTGTTAGAATGCATAATATTAAAAAGACCAACCATATCAATAATTGAAAAGAATGGGGAGAAACAGGAACTCTCAGAGCTGCTGGTGGGTATATAAAATGGTACAAAATTTTATAAACGTTTCCTAAAACATTGGATACCATATTCTCCAGTGATTCTACTCCTAGTTATCCAAGAGAAATAAAACATGTGTGTTCAACATGTGTGTATAAAGATTTGTACATGAATGTTCATAGCCCTGTAGTTTTATTTCTGATAGCCCCAAACTGGAAACAACCCAAATGTCTGTCAGTGTGAATGGATAAATGTGAATTTATCTGTGATGGATAAATTTTGGTATATCCATACAATGTAATACTACTCAACAATGAAAAGGAAGAAAATATCAATACGCTCAACAACATGGACGAATCTCAAAATAATTATACCGAGTCAGAGGAATCAGTCAGTAACACGTACACACTGCGTGATTCTACTGCAATGCAATTCTAGAAAACACAAACTGGTCTGAACGCGTATTGGTGGTTCCCTGGGTTTGGGTTTTTGGAGGAGGAGGAGGAGGGATGGAACACAAAGAAATATGAAAAAACTATTGATGATGGAAATCTTTATTATTTTGATTGTAGTCATGGTTTCATGGGTATATGTATGTCGTAACCCTTTAACTGTATACTTTACTTTTTTAGTTTTAAAGAATTTTATTTATTTATTTGAGAGAGAGAGAATGAGTGGGAGGAGGGGTGGAGGAGCAGAGGGAGAGGGAGAAGCAGACTCCCCACTGAGTAGGGAGCCTGATGCGGGGCTCGATCCCAGGACCCTGAGATCATGATGTGAGCCAAAGGCAGATGCTTCCCTGACTGAGCCACCCAGGAGCCCCAACTGTGCCCTTTAAGTATGTGCATTCTATTGTGTGCCCATTATGCTTCATTAACGCTGTAAAAAGAATCCTAACTTCTGCCGCTGGTGAGTCGCTGCAGTAGCTTATTAACAGTTGTGGTAGAAGCGTAGGTATTTAGAGCAGATGAGACCTTAGAGATGCTCTTCATCATCACGCATTGTTCAATTAAGCCTAATAAAAACGTTATGTCTCATGACTCCCCCATGAGAACATTAGTTCCAGGAAGACTGGCACGTCCTGTCCATCTTCGTGGCTTCCACTCCGTGTTAGACCGTGTTTCGTACACAGTGGTGCTTAGTAAACATATACTGGTTAGTTGAAAGCATGATGTTTCTTAAACTGAATAATAGATGAGAACTGCTTCACATTCTTGCCTTAGTGGAAAGACGCACTCGGTAACTGGTAGATCTTATTACAGTTTCCACTTATAAAACTTTTTGGACTTCCCTTTGGGTACAGAGTTGTTTTACTGGCATGCTTGACACTTCTTAGGTCTGGGACAGCCTCCAAGGTAGAACATAAATTACTGGGGTGCATATTATTTATGGTCCGCAAGTGACCGAGAAGCTAAATAATAGCAGCCTAACCAAGACCGAAGTGTATTTCTCTATCACCCAAGTCTGAGCCGATGCGGTGGCTGTGCTCCATGAAGCCATCGGAGACGTGGCTCATTCTTGTTTTTCCACCTAATGGTTTTGTAAAGTCCCCCACAACTTTCGTTCTGGCCCCAATTTAGGAAGTGACACAGAACGGAAAGCCTGATGGGGCTGGCGCAGGGCAGGCTCGGTCTTCTACCCCATCACTGGCCCACCCACTGCTGTTTCAACCTGTGAATGAAGGACAGAACCCTCCCTCCTCTAACATTACTTCCTGGGGGTTAATTTTGCCTCCAAAGGAATCACAAAATGTTTCCGCGGAAGGTCGGTATGAGAGAATGGGACCTGCTGCCCACGAGGGACACCTGAGGAAGACTGGCAGGACATGTGTTATTGTCATTTAATAACTTAGATCGTGGTTTAGTCGTTGCTGAGGATGTTATAATACTGTTGAAAAGATTAATTTCTTGCAATTTTGTGAAACAGTTGGTTTTAATTTTTACTTGTTTAAGGGAAAGAAACTGAGTCATGAAAGGGTATATAACGAAGCATCTCTGTTCAACAAGGAAATTTGTGGCACCAATCAATCCTGGAAACCCAAATTATGGGTTTGCCATCCACTACTCTGCCCATTAGGTCATGCTCCTTTTGGAGAAAATGAGAAATGATCTAAAGAAAAAGAAAGAAAATTTAAGAACTCCCCCCCCCGACTCCCCAAGCCCCGTATTAATAGAATAGACATTTCTCTGTTGATTGTCCCGAGGTCGGCCCCCCAGAGTTCACGGGGAACTGGACTGCCTCGTCCTCAGACTCGTGCATGGTGCTCTTTATCTTTTACTCAGGGTGCAAAGTGTTGCCTAGCAACAGCGATTCTGCCAGCTCTCACAAGGGCTGCAGCCCGCAGACCTGACAATAGAGTGGAGTTTGAGAGTGAGATCCTCATTTTTCAGCTTCTTCACTGTGGTAAGGGGACATAAAGAAAGAAAAGGCAAACAGGATGAAAGAATCTCAATCAACCGCACAGTGCAAAAAAGCATCAGCCGATGCTGGAGAATGGGGGAGTGCCACGCAACTTACACGTGATTAGTAAATGCTGGCGGTGAGAATTAAAAGGGAGTAATCACAGCTGCAGAGGTTAATTAGAGAAGGTAAAGAGGCAAGAGAACGAGATGGCTGGGCAGTCCACACATGGAAGTTTCTGACCGACTGGGTGTCTAGAGCAGGTCTATCCTCTTTCTGTTTTGTGGTTTTTGTTTCTTACTCTCTATTTTTTTTTGGGGGGGGGGTCCAGATTATTGGGCAAATCTTTGAAGAAATAGAAAGAATGGAGGGAGGCTTTTTGCTTTTTCCCCCCCAACTCTTATTGGCAATCTTAAAAATGGGTGAGGCAGCTTCTTCCTGAGTTCTAAGTGTTTAAAAAGATGTTCAGGACGGTGACCTTCAGGGATGACCTTGGGTTGGCTTCTTTGCCGTCCTGGGCAACAGGGCAGAGCAACACTGCACTTGGAAGTGACCCGCAGCATTCGAGGTAATGTTAATGTTAGAAATGCCCTCATCTCCTGGTTCATGTTCCTTCTCTCCCTTTCCATCAGCTCATGCAGATAAAATGCAGCAGCAGCATGTGCTGACCACTCCTATGAGGTATTTCTAACCTGAGAGATGACAATCTTGCCTATCAAATGCAGTGATGGCCCTTTGTAGAGCGCTTTTCTGAAGTGCATCAGATGGGTTTCTCAGAGCTGAAGGAAGTCAGAGGATGAAATAAATAAAAGCAGAGAGGAAATTGAAAGGGGTGTGTGTGGGGGAAACATATGTTTTCAGATGATATTTTAAAATAGATGGGAGAGTTGATGAGACAGAGATACTGAAAACCGACTCCAGATGGTGGGAATAGCCGTGGCAGGCTGGTGTGAAGGGACAGAGCGCAGGCAGCAGGTGGGGAGGAGGCGAGGGGAGAGGGGAAAAGGGGGCTGAGGGAGGCAGCCGTGTAGGTGGGCGGGGTACTAAGAGTGTTTGAGGTTATACGGAAAGAAAATCGAATTGTTGAATCCATACCGTTCACCTTTAGTTTAATAATTTACTCAACACGTTTCCGTCTTGTAATAGATCTTTTAAAATGGTATGTTTATGAAAAAGGCAAACTTGTTCCACTTTGACTTCTTTGCAAAGGCTGTGGCTATAGACAAAACAACTATTCAAATCATCACCGAGGCGAGGCCGTGGAGGAAGTGGGCCAGAGGGGGACTCTATCAAAATTTGTTTTTTTTTCTTTGTACATTCAAATTATGGCAATACCTATTGAAGGATATTTATGCTTTCCTGTAGCAGCCTTGCAGAGCCCTAAAAGACCTGAATTCGTCTTCATGAATTGATCAGAGGGGGAGGGTTTATTGAGAGAGGAAATTGGGAAATAAGAAATTATTCCACGTCTAGCATGAAGATACCCAGAGTGGCTTCTCATTCCTAAGAGAGAGAGAGAGAAAAATCCATCCACATGCCCTGTATGTGAAATGATGACATTTTATTTGTGTAATAATCCCTTAACATCAGTGGGTTTCCCGACTCTGTATTTGGCGCTGTGTTTTCACTCGGTGAGCATTTATTGACTGCCTACTGTGTGCCGGGAGGAGTTCTAGGGCTAAAAGGAGGAGCAAGTCCTGGTTCTGCCTTTGTATTTTGCGTAAATGAGTGAGTGTCTCCTTTCATATGCGGACTCCGCGTGTTCTGCTCTGTTTTTACCTGAGACGTGCCTACTGCTTGCATTCTGTCACTGCCATAACTCCACACCCACACCTCACTGTTGCCTTTTCTCAACTGACCCGTTGTTACAGATTTCTGCCTTTCCCAGCCACTGTTTACGCTGAGATAATTGTTGGTATCAGCACTTAGCTACCAGGGTTACGGAAAACATAAAGATTCAAAAGGAGATTATTATAATGTTCGTTTTATGTAGGGCCATGAATTAAAATGGCAACACTCGTCTAGTCCATTAAACATGGAATAGAATTTGTATGCAGAAGGTGACTGCCCTTGTGTCATTAGAGTCTTCTGCATCGAGCTGTATGTGACTATTACATCCATAAAAAGTCCAATGTCTTCATTTATTGTGTGGTTCTTGTCATGTTTCAGGGAAATGCTGATAATTTCAGCTGTTGCGATGAAAGCAGTTGCTTTCCGATGGGCTGCATTTCAGTTCTCATCAGGCTTCTCTTTTCTGTTTACAGTTCTCTCAGACTTTTCCATTTGTTCTTGTTGCTTGCCGTGGAGACCTGTTTGTAAATATTTTGTGGGTGATGGTGTACCCAGAATAATACAGGCAGAGACCCCAAAGCCTGACGATACATGAAATGACTAGTTTAAGCAATGCTGAAATAGAGACAAGCCCATCGCTATAGGGAACAGAAGGCATGCACTCTATTTATTATTGGGTTCTTTTTTTTTTTTTTGCTAAGAAGCAACAGTTGTTGTAAATTTTGTTTGGAAACAGTAAAGAACTGGCAGCACGTGGGCAAAAGTTTCCAAAGTAGTGGTATCTGAGAAATCAAAAAACTCCTACACATGTATTTAAATGAAATATAAGCTGAGAGATAATTACTTTTTTGGTTTTCAGGACAGCTCGTGGGTTATTGATGCCGCGACTAAGAAGGGTAGGGGAACTGGGTGGGGGAGCTAGGATCAAATGCAGGGGCCCATAGTAGGTGAAAAGTAGGCCCATAGTAGGTGAAAAGTAGGAGAGGTAGATGGATGTAGTGAAACCAGTCTACATCTCTGTTAAAAATATACACTTAAAACTGAGTATCTCCAAAAATATGTATAAATATTATGTTCTTTACAGACCCTTTAATGATGTTTTGGTGACTTCTTTAGGCTAATCTAAGATACTACCCTCAGCTAAATTTTTTTGAGGACTAAGTTCTACACGCAAATCAGAATATGTCCAATGGGAGCTGGAGAAATTCGCTGGTAGAGGGTGAGATTAGGGAGGAGAGAGAGCCTGAAGGAAGGTCGGTGGAGGGAAGGTAAGGAAGAGGGCCTTAGAATTTCACTGGTATCTGAAGCCCAAAGTAGATTTCATTTTCCTTTTAGTCAGAATCTTGTCTGTTTTCCCAAAGTCATATTCTTAATAACAAGATCATTTTGACATATTACATTTCTCTTTGGGGGGAAAACAAATTGAGATGTCTGCGGGTTCTGTCTTATTTATTTGTTTATGTATGTTTGTGTATTTATTTATTTATTTAAAGATTTTATTTATTTATTTGACAGAGAGAGAGATAGCCAGCGAGAGAGGGAACACAAGCAGGGGGAGTGGGAGAGGGAGAAGCAGGCTCCAGCGGAGCAGGGAGCCCAATGCGAGGCTCAATCCCAGGACCCTGGGATCACGCCCTGAGCTGAAGGCAGATGCTTAATGACTGAGCCACCCAGGCGCCCCTTTATTTATTTATTTATTTATTTATTTATTTATATTTAAAGATTATTTATTTGAGAGAGAGAGAGAGAAAGAGCATGAGCAGGGAAAGGGCAGAGGGACAAGCTGACTCCTTGCTGATCAGGGAGCCTGATGCAGTTAACCGACGGAGCCACCGAGGCACCCTGGTTCTTTCTTCTTTAAAGCAAAAAGCACAGCATCACAGTTGTGTGTAATGTGACATTTAGCATTTTGGAGCTAGATGATCTGGTCTAACCTTTTCATTGTACTGCTGAGGAAGCTGCAACCTACAAAGTTAGATGACTTATTCAGTCTATCAGTGGATTAGTAGAGACCAGAATCCAGATTTTCTTAGGTTCCGGCTCTGGTCTCTTGAACAGTCCCATGAAGACTGGTGGAGCAAGGAGCACGAGAAAACCAAACCCACTTCTTCCCTATCAGTTTCTCAGAAAGCTGACGTTGATAGACTGCTTCAGACTGAGACAGAAGGAAGCCAACTGGTGGCCAGGAGACAATCACCGCTGGGGTACCCTTTAGTCCTTGAGCACAGAGTGCTCTAAATTCAATTAAAGGTGAACCAATATAGAAAATATTTGAGATTAAAAAGAAAGTCACCATTCTGGTTTGAACCATATTTCCCATACTTCATCCTACTTCGCATATATACAGTGATGTTATGTATGTTCTACATAATCTGATTTGCTTCGAAACCCTCAAGCTCAACAATTTGAATAGCCGTTTAGTGCTTTTATTTTAAAGGTAGTTGTTTCATTGTTTAACACTCTTAGTTCAATGTTTTCCAAAAGTTTATTGGTGAGAATTTTTAAAGAATTTCTTTATCTAAGGGAACTTGTAGGTAGTTTTGGTTACCTCTCCTCATCAGTTTACCTTATTCTGACCTTGATCCCCTTGTTGCTCCTTCTGCCTTGATCTTTTCTTTTCTTTTCTTTTTTGTTTAAAGATTTTTATTTATTTATTCAACAGAGATAGAGACAGCCAGTGAGAGAGGGAACACAAGCAGGGGGAGTGGGAGAGGAAGAAGCAGGCTCATAGCAGAGGAGCCTGATGTGGGGCTCGATCCCATAACGCCGGGATCACGCCCTGAGCCGAAGGCAGACGCTCAACCGCTGTGCCACCCAGGCGCCCCTGCCTCGATCTTTTCTTATGCTAGATTTTCCCCAACTCAATCCATATCCTCCTGAGCCCGATCCATAGCTTAACCACCAGATAGCTCTCTACTCATCTTTCAGGGCAGGGATTCTGAAACTTTAGTGCACTTAATAATAGTCCCGGGAACTTGGACCCCACTTCTTAGATTCCAATATAGTTGGTCAGAGATGAGGCCTTGGAACCTGTATTTTAAAAAATGCTCCCATTGACTTTGATGTAGGTGGTCCATGAATCACAATGCTTAATGGTGTCAGATTTTGAGTGCACTAATATAAGTCATAGGAACACCTACACTTTGGATCCCTTTGCCTAATTATAACGAGATTTCTTTTTTTTCCTGTGCTGTAGCCACTGGCTCTGCCTGTGGGCCCTCGTTTTTTATTCACCTGCACTGGAGAATAGTTAACGGGGAAGAGTTCTAGTTTCCCATACGGTATTATCATCTTCTAGTTGATGAATCTGGTTCAGGGAAATCCACTTTCAGCGATGTGAGGCTTGAAGGCCAAGAGGTAAAACACATGCTGCCACCAAAGAGTGACATTTGGGAAGGAACAGGCTTTAAACAGTAGCTGACTGCAGGCTTTCTTTGGACTCTTAAGAACTTATAAGAAGGAATTAAGTTGAGTAATAATACTTAAAGTATCAAACCACAGATAAATAGAATTTTCTATAGAAAGCTTGGAATGGAGAATAGTCTTTCACAAAAATGATAAAATGTTTCCTGGTTCTAAGAAAAAATATATTATCTCTCCAAAAGGAGGTCAGTGAGAACTCTGCTGTGATTCACGGAATATGAGTAACATGTGTAAGTGGAGGCTTAGAAAACCAGTCTAGGACATTACAAACATTTTTTCCCCCCACAAGTAGTATAGTGATTTGTGTGTGAAGCAGCAGATTTTTCGGGAAAAAGTATTTTTCTTCTTTTCTAGTGGGTGAACTTAGATGTATTTGGTGAAGATAGAGATTTGTGGATATGGGAGCTGAAGAAGCCCTACAGCTCTTTTCGTATTCTTGATTCTACCGACTGTCTTTAATCATGAAGGAAGCAATTAAAACCTTTTGACCACATATAGATGTACATTTTTCTCTTGTTTCAGCTTGTTGGCAAGAGTGGCGATTTGGAAATGTTATTCAGTTTGCATGGGTTTAGTGAAGTGGCTAAACCCTGATGGAGTTTTTCTACTGCTGGTAGAGGGGCTGATGAGCTTGGCTCTGGATGCTTGTTCTTTGGAAGCACTATTTGACAGGAGGAGGAGACGGAAGCAAACAGAGTGACCTTTTCCTGCTAATTTCTTTCTTTCTCATCTATAAAATCTTGCCCAACTCATGGTCCTCTAATAAAATGCCTTGGACACTGTAGGCCGGTAGACTCTGGTACCAGCATGCAAGTTTTTTTTTCTTTTCTTTTTTCTTTTCTTCTCTTTTCTTTTCTTTTCTTTTCTTTCCTCTTCTCTTCTTTTCTTTTTCTTTCTTTCTTTCTTTCTTTCTTTCTTTCTTTCTTTCTTTCTTTCTTTCTCTCTCTCTCTCTCTCTCTCTCTCTCGCCAAATAGTTCTCCTCTGAGTCATCAAGGTCGACACAGTCAGGTGAAAAGAGATCAGATCTTGAAGAATCTTCATTTGCTTGTGTTAAAGCGAAAAATGGGTTGACTTGATTTTAAATAAATAGAAATGCTCTTAAAAAATTCTCCCGTTTTTCCTTCCTCTTGGAAGGTGCACGAGAAGCCAAGAGAAAAAAAAATTAAGTATAACAAATTAAAAAAAGGCAATCTATATTCTCTCTTATTCTTTTGTCATAAACTTTTCCCACATCAGAGAGAATATAGTGTTAGTCCACTTTGGACCCTGTCCATATGGGCTAGTTACTGCAAGTTTCAGAAAGACTTTGTTGTAATATAATTTCACCAGTTGCTTGGCATGGGTCCCTGATAGACAGGCCAGGAAAACCGGTAACAGAAGCTGGTGAAAAGGCAGAGGCTTTTAATGTCTTATTCAATTCACTCTTCATAAGAGGTATCAGATGTGAAGGAGCCTGGAACAGTTCCCAGTTTTGATGAAAGTAAAGAGAGTCAAAATAGAAAAAGAGTTAAAAAGTGCTTTGAAGAACTAGAACTATTTGTATTAGTCAGGCATGCTGGGTATTGAAAGAACTAGCAGGTGCCACTGTGGTGGCAAATCATTATTGTTATTATTTTTTAATTATGGAGATAAAGAGACGTCTCTAAGAATGAAAATACACAAAGTATTGCAACTAGCTTAAAAAACACACAGCCGAAATAGATTGACCATGGAAATTGTAGACAAGTCAGACTAACATCAAATACAGGATGAGATCTCAGAAAAAAAAAAATCATGAAATAATTTGTTATTGTTTTTAGATGAATCTAGTAACCAACTGGGTTTTGTAGAAACTAAGTGGCATTAGGCTAATCTGTCTTCTATATATAGAAGGACAGGTAAATAATGGAGCAGTAATAGTTGTTCACCTTAACTTTCATAAGCCGGTCCTTTCTCTTGGCTGTAGTAATGGTATATGCGTGCATATCACACCCATAGAGCATTTAGCATTGTTCACACTGTCAGTGAAGGGATAGGTAAGCATGAGAGTGCAGAGTGACCACTGCTGCTTATTGTATTTGTGGGTAACTCGATTAAGATTTAGAGAACAAAGCATCAGCTTTGCAGATTTCATGGAGTTGCTGGTTCTCTGTAAAATATGAAAGAATTCAAACTGACCTTAACAAATCGGAAAAATGACATGCTATAGGATTAAATTAATTTCGGATAAAACATGAGTAGCAAATACAAGTTGAAGAAAAATTACCCCATCGTAGCCATCGGAGCATGACATGCTAAGAATCTCAGTTGGAGAGATGGAGAACATGATTGAATTTGGCAAAAGTTTTAGAGGAAAACTTGAAGGCACCTGATACCTAATTGGATAAGGAAGTGAGGTGTTTATGTTTTGTACCGACACTTTGTATTTTCTAGGCTGCCTATTAGTCTCCTGCTCTATTTCTTTGTAGTAGAAGGAACATAAAGTCTAGCTAGGATCCTTAATCCTTTATTCTTTCTTTCATTTATTAAAATGTCATAGCCACATTAAACACCGTCGGTGTTTTTTTGAGGAAAATGAGGATCTAAGTTCAAATGTCCCAACAGGAAATGTTCTGAGACTTTCATTGTGAAGTACGACCTTGTTTTCTTGTTTCCAGTCTGGGGCTATTTTACTAAGCCTGGAGAGAATGGAGGCTGGGACCAAGGCAGGAGTAGTAGGAAAGGAAATAGATGGGCAAATCTGAGAAAGATTCAGGAAATAGAGGTGACCTTGGGGTGTGGAGGCGAGGGAGGGTTCAAGCCTAAGTTCTAGTTGGGATTACTGGTTGGGTGGAGGTGGGACACTGGGAAGGAAATAGTAATTCTCTTTTGTGGGGGTAGGTGATGAACTTGGTTTTGGTTATGTTGAGTCTGGAGTGCCCTCAGGCCATCTAAGTGGATCTCTTCACTAGCCAGGGGATATGGATATCTGAAGTTCAGTAAAGAAACATATTTAAGTGAACAGCAGGGACCAGCAGCCACGAGCTGTGTGTTAATTCTGAGCCAGGTGAGAAATGGCTGATGACAATCTGGGTGGGGACAGGGAAGCTGCTCAACTTTCTAATTCCTAAAAGCTGACATTTGGCCCCAGGTGGCTTAGTGTAACACAGGTCAGTAAGGTAGGGAAGGACCAACATGAAAATGTTAAGTGTGACTAATTTGTTCATTATAAAAACATATGCTTGTAATTAAGGGGAAAAAGCAGAGATGAGAATGCATATGTACTTGTGATTTAGAAGATAGACATTATCTTTGTTGATAGCAAGAGTCTGTGTGCGCTTGTACTAGGCAGAGATTCTGGGGGTGATACTGCTTTGTGGAGACCGTGGCTGTTGAACAACTGAAGTACCATATTGTTCTGACTGGACAGGAATTCCTTCCTACCTCGCTGGACTCACCAGTGGCCATGTGACTTGCCTCGACCAATGAAACGAGAGAAGAGGTGATGTGTGTCACTTCTGGGCAGAAGTTTTATGAGACAGTATGTGGTGCTCTATTTCTCTTTCCTTCTGCCTGGATGCTGATAATACTGTGATCGAAAGTTTGATCCCAGGGTGAGAATGTAGAATGTGATTCATGATGGAATCATGTAGCGTGTGTAGCATGAGTGAGGAAAAAAAAACCAAACCACAACAACAACACTGTTAGTGGAAGACATTGATAGTTGTGAGTTGTTTGTTCCCATAGCGTCATGAAGCCTATCTTGATTAATATGCAATATCTACGTACAGTGACTAGTTTAATGATGTTTCCTATTTTGCAAACGGTCAGATTCAGTCCAGAAATGTATTAGCCTATTTCAGAATGTACCGGGGGCCATTTAATTCATTTTAAACTTCCAATTCCTGAGTGAAATTTCCATGTGAGTCTTTTTCTTCTAAGGAGGGATTATGGCAAATCATATCTAAGATGCTTAATTATTATAAAATCTCAATTATGTGGAGGTCAGGACCGCAAACTGGGGCAGAGAACCCAGGAGGAAATTTCTAAGCCCTCAAACAACTCAAGTATGTAGTTGTCACACATTCCAAATGCCAGAGCCCCAAGACATTATTGCTTTACAGGCACCAATTCAAAGATTATTTAGTTTTAGTTGCACAGGATTAACAAGCTTAGTTATCAAATTCCTCTGCCCTTAGCAGATTAAAGGCTACCAATTAAGAGAAGTGGATTCGGAGCATTGTTAGAGGCAGTTATACTAAAAAGTGGGGGAAGAGAAAGTCTGAAAAAAAGAGGAGAAACAGAGAAACTGAAGAATTAGCTCAAGAATTCCTAAGTCCCTGCCATGGGGAAGCTTTTGGGATTGTAGCAGGCAGTCCTGTACATATCAGTAGCCAGATGGACGTGGTGGTATTTTATAAAATGAGGATGAACTCCATCATCAGGAAAAAAAAGTTTAACTATGTGTTATACTCTAACATGGCAGGGTCCTTTTAGAAAGTTAACCATAAAAAGGACATGAGGTAAAAAAATAGGAAGCTCTGGTTTTCAGAAAACTCATTCATTCAGTCAGTTAACAAACGTTTATTGTTGACTACAATAGAAATTGCTAGTCCTTGGGGACACAAAGAGAGGTTAACTGTCTCTGTCGTCCAGGGGTTCACAGAGATAGAAAAGTAAATGTATGCGACACCGTGTCCTGCGTTTTATTGGAGATGTGTACAAGGGGTGATGGAAGCCCAGAAGAGAAAGGCAGGCAAATTTTAGTTGAGAGAGGATGGGTGGTGCCTTAAGAAAGATCCCATGGAAAAGTAGTGGTTCTGCTGGATCTACAGTGGATAGTTTAGCAGATCAACCAGTTGGCTGGGATCAGTATTGCGGATGGGGAGGAGGGAGGCCATTCCAAGCAGAGAACAGGTAAGAAGGACAAGTGCCAAGGCATGGAAGCCTGTGGTGTGTTTGCGGTAAGGGAAGGGCACATGGTTCTAGAGGGAGATGAGAGCGGCTGGGGAGGCGGGGCTTGCCAGAGTCCCGAGTGGGGGCAGATATAGGATTATCTAAGTGACTTGTTTACCCCACAGAGTAAGATGCCAATGAGGAGGAATATTTTTGCCTCTTTTTATCCTGTTGCCCTGAGGTTCATTTATATATTTATATTTATATAAAAACACACATATTTTTATATATATAAATGAACCTCAGGGCAACAGGATGAAATATATATATATTCATATTAGAATAAAATTTTACTCTAATAAATATAAACTTTTATATGTTTCTGGAGAAAAATCATTTTAATGTATTAACTAAACAAGCATCAACGTGTTTGTTGTTTTAAAATGCAGTAACTGAAAAGGCACTATTGTGAAATTTCGACGTTTCTAAAGCAACAAGAAGAAAGCCGACGGGACTTAATAATATCTCTGAAGTACACTCTCCCTTCGGAATAAATAAAACGTTTCAAGAATTGCCTGTATGTAGCATACAAAATAAAACGGGTCCTCACCTGAAAGTCAAGCACTTTAGAGGGCGATTCTTTCCAATCTGTGGTCATTTGTCTTCCAAGAGTTCATGGTATTGGTTCATGGCTAGGAAGAAGCTGTTTAGGCACAGTGAGTGTGACAAGCAGTGACACCGCCTTAGGATAGAGGAGATCAGATTGGCATAACCCTTTCACATTTTTCTGCACTAATCCACCGGTCTCTTTTCTAAAAAGCATTCATGTGCAACAGGGCTAGCCATGCATAAACTCCCCACCAGGCTTCCTAATGAGTTGACCAAGAACCATGACCAGACCAGGTGGTAAAGTCACGTCAAGGCTTGGCAGCAAGCAGGCTTGCTCCGTGCTGGTGTGCGTGACCCCTGGGCTTTGGCTCCAGTGTTGCTGGCGACTGAACAGGAGGGAAGAGGCAAGATTACTTCATTCATTCAGCATTTCTTGGAAGTCTCTCCCGAATGAGGTGCTGGGACTTTGTAGCGAGACTCTTCTGCTCTGTGTAGTCTCATTTTTCACACAGAGCCTTGAGTTACAACGTGATCTTTTTATACTTGTCGTAAGCATGCGGTCATGTTTATAGAGTGTCTGCTCAGCAGTTTGCAGTGGGGGAGAAAGGCAGTCTAGGTCTTGCCCATAAAGCGGCGTATCTTCAAGTGTCATCGAGGAGAGGAGCGGTATAGGCATAAGCCGAGGATGTATACAACCACATTCAGCACTCAGACCATAAATGCATACTCTGTACAGACTTGGCCATTTGTGGTTAAATTAAAAGGGCAGAGAAATGTAAGGATGTCTCAGAGCCATTGCTCTGGCCTTGAGGGTTACCTTTCCTAGCTCCCGCAGTCCAGGGCCTCCGTGGCTGGCTTATCCATCCAGCAGCGGGTTAGGGCCTGGAAACCAGTGCATGATTCCCAAACATGAGGGACTTGGTGCCAGAGATATAGGTTACTTACTAATTTATACCTGAGACTACCTTTTTGTAAGATGGTAGTTGTATTAGTCTTAACTCCTTGGGCACAAGTGAGAGAAACCCCATCGCTAGTAGCTTCAGTAAGAATGAGAATGCTGGCCCTGGAGGGCAGCAGACCTGTTGGAGTGATAGGAAACGCTAAATGACCACAGTGCAGAGAGAGACCGTCTTTTTGCTAGCATTGCATACGTATGTCAGGAAGAATTCGGATCGGCTCTTTTGGGTGTCAGGTACCCTGTAGGGCTACTGTGGAGAGGGCGCCGAGGTGCTGTTGGCGGGGTGGGGCGGGGGGAGGGACGGGATCCTTTCCCAGAGAAGGGACAGGGAAACGTCCAGGGTAAACATGGATGGCTACACAGTTCGTTTTGGTGACCCATTGGTGAAACCAATTTCAATAGATTATTGTTTATCCTGCCCCTAGACTGCTCTGATAGGTCCTCCTAACTTACTTTGTATTCTTATACCCTAAAGAATCTATAAAGCTTCTATACTTGAAGGGGCTTGATGGCCTCTGGTAAGTGTAAATGCTGCTTCTCATCACTTTGGTCCTTGGCCTGTGGAACAGTCAATAAGAAAACATCCTTCCTGCATTTCCCGTAATTTTCCCTTTTTAGATAAATGTATTCTCAAGTCCTCAGTGATCGGTGCAGTATTTTTTCCCTCCTGCTCAAGTTCACCAGTATAGGATCAGGCTGGGAGGTGGGGTGGGGTGAGGGAATGGCCTGTTGCAGAGTCAATCTAATTATTCTACTTTTTTACACAATTTTTTCAAATCTTTTTTTTTTGGGGGGGGGAATTTCAAACTTACAAAATTTTAAGGTACAGTGTAATGAACATTTCTTTTGAGTGTCCGTTGCCAGCATGATGCCTCATCGCCACCAAATATTTGAGTGTGGATTTCTTACAAACAAGGGCATTCTCCTATAGTCACAAGGCACCCATCAAAATCTGGAAGCGAATATTGATTTATCGCTGTCATCTAACCCCCAGACCCCATTCAAGTTTTACCAGTTGTCCCAATAACATCCTCTATGGCAGAAGCATCCAGGCTGATACCCCGTGTTGCGTTTACTTGTCTTGTTTCTCCAGCTTCCTTTCACCGGGAAAGTGTGCTTTAGTCCCTCGGTCTTTCATGACACTTTTGAAGGTCATGTGCCTTTAAGGTGCCTCCATTTGAGCTTGGCTGAGGTTCCTCCATGATTATATTCAAGTTAGGCATGGTTGGCACGGATTTCATAGACGCGGTTCTGTGTTCTCTTCATTGCCCCCTACCATGTGGCCCATATTTTGTCCTATTACCGATGATGTTCACTTTGATCACTTGGTTAGGATTGTGTCTGTCCGGCTTCTCCATTATAAAATCACGTGGTTTCCCTTTGTAATTAATACGGATTTTGCTGGGAGTCCTTTGAGACTAGATCTATATTTTTGTCCTCATTCAACTTTTAATTTTTTCATTTATTTATTTTTATCAGGATGGACTCCTGATTTCTTATTTCATTCAGTAGGTTATAATCCATCACTATCATTATTTGTTTTGATCCTTCAGTTGTCCCACACCTGGCTCGTGTGAAGTCCTATCAGCAAGTTTCTGGGTCCTTTTTTTTTTTTTTTTTAAAGATTTTATGTATTTATTTGACAGAGAGAGACAGCCAGTGAGAGAGGGAACACAAGCAGGGGGAATGGGAGAGGAAGAAGCAGGCTCCCAGCGGAGGAGCCTGTTGTGGGGCTCGATCCCAGCACGCCGGGATCACGCCCTGAGCCGAAGGCAGATGCTCAACGACTGCGCCACCCAGGCGCCCCTGCGTACTTTTGACATGATTCTGTCATTCAGGCACCTCCTCACTTTCTGGCACATTAAGATGTTCCAGGCTCTTCTGATATTTTCCCTGTCCATTCCTAGAATCAACCATGTCTCCAAGGATCCCTGGTTCTTTTTAGTGAAGAATGGGGTTTAGAAGTGGAGCATTAGGGCATCAGGTATGCTTATCGCTGTTGGGGTCTTGCTGCTTCTAGGTACCTCTCAGTTGTCAGAGCTAGGAAATATATGTGTTTATATGTGTGTTAAATACCATTAATTTCTCTATCTATGAGTTCACACTGATACCTTCCGTTCTAGTTTTTTTTTTTTTTCCTTTCTCTATTTGTAACTCCCTTCTCCAACAGTGAGAAACCTGGCTCCTGTCATCTTCAATGTATTTATTTATTTGACCAACAAGCACCCCCTCCGTGGGAGGCTCCTATGCCAAGACACTCTTGTTCTTCACCCCCTTTAATGGTGGCCACATCGATTTTAGGACAGCTTAGGAAACATGATGGAAAGATTTCTTCTCATTTGGTGTCATAACCCATGACTGCAGTTTTGTTGGGATTGGTAGATGGGACTATAAAGTAATACCTGGATCAAATTGTAAAAGTAACATGTACCAGGATGTAACTACCTGGACAAGCCTCCTTTGTGGGAGTAGCACTGTTGGGAGGTTGCATACTCATGCTGCTGGAGTTGCTGTTGCTCACACAGGTTTGGAACACCTCCTTCTGGAACTGCTTTTATAATTGCCTTATGAGCCAATCCAGAAACTCAGCCTGAAATGGTCCAACATAAGAGCAAGGAGAGCTGCTTAGATATCTGGAAAAATAGTATTATTTTTACTACAATTCCTTGCTCACATGCTCTTCTTCCATTTTAGGTTGTGAGCCCCTTAAGAGCTGAGGCTAACTCCATATTGTAGTGTGTCCAGTGCAATATCTGTTGCATAATTCAATGAATGAATCTTATTTTTGATTCAAACCGTTTTCTCCAGCTTATATGTCAGATTTAGTTCCAAGTGACTCAGCTATTTCCCAAAACGAAAACCACCCTCAAAGGATGACTATTTACCACAATTGAAAAAAGTCAAAAGTATATGTCTCAGGCATTGAATGCGGTATCAAAAGAGGAATCTTCACAGAGTTTTAAGCAGTCTCAAGAATACGTATCTAACATGCCAAAGTGTCTATTTAGAAGGTGGCAACATTCTTTTATTGTATATGTGAGATGTGTTTGTTAAAAGATCCACATCATTACTTTATAGTCAGTTATATTTTATATGCATCATAAACTAAATGCTGATAGTAAGATCACAGCCACCAGAAATATCTCCCTGTGTTTTATACTTCACTGATGATGATTGATGATTTGAGCTAGCTGAGACATCGTAGAGTGCTATTCTCACCACTAAAGAATGTAATACATGTTGTTCAAAGCAATACATAACAATTATTGGTATAAAATGTCCATATTCTCCCCCACCCCCCCGCCGAGCGTTCTCTGTTGTCATTGTTCAAGGCTTCTGCCATGTCCTTCATTATACAGAAAGAGAAAGATCAACATGGAACAGAGGCAGAGCTGCCCTGAGGGACGTACCGTGTATATTGCTTCCTCCAAATATTTGTATAACTGAAATCTTTTAAAAATTAACCAGCTTGGAAATCTTAAGGGAAGAAAACACAGTCGAACAGCGGAAAGAATGGGCAGCCCAATACATGTGTGTATGTGTTGGTGCTGTGGATGGGCAGCGGGTGAGCAAAGACAAGAGCCATAGATTTTGAGAGGTAGGCTGCCCCACTTTGGTCCTTAGACATGTGTTAGTGCCCAGTGGGCCTCTGTATGTACCTACACTGGGAGCCTTCCCATAGTCCCTGTCAGGTCCAGGCAAGGGGGTGTTGGCGCTTGGAGAAGAGCATGAGGTACCAGGCCTCGACCCACGAATTCTGTGTGCCTGCCCTTGTGCGAGTTTCTTAAGGAGGCTCACGCAGATGTGTTGAACGGTTTAAACTAAAGCACTCACCAGATAAATGACGGAAAGGAAAGTCTATCAAGGGGTTGTTCGCCCTGCATTTTATATAGCGTTTTAAAAAATCTCAAGATGGTGGCATTGCTTCCAACTCACCAATTCATTCTCTTCCCCAATCCCTGCCTCGTTGGCCTAGGGTGGCGCATAGGATACGGTCCCGGATTGCCACGCCCAATGGGAGACTGGCTGGGGTGACTAGGCCATGTGTCACAGAGGCAGGCTGAGATAGGCACCTTGAAGGAGAGGTTGGATTTCTGTATTTGGAGAAAAACCAAGGGAAGGTTCTAAGTGGAGGACATTTACTATGAATTTACCATTTAGATTTGGGGGTGATAGGGATATGGACATTCTGATGTTTCTATTAAGGCTGTCAGGGCTTAATGAAGTTCCTCTTGGAGCCAGAGCCACACGTGCTTGTGATGGTTGGATCAATTGATTTACCCACCCTGGGATCAGGGAGCAAACTGGAATCAACAGTGCCACCAAGTGGCGACAGGCTAATCAGCAAGTGGAAACACTGACAGCAACTTCTTCCAGTGTTTTGCCCAAAGTGTCTGTGTCTTTTTCTCTAGAAATACTACCAAGTCTATTTTCCTTTGATGGATCTAGCGAGGATGTCCTGGGAAACGAACCTTTATCTGGCATGTTGCAAAGGCTGGATAGATGATTCTTCTTTATCGAGCCATCAAAACCACTGCAGGCTTGCCCAACAGAGCATGTCATGGAAACAACACCTTGACATACGTGTTTACAGGCCATTTGTGAAAATAGAAGTATGGGGCTGTGTGTGTTGGGATCTGAGAAGTATTTCAAGGTACACTGACCAGGGTTCAAGGTCCAGGATGATAAATACTATAGAAAGTTTGAAATATTACAGATAATACAAATGTCTATATTTAGGAAAGGAAAATATTTATATTATTACAGTCCATGATCTTTTCATTTTTTTTATTTAGAGGATTGGTTTTTCTCATTGTGAAAGCTTTCCTTGTGATAATTTAGCAGGTCGATTTAAAAACAATACATTTTACATGCAATTAAATACTTTGTAAGTAACACAAAATGTTAAGATTCTAAAGATACACAGAAACCTATTTCATTCTTGTCCATTCTTCTATCATGAAGACAAGAGTGTATTTCTGTTTATGCCAAAGTGTTCATTTTTAGATCTAATTTTAGATCCAAAATGTGAGATAAGTTTCTAGCTTTGATTGTTGCCTTCCCCTTACTTTTCTTTTTTTTCCCCCGTGGAATGCCTTCCCTCCATCCACCTTCCCCTCCACTCCCTACAAAACCTGGTTTCCAGAGTAGTACCAATGTCGAGAGCCTGAGTTCTAGAGCCAGTCCCTCAGTGTCTTTTTTATGACCCTGACTCTGCAGTATCCATTTTATTTGACATTTTAGCTGTTTATAATATTGCTTTTCTAAGAGCTAAAGCACTTTTCTTGTGGTCATTAATGGTGTTGGGAAGCCCATAGCTTGGGCTGTTAAGAGGTCTATCAGTTATGTTGTGCCTAAGAGACGTTAACCCCAGAGGAGAGAGATTTCCTCCTACTTTCGGGGTTTCTGGGTGGGAGGGACCGGTGCTAGGAGACTTATGAATGAGATGAAAGTGGGGCACAGAAAAAGAGGAGGGGGTACGAAGGTGAAAGAGAAGCAACAGATCATCAGCTGAAGTCTAACCATGAAAATGGCAGTGGTTTTATTTTTACTGTCAAAAGCAATTTAGGGGCGCCTGGGTGGCACAGCGGCTAAGCGCCTGCCTTCGGTTCAGGGCATGATCCCGGCGTTATGGGATCAAGCCCCACATCAGGCTCCTCCGCTATGAGCCTGCTTCTTCCTCTCCCACTCCCCCTGCTTGTGTTCCCTCTCTCACTGGCTGTCTCTATGTCTGTCAAATAAATAAATAAAAATCTTTAAAAAAAAAAAAGCAATTTAAAGCTTACCTTACTCTTCAGCAAACATGAGGGAGAGGAGTGAAGGAAAAAGCTGTTATTTCTCCCCCTCCCACCTTTTTTTTTTTTTTTTTAAGATTTTATTTATTTATGTGACAGAGACAGCCAGCGAGAGAGGGAACACAGCAGGGGGAGTGGGAGAGGAAGAAGCAGGCTCCCAGCGGAGGAGCCCGATGTGGGACTCGATCCCGGTACACCGGGATCAGGCTCACGCCCTGAGCCGAAGGCAGACGCTTTAACGACTGAGCCACCCAGGCGCCCCCCTCCCACTTTTTAAAAGAAAGGTAGATGCATGATT
This sequence comes from Ursus maritimus, assembly GCF_017311325.1. Lineage (NCBI taxonomy): Eukaryota > Metazoa > Chordata > Mammalia > Carnivora > Ursidae > Ursus > Ursus maritimus. The sequence goes on from NW_024425675.1 coordinate 14,186,901, forward strand.
TTTTAGTACTGTTCAGAACAAGAAGCAAGATAGACTAACAACTTCATGATAAAATCAGTATTACAATGAAGATCATTTTTGAACTGGGGCGGCTATGATTTTAATATGTCATTTTTTGGTAGTAAAATGTACATAACATAAAAGTTACCATTTTGATCCCCTTTAGAAGTACAGTTCGGTGGCATTGAGCTCCCATTGTTGAGCAGCCTTCACCACCATCCATCCATCTCTAGAACTTTTTCATCTTCTAAAGTCAAACTCTCTTCCTATTAAACGCTAACTCCCCATGCCCCCCTCCTCCTAGCCATGAGCAACCACCATTGTGCAATTTCTATGAATTTGACCCCTTTAGGTACCTCATATACAGGGAATCACACAATATTTGTTCTTATCTGACTGGCTCAATTCACTTACCACAGCGCCGTCAAGATTCATCTGTGTTGTAGCGTGTGTCGGAATTCGCTTCCTTTTTGAGGCTCAGTGATAGTCCACTGGACGCGGACCACATTGTGTTTGTGCATTCATCCATTGATAGACACTTGGGTTGCTTCCAACCTTTGGCTCTTGTGATGAATGCTGCCAGGAACATGAATGTGCACATATCTGTTGGAGTCCCTGCTTTCCGTTCTTCTAGGTATATCCCCAGAAAAGGGAGTGCTGGGTCATATGGTGATTCTGTGTTTCCTTCTTTGAGAAGCTGCCATATTGTCTTGCACAGTGACTGCCTCACTTTGCATTCCCACTGCAGTACGCAAGGGTTCCAGTTTCTCCATATCCTTGCCAACACTTGTTATTATTATTTTTTATAATAGCTACCCTCATATGGCTGAAGTGTCATCTCAGTGTAGTTTTGGTTTGCATTTTTCTAATGATCGTTGATGCTGAGCCCCTTTTCAGGTGCCTTTTGGCCATTTGTAGATTTTTTTTTTTTTCTTTTGGTCACCTGCCCGTTCAAGTCCTTTGCTTATTTGTAAATTGCGTTGTTTGTTATTTTGTTGCTGAGTTGTAGAAGTTCTTTGTATATTCTGGCTATTAATCCCTTATCAGATAAATGATATGCAAATATTTTCTAAGGGTAGCTATATTGAAGGGAACTGATTACTGAGGTGGATGATGCCCTAAGCTGGGAAGATCTACCATCCCGTGATGTGACTTAAAAGCTACGGCAGCTAAGGTTTGATAAAAATGAGGGGCACCCTATGGCCAGGCAGTCCGTGGTGCAGAGAAGCTTTCTTTTTTTTTTTTTTTTTTAAAGATTTTATTTATTTATTTGACAGAGATAGAGACAGCCAGCGAGAGAGGGAACACAAGCAGGGGGAGTGGGAGAGGAAGAAGCAGGCTCATAGCGGAGGAGCCTGATGTGGGGCTCGATCCCACAGCACCGGGATCACGCCCTGAGCCGAAGGCAGACGCCCAACCGCTGTGCCACCCAGGTGCCCCCAGAGAAGCTTTCTGATTTGGGCAATGACATCGTGTTTCTAGTAGGACTGGGATCACCATGGTAAAGCAACTTCTACCACCTCTTCTGAGTGTGACAGCTTGGTTATGTGACATCATTGCCATTGGGTGTGACATCACAGATTGCAAATGTAAGTGTGGGAGACCCAGGTAACCAAGTAATGGTGGAGCTGTTCTTCTGTCTTTTTACGTCAGGGGACTGAAGAAGAAAACAAGCTCTCCATTCCAGCTCTTCTGTTATTGGCTAGTGACACGGTCCAGTCAGTCTCCAGCCCAGTTGAAGAAATGAAGAAACTGGTGGGTGTTTGAGAGGTGTTTTTTCCTTGGCATTTATATATTTGTTGCCAGGTTGCTTCGTGGATTTGTCCTTCAAAATGTCGCCACTGTATTTCGACAGTGTGCAGTGGGTATGCCACTCTGATTTCAGAGCAGAGAAACATTTCTTTCATCCTATTTCCTTCTTTCTTTTTCTTCTTTTTTGGGGGGGTTATATTGGTAAAAGAAATTAAATGAGTAAATGAGAAGCAACATTTTACTAGGGAGGCATTAATAAGAGAGTCTCTCCTTTAACAACATTTTCTGTGCAGAGAATGGTATCAGTGTCTAGCAGGAATCCCATAGCGACCAATGGCAGGGTTTCTGCCTGCAGTCAGCCATCAGCCTCGTTGGGCCTACATCTAAAAAGACACTGGGATGTGTGGAGCAGACCTGGTTCAAATAATAAATGCTGGCTAATTGAATTTAAATTAAAAAAAAAAAAGAAAAAATCAAAATGTTTGTGCTAAAGGATGTGGATCATAGGGTCCTTAGGCCTAGGTGTGGGGAGAAACCATGAAAAGGCAAGGATTTTGAGCAAAGATTTGAAAGAAGGGAATAATGTGGATTGGCATAAAAACAAAATTGTCATTGTAGTGGGACTTTTAGAGAGTTCTGATCTCTTTCCTGTCTTGCTGTGTGTAACAAGATTCATGGAAATCCATTAGGTATGAGGATTTGTTTGACTTCGGGTAGGGGGCAATGGGGGGAAAGAAAGTAGTAGAATTATTGAATATAACGAATGAAGGCCTTTGTCCAGGGTTAGGGAATGTGTAACTTCTTGAGAGGTCATGATGGGCCTTTCCAAACTCCGGTCCCTCTTTGTGGAGGTCACACAGCATGTGCCTATTGGTCTCAGCCCCTGTCCCGGTACAGAGTCGGCCTTGGTGGCACCTGCGTTGTGGAGCAGTAGTCACTTCCTTCTTGACTCATTTTAGTTGTGACTAGAGTACAGTTGACCTGGCAGCCGAGTCCTGAGCTGCCTGTGGGGTTGGTGTGGAGCCCTTTGGCCTGCCCTTCCATTTCTTGTCTTCCCTGTTACGGCAGCCAAAGCCCCATGGCCTGCCTTTCCCTTGTCCTGCACCTGTTTCAGGGGATTTGTCATTGGCTTCTGATAAAAGTGGCACCTCTAGCATAAAGGGTAGAATAGTGACCCCCCCAAAAGATATGTCTACCTAGAACCTCAGGATGTGACCCTTTTTCTAATAATGGTCATGGCAGATATAATTAAAGTCTGGTTCTCTGGATAAGAGCATCTAGATTGGATAGGCCCTCAATCCAATAAGTGTCCTCGTAAGAGACAGAAGAAGAAGAAGGGACACAGATACTAAGATTCTGGGAGGCGGGGCCTGGAACTGATCCTCCCCCAGAACTTCTTGAAAGAGCCACCCTGCCAGAATCTTGATTTCAAACTTTAGGTCTCCAGGACTGTGAAAGAATTGTTAGGACCCCTGTAGGAAACCAATCGATCCTGTTTGCTGGATATGTTAGCAGAATGGTCGTTCAGTGCACAGAAGGACACGTAGAGCTTTAGGACGGGAAGAATCCCGGAGACACCTAGGTCAGGCATTTCCAGCGTGGTTGCACACTGAGATCACCTGGAGAACTTTAAAAAAGGATAGGATGCTTTCAAAGGGTCTCTGGAAGCGAGGTTAAGGATGAAGCATCCTAGGTGATTTTAATGCCCAACCTGGGTTCAGAACCAGTGCCCCATTTTACAGAAGGGGGAACCGAGACTTGGCAAACCTGCCCTGTGGGCCAGAGAAAGCTTTAAAACCCTTCTGTGGAGCATGAGAAGGAGAAAAAGCACTTGCTGGAGGAGGACAGAGGACGGTGTTTGTAAAACAGAAAGTTAGGGAAACAAGGGAAAGAAATGAATGAATTTATCTCATTCTTGGGTTTTGTAGGTCCTAGGAAGAAATATTTTTTGATCACCCCCCCAACCCTGTTTTTAAAGAACATTTGTTCACATAAGACAAATATATTCCTTCTTGGACATGTCTGCCAATTTAAAATATGTATGAATTTTATTACCACCACAAATGAAGAGTCTCAGTTTTTTTTCTTCCCTTAAGAAATCTGAATAGTCTAGATTTCCGTTATGGCAAAGGAGGTGAATAATTGTGTTTGAAGTCTTATTATGCTAAGTGTTTTAGTAAATAACACCAAAGATTTAATGTTCAGAGTAATTGTTTAAAAAAAAAAAAAAAAAGAAAGAGTGTCTGTTGAAACAGGACCTGGGTTTCTGGGATGTGGTATTAAATCTAATCACCCCACTTAGGTTATCCCTCCTTTGGAGACTCATAAAGATAAGGGCAACAGGATAATTGGGATATTATGTACTCTTTAAAACAGCATGATTTAGTCCAAGTAGGAATTGCTGGGGCTCTAAATTAATCCCCTGGGGAATAAATGAAAAATATATATGTGATATATTATGGAGGTATATATTTTGGTGCTTTGATATCATGGAGTGTCTCCCATTAATCTGTCATTAATTTGAACCGGGGCAATCTGACGGTGATTAAAGCATATCTCGATAATCAGAAGCTAAAGAAGCCCACCGAGAGATTTACTTAAATGATCTAATCAGCTTTTCTTTTCATAGAAGACACAAAACTGAGGTCCTGACAACTCGAGGGCATTAACAATCCCAGGGCACTTTTCATAAGAGTCCGGGTATTTAGCCCCAGTGTCCTGGCCAAATTCCAACTCCAGTAATGCCATTTTGCCTCCCGAATGTCCCCCTGCAGCTACCAGTGGCTACAGTATTATTCTTCCCTTCCTGCCCCAAAGTGTGAGGCTTTGTGAGGACGTGGCACTGTGTGCTGCAAATCCGAGGCTTCATTTCTATTCCGAGTGCCTGCATTTTGGCTAAGCTGCCGTAAGTACGTGGTAGGGGATATTCACATGACTTCCATTATAAGGGGGAAATTGCAGAAGACTTATTCCTTTGGAGAACTTGTTTTCATCGTTGGTAAAAAATGATACTGTGATTACTACTGTTAGGTAAAATTAGACGAGCATCAGCTATGAATACCAGTATGTACATTTTTATTCCTGTGTACCTTATTTTGGTCTGTCGGTCAGATACAATGACGATGACTGGTGAGATTTCTGTTCTTGCACTGGCCCATGCCGGGTTGTACTAAAATTTGTAACAGGAACTAGTTCTTGGTTTGTTAAGAAAATGTAAGTAAAGACTTAAAAGTGTTGCAAAATGCAGAAGATTTAAGTGTGGGATGACATGCGGGTGAATAGGCCTAAGTTTCATTGAGAAAATCCTGATTTGGAGAGCAGAGAGATGTATTTTTTTTGGTCTGGCCAGTGGTTTCATAATTGTACAACTGGACAGCTTGATAAGCTATTTCTGGAATCCTGTTTTTCGAAACAGTCTGTGTTCCCTCAGAGGGGTGACTTCCAACTGATGGGCATGAGTGCAATGCCGTGGGGAGGACTTGGTTGCTTTTCACGAACAGGACTGCTCATGGCACTTGTGAGTGGCTCCATGTCTCCTCTCTCTCGGAGGATTGGGAGAAACCAAGAAAGAACTTCTGAAGGGATTGAGGGAAACCGAGGCAGAAAGCTGGTAGAAAAGGGTATACAGTCCTGACAAAAAAAAGATGAAAAAGTCCAAAGGGTCCCAGGGGGATAACCTAAATATTTCAGATTTTAGAGGTTGAAATTTTCAGCGAATTAGATCATCAGTCCGCATCTAGACCTTCAAGCCCCGTTTCTCATGATTTCCTTCTTTGACATTAGCCAGGACTTTTTGGTTGCAAATACAGTGACTCAACACGAACGCTTACCACCGTAGAGGACACACCAGCTTGCTGAGCTGCTGGTCCCAGGGTTATCACGTGTCAGCCCTTCACCCTCCCTCAACTCTTTTCCAGGTAGTCTCTGTCCCTTGCGGTGGTTAAAATGGCTTCTTTTCAGCTCCAGGCTTACATCCTAGCCAGCTCAGCAGAAAGAACTTTCCTTCCCCGCCAGTTTGAATGAAAGCTACAAGATTACTTGGCTAGGTCTGATTTCAGTCTCATGCCCATTTCTGCCGCCAGGAGGATGACTCACATGGAAGGGGTAGGGGTGAGATGAGCTGGACTCAGGCCAGAGGGACTGGGTGCATTCCAAAAGCAGAGGGCAAGCGGTTGCTACCGGGAGGAGCAATATGGACACCGAGCATCGAAACGCAAACGTCTGTCTCTGACATGTAAATTGCAATGCATTTATTGGACAGTGCTGACCTACATTTGTTTTGATTTTGTAAAAGGGTTCAACACATTTGACCATGTGGATGTTAAATGTAGAATCATGGAGCTGGCCGCCCCATCCCGTTTCCCACCGAGTAGAGAGAAGTTCACAATTTTGGTGTCCAAGCCAAGGAGTCTTTCAGCTTCTACTTGAATTCCTCTAGGGATATTGTGTTTATTACTCCATAAGGCAGTGTATTTTATTATAATATGAATTTGTGCTAACGGTTGTTAACGGGTTTTGTGCTAATGGCTCCCCTTGACTCTCTGTTGATGGTCTCTTTTCTGAGCTTTGGAGTTAATATGGAGTAAATTTCATCTTTCCAAGCCATGGTCTCTCAGCTCTTTCAAATTTCATTTTGTCTCTTTGCTATATGCACCTGTTTCTCTTCGTTGTTCCCAACTCCTTTCTTTCCCTCTTTCTGCTTTTTCTTTTCCATAATATAAAGAAAGCTTATGGGTGCTCATTATCAAAGGGAACTCTGTCTCTCCAATTTCATGACAGTTGTTAGACAGGCAATTCACTTTTAGAAGTTTCTCAAGTTTCTTTATGAATTACAGATTGGGGCTCAATGTAAAGAGTTTATCATGAAAGTAAAATTTAAAAATAGCACTCTCAAAACATTTATGTACCCAATTTTAAAAATGAAGTCAAATGATTTCAGAAACATAGGCTGTTCAAATGTGTGTGTGTGTGTTCTAAGTTTTCTATAAGACGGAACAAATGGGGCATGATGAAGATAATTCTGGGGTGTCCTTAAGTAACCCACGAATAGAAATATTCAGCTAAACTGTAAGAGAACAATGATTTTGTAGATCAGAATTTAGATTCTAATGCACACTTGACCTAGTAAATCAACTCCTAAGAAAGGATGTTGCATTGTTCTCTCTGTGTTGTGATGTTTTTAGCACGGTAAGTCCAAGCAGAGACTATTAAACTCTTGGCCTTTCAAAGGAAATTCAGAGGCTTAGATTCCACTCCTTTATTAATAATTCGCTGCTTGCATTAGCCATTTACATTTCTGGATCAGTGTCATTTTCCTTTAGCTAAGTATCTTAGACATTATTTGTTAGAGATGGTGTGTATCGAATGTATTTTAAATCAGAGATGCTGTGTGTCGAATGTATTTTAAATCAGATCTCCTTAATCACTAAATTTGGCTGTGATTTGTAACTTTTAGTTTATAGGCACTAGCACGAATATAATACAATTTATCAACAATGAATTTCTATCATCTTTATAGGAAATAACAAATGTATTCATGTATTTAGGTGATTTTTACTGTGTTCATGGAAAGTTCACAAATAACTAGCTCACATATCGTATGTCTGGTTTGTAAGAGTATGTGGAGAAGGAAATTTGGCGTCGTCAAGACACTTCTTACACGATGGGAAGAAGAGACTGAGTGGACTTGAACTGAGCTATCCGAGCCTATGAGGATGGGAGGGAGGGACCCATGTCTTAGGAAGAATGCATGCATTGTCTCCTCCCTTTTCCACAGAGCTTAATGTTGATGTGGAAAGATTGATGGGCCCCGAGTTGGCAGAACTATTAGTCTAAGAGGAGGATGAATTGAGGGTGAAGGTGTGGAAGGAGAGAGAGGAGAGCTAGCACGTAACCGGGTGTAATAGAGGTGTGCAGCTGCCGACGGTGAGACCAGAAGAGCTACTTGTCACATGCAATTGCGACTGAAACCCATCACCCTGCCTTTGTTAATGTTCGTACCCGGTGCAATTTCTTTTCCAGTGACTGTTCCAGGAATAATGTGCCAGATGGAGTGCGAGTGTTCGTGGGTCGGGTGATATGCTATTACTAGTCCCATCTGCTCGCTGCCCCTGGGACTTTTCAGCTGCAGATTAAAGACTAATACTGAGTGACAGACGCCAAATGGGCAATCCTCATACATAGTAGGTGCTCAATAAATGCCACTGGATTTGAGTGAAGCCACTAGTGGTGGCTGGGGCAGCTTTTGCAGCAAGAGACATGGGTTAAGACATTAATGTGTTTTAGAACAGTTTCTACCTACAATTCAGAAGTAAACAATTTCCTTCCTTCCCGCCGTTCTTTTTTCGCAAACAAGTATTTTCTGAGAACTTGCTAAGCACTCAGTTCATTTTAGGTACTGTGTGTGGACAACAATCATATAAGACTTGTTTTTCATGAAGTTGAGGCTGGGTGCCTCATTTTTTACCCCCAACACTTGCCTTTTTTCCTTTTATCATCTCGAATCCTCCCAAATTATTGTCAGATTTGAAGAAAGCAAAACAACGCTTCTGTTTACTTGTGTATTAAACAGAAAACTGGGGTCAATTTCATAATTTAAATACAAAAGAAAATTGCAGGAGTTCAGTTTCTCTCTAAGGAAAGCATATGCTGTGGGTTAGATTTTTCTCTCCACTGAAAGGGGGTTTTCTTCCTGTTCCTTAAATCCACTTCCACGTTTGTGAAGGATCTTTTTCCAGGGCCATCAAGGAAAAACAAAAAAAAAGAAACCAAAAAACCCAAAAAACTAAAAATCTTTCGACTCAGTAAAACGTCACAGTGACTCATTATTGGGTAGACTCAGATATACAGGGACTACAAGTACTACATTTACTAAGTATTTATCCCAACACAAGTTCCTACTGCCGATTACAAAGCCCCTTGTCCCCTTCATTTCTTCCCGCTTTTAGCCTATCTCATTCTCAAAGATTTTTTTTTCCCCTGCTTGTATACGTTGCTTAATTTCCTTTTCCAGGTTACTTTTTTTTTCTTTTTTCAATCTGTCTTTACATCTCTATGGCATCTATCACCATAGCACCCAGTTTAATAGTATCTGGGCCAATTATTCTATTTTTAAGACACAATGGGTTGGTTTGTTAACAGAATTTATATTGCATTTCCAGTTATGGGCATTTCCAGGTAATTGCTTAAGTTTGATATGGTGGAAAGATGGTTTGCAATATTTTTAGAAATAGGAATTAGAAATACATCTCCTAAAATCATTGGTTTTAAAACATTGGTAACAATAAAAAGCAGAATACATTTAATTAGAAAAAGTAAGTAAAAGCTTTTAGTTGCCTTAACTGGTTAACAAAACTAGACTTTGAAAGAGAATTGTGTGTATTGTTAATTTTTTTTCCTTAAGGTTGGGTTAGAGCCCTACGTACTGAATGTGAAATCTCAATTTTTTCTTTTCGTCCTTGGCCATTGTGTTTACTATTATTGTGGTGGTTGGCCTGGATTGTTTTTCTGAAAAGGAAACGCCCTTACCAGATAAAAATCAGGGCTTATCTTTGCTTTGCAGTGAAATCCCAAAATAGCATACAAGTTTTTAAGGAGTTGAACAAATCCATAGAAATCAGAAAGGAAATATATATATATTTAGAAATCCATTTGAATTCTAATTGTTTTTTGACCTCTACTATGTACTTAAATATGTGCTAGTTTTCTATTTTAAGCATTGATCATCAGTGCGGTTCTTAAACAACAAACAAAACCAAATGAAATAAAAAACCCCAAGTTAAGAAAAAACCCCAGCAAACCTTTAACTCAGAGATATTTAAAAGCAATTCTGTTGGGCAGCGAGAAATTAGGAGGAAAATACAACCCATGCTGATTTTCTAGGTTTGAATAGAAACTGTGATGATTCCAGTTACGTTTCCATGGATTTCATTAAAGAGGCATTTCAGCTCCATGTGACTCATTACTACTTACTTACCAAGTTTGATTAAATATGGTATTCTAATGTTAATCTAAAATATTAAGTATCTAATGACTGTTATTTAATATTAATTGCAAATTTAGAGCGTTAGGTCTCATACAGAATAGAAGACACAGCCTGGGTCCTCGATGGCACTTGAGGAATGATCTGTGAGCACGGCCATGCATGCGACGTGCGTGCGGGTGGGTGTCTGAGGAGGTCAGAAATAAGGCTGAAAGGTATGATGGTGTTGGAGTGTCACTGTCGTGTGCCGTTGAGCATCGTGTGTAAATGACAGGGGGTTTGCTGTGCTCTTTCTCAGTCCTTGGAACAGCAGGGCAGAGATCCCAATGTCCCAGGGGTCCCCAGGCTAACATCACTCTGACCCTCCTGTATCTGGGGCCTCTTGTGAGACGTTTATCTCTATTGCTTGATCATTTGCATATTCAACTTGCAACTTCATTTCTCCTCTGCAGAAGAATCACTGTTCTAGATTCACCTCCCTGAGCAGAGCTTAGTCATTCTTTTCCTCCTCTGGTCCCTTAATGTGCTCCCTCTTCTCAAATGCTCAGAACATTGGTATGAATCGGTCTTACCTTCTCAAGACCTCATTTCAAGTCCAGCTTTGATTGTGTTGTAGTAATAGACTGCTGGGGACTTCGGCGTGGGCCAAAGAAGACACATACCTAAATTTTTCAGCTATGGGAACAGGGCAACAAAATTCCCAACAGCACTCCTGGGCGTACACAACAGATTCCTGTGAAAAATCTCATCTTCGTCTCTTTATTTCCTTTTCCTTGTTTCCTCTCCCACAACTTCTGCTGTCTCTCACCCTGATGTGTTGTGATAGGGGGTTTTCTTAGCTCAGTGGCCAAGAATTTATCTGTATTGATTTGTCACATTGCACCTGCTGAAATCCTAACAAAAAACTTGGCCTAAGGAATAGAAGTCAGTCTGATAAACTTAAACCTCACGAACTACGCAGCGGCTGTGCACATATAGAACACTACCAGAATCTTCCTCCCCGACTGCTTCGATATTCTTGTTTTATGCCTTCACTCTTTTCATTGGGCTTGCCCTTTGGGTGTCAGGAAGTAGGGAAAATGAATTTCATGATGATCGTCTTATCCAGCAGAAGCAGACACTTGACTCTCGGGCTATGTGGTTGCATCCGTAGTTTATGTTAGCATGAAGTGTAGCAGTTTGCAGACTGTTGGCTCTAGAACAGCCTCGCAGCTGGAGGTGCACAGCCCTGGCAGGGGAGAAACTAACGCCAAAGGGTCACTTTATTTAGGTGGCTTAGTCCCTTGTGACTGTGAGGTTGAGAAGGACCCAGCCATCTCTAGGGGCAAAAACATTGTTTACATGAAGAACAATAGTGGTGTAATATTTTTTCTCCTTTTTTCTTTTCTTGATTTAATCTGAAGAGCTTTACTCCCTCCCAGAATCTCTGAATTTTCCTTTATGGCCAGTGTTTGCAATGCTGGGGTAGAGCTGTACTTTCTCCAACTTTGGAGAAGTTTAGGTAGACAAACTTGTGAAAACACTGTTTATACAAAACAGCAAATTTCACTTCGTGTTAGGAATTTCTACCTGTTAATTTATTCATTCGCTCAAAAAATGTGTATCAAATGCCTTCAAAGCACAAGGCTCAGTTTAGGAGCCGAGGATACAGCGGTTTCCTTGCTCTCGTGGAACTTCATTCTAGTGAAGGGAGACCGATTAAAACAAGAAGGCAAATAGCTCATCTGTCACCTGCTGTCAGATGCTATGGAAACAGTGAGGCAGGGAAAGAGAATGCTGGATTGAAGGGTGGGTTACTATTCTAGGCAGGATGTCAGGGATGGTCTCTAATGAGGTGACATTTGAGCCGAGACCGGATGGAAGTGAGGGCGTGAGCTGTGAAGATGTTTGAGGGAAGAGCAAGTATAAAGGGAGGAGGTGGAAGCACGTGGGTGTGTTGGGCAAAAAGGAAGAAGGACAATGAATGGAGAGCGTAAGGGCAAAGGAAGCAGGGAGATGAAGCCAGAGAGAGGGGGTTGGATTGAAGCAGGAATTGTTTAGGGTCTCTCAGGGGATTTTAAGAATGTTGGCTTTCACTCTGAGTGATGCTATCTGATTCATGTTTTAGAAGTTCCACCAGGTTGCTATGTTGAGAAGAAGCTCTTGGGTGGGCGCAAGGAGTCTATCACAGTAATCCCGGTGAGAAATGATGGGGTCTGCATCATGCTAGGAATAGCGGAAGAGATTGGAAGAGGTCATATTCTAAACCTAGTTTGGAGGTGAAGCCATTGGGATTTACCTTGGGAGGTAGGGTGTAAAAAATGCAAGGAGTCAGATATCACTCTTTTTTTAAAATCTGAACATTTGGTCAGTGAGTAGTAATTTACCGAAATGGAAGGGACTGGAGGAGGCACAGGTTATCGGGGGAGAGTCAGAAGTTGGGTGCAGGACTTATTAGGGTTGAGATGTCTATAAGACATGGAGAATGAGGTGTCAAGAAGGCAAGGGAATACGGCAGATCCAGAGATCAAGAACAATTACAGGCTGGAGCCATGAGTGCAGAAAAAGTGTTTCAGGCCATGAGACTGGCTGAGATTAAGTAGGTGTGGGTACATATAGAAAATAAAGAGGTATAGTGACTGAGCTCTGAGCCATCCCAAGGTTAGGGTGACAAGAAACTATCCATGTATGTGAAGAAGACTGAGCCAGTGTATTAGTTTCCAATAGCTGCTGTAACGAGGTACCAGAAACTGGGTGACTTAGAACAACAGAAATTCACTGTGTCACAGTTCCAGAAGCTAGAAGTCCGAAAGCAAGGTGTCAACAGGGCCATGCTACCTCTGATGGCGCTTGGGGACAATTCTTCCGTGCTTCCTCTAGCTTTTGGGGTTTTCCTACCACCTTTGCATTCCCCATAGGTGCTCCTCTCCGGTCGCACAGTCTTCTTCTCCTGTGTGTCTTCACTCTGTGCGTGTCGGTGTCCAGATTTCCCCTTTTCATAAGGACGCTAGTCATTTTGGATGAAGACCCACCCTAATGACCTCATCTTCACTCGGTTAAATCTTCAAAGACCTTATTTCCAAATAAGGTCACATTCTCAGGTACTGGGCTTTAGGTCTTCAACGTATCTTTTTTGAGGGACACAAGTCAACCCATAAGAGCCAGTGAGAAGCCAGAGAATGTGGTGTTCTGGAAGCTAAGTGAAGAATGTGTTTCAGGCAGGAAGGCTGGATGAACGGGGTGAGAGGCTGCTGACAGACCAAACAAGATGACCAGGAAGGACTGACCAGGGATTGAGCCATGTAGGGGTCATTGGTGTCTTAGCGATGAGTGATTTCGGCTTAATGGTTCAGTGATGAAAATTGGGTTGATGTTCAAGACAGGATGGAAAACAGGAGTTAGAGAAAGCAAGCATAGACAGTTTTTTTGAGGAGTTTTTCATGTAGGGCAAGAGAAAAATAAGGTGGTGGCCATGGAGAAACCAGAGTTCAAAGGATTTTCTTTTTTTTTAAACACAGTGGAAGAAATAGCAGCATGTTTATATACCAATGTGAGTGAACCACTAGAGGGGGAAATGTTACAGGAAAAAGGGGACCATTTCCAGAGTGATGTCTTTGGGTAGGCAAGAGGGTGTGGGAGCTAATAAGCTCTCCACAAGCCCTTCAGGCAATTCTGATACACACCCAAGATTGAGAATCACTGTTCCAGATGATCTCTAGAAAATTCTGTGTCTTGTGATGTATTTTACCCCATCCCTGAATCTGAAATCCTTTGTTTGTTTAGAAGGTTGGTGATTGCCTAGCAGGCACAGAGAATGCGTTAAGAAGAATTTGACTACAGCGTTGTACAGGGAGTTGTGCCTTAGGGAATGGCAGCTCTCCATCTGTGCTTTACTCCAAGGGTTTAAAAAGCTGTACTGTGTCTTTAAACTGCTCCTCCTGCCATTCAGAGGTGCCTCTTCAACACTGCCTGGGAGATCTGGCTGCTTCTCCAGCCTCTATTTTTAGATGACCCTGCATCAAACCCCAGCAGAGTGAAGAGTGTGTCATGGGGACTTGAAATATTTGTATTTGGCAGGACTTAGACTCTGTAAAACAAGTTAGTGTCCTAATACCCAAATGCTATTATATCAAATTTTCGTGTATTGAGTTTACTTAAAATAGGACCTAGTATTTCCGTTAAAATCCTTCCAAAGAAAGACCTCCAGTTCTGATCATCCGATGATTGTGTGATTTTGTTGGGTTCATTGTAAATCGTAGCTGTGGGTTAGTGTGACCACCTAATGTGATGGCACCTTGGAGTCACCTTTATTTGAAAATGGACAGTTTCCAATAAGAAGTACAGTTTCCGTACTTTGTTTCTTGAGTTGGTTCATTCTTTAATTCTCCTGTTAGAATACTGAAAAAAGTGGAGACAGTGGAAAGAGTTTTAATCAAAGTAGCACTGACTTCACTTTGAGTAAAATAACTTGCCGTAAACAGATGTTTGGCTAGTACAGAGAATGGTGCCTTACTAGCTGTTGAACTTACTTTGAGAATGCTGACTCCACATTATTTGGTGGAAGATCTGATTTGGTAGAAGATCGCTCTATCCCCCACTCTCCGAGGTCTACATTTCTCAAGGGGACATTTCCTCCTCCCTCCTTTGAAGAATTCAGAAAGGATTTGAATCACCTTTTGGTACTAGGAAATTATTTCCCTAATTTCTCTGAGTGTGTCTAAGGAAATTCAGAACCAGCCTTACCTTTTAGTGTTCTGGGATTTTGCTAATTCTGTGTGTGCTCGTCGAATATTGACATTTTTACCCTGGAGCAAGCATTCACTCATAAGATATCCCGCAGATGGAGGTCTCTGTGCCCAGCACCGGTGACATAGAGCAGGAGGGGTGCAGGGTCTCATGGGGCTGACCGTCTAGCAAACAACATTTGTAACACGTCCAGTGTGATAAGAGCAATGGTGGATTCAGGCCCTGGGGCCCAGGCTGCCCAGGTGAGAGGGCTTCCCCCTGACTGGCTGGTGTGGCAGTCCGTGCTCAGCATGGTCGGTGGAGGGAAGAGACAGTGGAGCTTTTCCGCTATGTGATCTTTAAATACTTTATAATAACTTATACTACAACATTTCACATTCTGTATTCAGTTGCTTTCATAGCCATCTATTTCATCCTCACAAACACCCTGCCTCTAGGCAGACCAGGAGAGAAAGTCAAGGCTTATAACCTTTGACCTGTTCAATTTCACACAGTTGGTACGTGTAGGAGCCGAGCCTAAAACCCAGGGCATGAGTCCTGGTTCAGATGTTTTACACCCATAATTAGGAAAACCTTTAGTTCTGAAATGAACCAACTCATGTTCTAGAACCACTGACAGTTTGACAGTTGTTTAAAGGATGTTTGAACTGTCTTGAAGTTTCCTTGAAATTGTAAATCTTTAGATGCACCTCTCAAATAATAATAGCTTTGCAAAGTTTTAAGAAAGTCTGAGGTTGATGACTGAGATGACTTCGTGTTTAATGTTGCATTTGATAAGCGTGCCATAAATTATGTTGGTTCGTTGAGGAGTTATTTTTAAAATGCATTGTAAAACTTTACGCACACTGTCATTGTTCCTGAAGGAGATCTTGGCTTGTACTTTTCAGATATGAAATTTTATGACTGATAGCAGATAGGTTTTTTTTTTTTCTTGTTTTTTCCTTCCTCTCGTTCCCCATATTTTTAAGGTGTACCTTTATAAGTGATTGAAGCTGTTTTTTTGTGGTTTTGAAATGATTTCTGTTTGATTGCTTTAAAACTTGCAGTGAAGCTTTATCTAACAGAATAATTTAGTGCCCGGTTTCACTTAAAGCACCTTCCAAAAGTCTAGAAGAGCAAGAATGGATCCTATGTGTGTTCTGCTGGGCCACAGAGAATGTGCTGCTAGCAAGATCACAGGCAGAGTGAAAGGAGACACGTCTACTGTATTTGAACTAACCCTGGCTCTTGATCAGAATGGAAGGCCTGATGGACTGAGGCCCTAGCCAGGTCCCAGAGCCTCTGGGATAAATGATGTTCATTTTGATAATAGCTGTTCTTAGTAATATTTCTGAGAAAACACACAAAACTGATTGCAGTTGACTGTAAAAATGACTTTTGCCCTGTTCGGTTTGCCCTGTTTTCAGTTAATTGAGGCATCTTCCAGTAAAAATAGATTTAAAGTGGGAGCTTTCCCCTATGGTGGTGGAGTAAGAGGGTGATCAAGACTGTCTGATTGACTGAAGAAATTCAGAGAAGCAAAATAAGTCTAGTTTTAAATATTCTGTTAATGTCATATTAGGTTATGAATACATTAACAGTAGAGACATTTCTAAGACAGTCTTGGGGATTTCAAAGGTCATCAGGGGTCATCCAGACTCCTAACAGATCTCGGATTTGGGAACTGGTTCATGGTAACCTCTACCTCTGACTACGTAGAGTTAACACAAGGATACAAACTGGACTGTTTGACGTTTCTTGGGCATGTCCAGTGTCCCTCTGCTGCCCTCTTTTGAAATGCTGCTTTCTTGGCGCAAAGGCCTAGTCTCTCCATGACTACCTACCCACTCAGATGCGTGACCCAATCTTATGGCAGGAGTCAAATAGCAGCCCTCTTTAGGAAGTCCTGCTCCCAAGTGGGCGTCATCTCTCTTTCCTCGGGAAACCCCATATAACCTCTGTGCTTTCTTTTTATGCAGTTACATCTGTGAAAGTCCCCAGTGCTGACCTGGCACATAGACACTCACGGAATGCCAGCTTTCCTTCTTTCTTTTTATTCTGTCTTATTTTGTGGCTTATTTGTGTCTATGTCTTTTTTACTTTTAGCAATTAGTAGAATCGATGTCACTGCTTCTACTTGCTTTAAAATACTTTATCTGATAAAATATATTCTATATGCAAATGACTATAAATTAAACACATAGTTTAAAGAATCAGAAAATCCACACCTGTGTACCCGCCACTGAGCTTAAGGGAGACAGCCAGTACTGCATGGAGCCCTCTGTCTTAGTCCACGGGGGCTCTATCACAAAATATATATGGCTTGGGTGGCTTTAACAACACACGTTTCTTTCTCAGAGTTCTGGAAGCTGGAAAGTCTAAGTTCAAGATGCTGGAAGATTTGGTGTCTTGTGAGGGCCGTTTCCAGGTTCATAGACGGTCATCCTCTTCTTGTGTCCTCTCTTGGTAGAAGGGGCAAGGGAGCTCTCCGGGGCCTCTTTTTTAAGGGCACCAATCCCCTTCATGAGGATTCTACCCTCATGACCTAACTACCTCCCAGAGGCTCCACCTCCGAACGCCATCACCTTGATGGGTAGGATTTCAAGCTGTGAATTTGGGGAGGACTGGAACATTCGGAACATAACACCCTCCCTGACCCAATCCTCTCCCTCCTGGCGTAACTGCCATCCTGAATTTTGTGTTTAGAATTTTCTTTTATAGTTAATCTGTATGTGGACAATTCCAGAAACAATATATTTCTTGACTTTATGTCTCCTTGAACTTGATATTAGTGGAATGAGATGGTGTGTATTCTCCTGTGACCTGCTTTACTCAAGATCATACTTTTGGAGTTCATCCACGCTGCTGTGGGTCTCTCTGCATCACTGCTGTGATTTTCACTGTGCTGTGGTATCCGGTGTGGAATAGATCCATTTTTGTTGTTGTTGTTGTTGTTGTTTTTTGATATGACAACGTGAGTGTAAATATGCAAGAGAGTCAAGTCTAGAAGTACCAAGGAGTGAAATGACCAGGCAGGTCTATGTGCATTTTCAACATTTCTGGGTGTGATGCCATTTGTTGTCCAAAATGCTTGTGTGGATTTATTCTACCACCGGAAGTGTATACTTGCCCCTGTTGCTCCAAAACCTCCCTGTTGCTTTTCAAGTGCCCGGATGGACCATAGCTGTCTTTGCATTTCTAGTTTTTAACCTGAGACTTTGCACAATTTAGGAAATTGTGATTCAAGAGTTGAGTCAGTTTCGTCTTCCTCTCTGAAATATTCTTTTCTTAAAATTATGATAATATTTTTTTATTATATTATGTTAGTATTCTTTATTTGTTTTTATAAACAAAAGGGAGCACTATGTAGGACTGAGTCCAAGCTGGAATCAGGAATCTGAGTATAAGCTGTGGCCCCACAACTGAGAGTGTCACGATGGCAAAACGTTCTCTACTGTGCAGAACAGATAATCCTCCCTATGTTGTGGTTTGGAGACATCTTACATGGTAGCCAGCCCATGTTGGAGTTCAGTTAATGCTAGATGCTCTATGCGTCCCATCTAACTCAGCTCCAGCATTAATGTAGGACGTTTTGAACACGGTTCGTTGGTCTGCATTGTGATGAATCACCCAGAGACAACTAAGCCTCAGGACAAACAAAGCATTTGTCTGTGTAGCCGCAGGGCAGCCCATAGCCAAGCTACTCTGGCTGATTTTAACATGCGTGTCCCTATATCGCATCTCCTTCAAGCCATTCTGGATAGTTTCTTTTCATTCTCACACCGGGGCTTTGTGAACTCTCTCGTAGGAATTGTGGCGACTTCTGAAGCTAATTTAGTTGGATCTTCTGGACCACAGGCTTGTCACAGAGTTGGGTGGCAGGAGCAGTTGTGTAAATTGGAGTTTATTTAAACACAAACTGCTTACTGTGTGCTCGACCTGTTCAAAGCCCTTCACAGATGTTCATTCCTAGCTTCCTCCTACCGGTGTCCTCATAACAATAACATATTGCTATTATTGCCACTTCAGAGACGAGGGAACTGAGACACAGAGGGGTTCAATAACACGCCCAAGTGATAGAGCTGGTGGCTGGCGGAGCCAGGAGGCAGTCACTTGTCTAACGGTTACCTTAAGCTAGCGAAGCGGGTGAGTGGATGTCCACGTATTTCCCATGATCCTTTCGTGCCCTAACCTTTGTGTGTCAATACAACATCAACACCAAAGTTAAAAGAGCTATAACTTTGATGCCGGAGTGTCCCCACCTTAGTCCTGCTTCTTATAGGTGCACGAATGGACAGACTTACAAAAATTATTGCTAGCTGAACATCCCCTTCTTTACAATGTCTCTTGAGGTCTAAGAGAAACTAGTACTCAGATTTGTAAATAGTTTTCCTGAAATTATGGATTTAAAAAGATTTGCTTGGGCTCCTTTCCAATTTCTTAGTCTTAGCTCAAGATTGTAACTTGTTATGGTGCTTCTGATGAAATTAAGAAAGCATATGGTTGTAAAACTTTTTAATAGCTGAAGCTTAAAAAATATTCTCAGTATCAATGACTCCTGCAGATAGAATGAAGTATGTCGATTTGGAAATTAACTGGATACATTTTCTGCTTTCAGTGTAGAAATTTATGTCCTTCGCAAAAAAAAAAAAAAAAAAAAAAAAGCCAGAAAAAAAGAAACTTCATTAGTTTGTATTTTCAGCCAGAAGTAAGAACTCTTTAAAAGCAACTCTGTTTTATGAGGTTAACATTAAGACATCTAAATCTGTCTTATCTTGCAGAGCCTGGGTAATTAACTCTCAAGTGTCCCGACATTGAACTATTTGGGCATTTTTGGGTACTGTAATTGTACTATATGCCTTAGAGTAAATGCCAAGTCATAGTTTTTTTTTTTTTTTTAATCCCGAGTTTCAATAAAATACAATTAATTTGAATGGCATTAACAGAGATCTCAGACAGAGCATGGCATTTTCATAGTTTTCAGAAGTCTCAGAACATTTTGGAAAAATACATTAGTGCTGTGGTCCTTCCCTTCATCTACATCCGGGAGAATTTAAATGTAAAATGTGACTTGAAAAGGACTTACAAAAAGGAAGATAACAGAGATTCTTTGAATCTCTCACATTTCAAAGAAAACAGAACAACCTTGTTCCGGAGCCAGGGGGAAAACAATGGCCTGACCACTGAGCACTGTCAGAGAAGGAGCGCAGCTGGCTGACTGTATCACAGGGCCGGTGGTGTGACACGCCGTGGCTGCAGGCAAATGGTTGAGTTGGAGTATCCAGGACAATGCCAGCCAGTCGCCCACACGTTATGAAACCAACCTGGAAAAAACGTTGTTAAGCCAGTCTGACCTGGCTCTGCCTAACCAGCAGTTTTTGGTTTTTCTCATTAACAGTAACAGTGATAAAAACAGACAGGAAACAAAAAACAGCCTAAGAAAGAGAGTATGTCAATGGAGCCAAAACCCTGTTCCTACTATTTCCAGCTAATTAGTCACAGCACTATGTTAGCATGAGTTGGTTAGAAGCTCTTTTGGAAAAGTAATTTTCGCAAAACTTTCCATATATATATATATAATTTTTTTTTTCTGTTTTGCCCTGACCTTCTGAGTGTTTCAGCATCTTTGTTAAGTCCCACTTTGTCATGCTTTGTACTAGTTCAGTCCAAGTCTCAAGGACAACCTTAAAAATAAAATGCCAAACATTCATTTGCATACTTCCTTGGGAATTGTCATAATGAGGGGCCATTGGATGAGGTTTATAAAGAAGCCAAGGGATTAGTTTATTTTTATATTTGAGAAATGAAAACAGCTCTACTATCCTCCCCAAATTCATGCTCATTACAAATGTTTTAAACAATATTGAGGAATAAAGAAAAAACCTGAGATTCCTATCAGGCAGAAGCAATTGTTGTTAATATTTTTGTGTCTTTCCTTTTGGACTTTCGTGAGTGTCTGAGTGCCCCTGGACACACAGAAAACACCTAGAAGGACAGCCGTGATTTAAAAAAGAAAAAAAGTGGGCAATGAGATTATAACCATAAAGTCAGGTTAACACCCCATCGTCTTCTTTTTGCCCCAGCAGTCTCCAAATTACAAATATTGGATCGTAAATGGTCAATATGTCTGAGGTGAAGAACAGTGTGAATTCCCTGTCTTGACCCCCAGATCCTTCACTGGGTCACTGGGAAGACAGATGTATTCTGAGCATTTCCTTTCTGCATCTAATGTTGGTGCCACCATATTTGTTATGGCTCCAGCTCTCACAGAACTCGAGGAGGTGGCATTTCCACAGCAATGGGCTGAGAGGACCCATGTTGTAAAATCCCAGACTGAGGCCTGGGATGAAAGTGCTATTCCTGATGGCTGGTGACGTCCCAGGGTTATCCACATGCATTCAAGAAAATGCCATTTAATCTTGGTTCTAAACTCTCTGTGAACTTTACCTTATATACAAAGAGTTTCTATGCGGATGACCAATTGATGACAGTCAGTTGGTGACTGAGTTTCCTCATGTAGGAAAGGGGCGAGTTCTCTTCTTCACTTACTTTGTGGATTCTGAGCAAGACTGGATTGGTCTCTGGGTGTATTTTTGCTGGCTGCCAGATTTTCTTGGGTCTTACTTTATTTTTAGCCGCCATTATTCTTACTGTGGACAGATTGGGAAGTAGTTAAATTGAGATGGGAAGCTTGAAGTTTCTCTTAGTGAAATGCGGACTTGGCCTGTCTCCTCATTTTCTGGGAGCCTTTTATGTTCATTTGCTCTTTCTTCTTAGTGTTGGTTAATGGAGTGACACCTGTTAACAGCAGCACCCAGCCACACATCTTTGGAACCACTCCTCACACGTAGTGATAGCTGACTGCAGCTTGACACTTCCTTCTCAAGAAAACAAACAAACAAACACCACTTTTCTGATTGCATTGGTGGTCCCATTTTTGCCTTTACCCGATATGTGAAGTTTTCAGTTGAATTAAATATTTAAAAACGAACGTTATCTCTGTATACAAATTCCGAAAGCTTATAGAGTCATTCTTTAAACAAATCTTTAAATGAGTTTTTCCTTCTTTTCTTCTCTTCCTTCTCCTCCCCCTCTTCTTCCTTAAATATATCTTTTAAACTTCTCCTATAAACTTCCTTCTAGAGTGTCTTTTAAACTTACAAAAAACCCCCACTTCATTGCTATCGCTTCTTAATATCTCTGCCTTTAGTTATTATATGCAGTTTTCTAGTACTTCAGATTTTCTTATCTTATTTGTTCAAGTTTGTTCAGACTTACTTTTTAGGTCATATGGATATGATTTTTGCACACCGATGGTTGATGAGTTTTTCTGGGTGCTTCATTTCCCCCCATCTGACTACTTTCACTGATCTAACTTTGACAGGCTTGCGTGTGTGAGGAGAGTGAGGGATTGCAGTCAGGTTGAGGTTGAGGTTCCTGTGGTGTTTTCCTATCTCCAGACACCAAGGTTGGTGTTTCTTTTTCTTTTTAATGCTGGCTCAGCTTTAGGGTTTATAGTTTTCCTAAAGAAGAAGGATGCTCATTGTATTTCATACATGGTTGGTTGGAGACTTCATAGTAGAAGGAGGCCAAAGCCAGGAGCAAAGGAACAAGTCATCAGAGCTAAGGACCTGAAATGCCATGTGACTAAAGCTGACAGGAACCCACGTGGTGGCTGTTCTTGGACCTCTGCAGGAAACAGGTGACCAACCATCAGGGTTTACCTGGGACTATTGGGTTTCAGTGTTGAAAGTTTCACTTATTAGGAAACCACTCAGATCCTGGCAAAGCAGGATGGTTGGTCACCCTAGAAACAAAGCTGTCCTGAGTAACCAGTTTTCTCACATGATTTGAGGTAAGAAAAAAGAGAGAGAATTAGGATGCTTTCCTCATGTCATCAGGAAGCAGCCAATGTCAGATGAAGTCAACGAAACCTGGTGTGTCGATTTGGGAATTCTAAAGCACGAACACGAGAAGTAGTGTTATGTCCTGGAGAAAGCACAGGCCCTGACGCCAGATGGCTTTATGACTTGGGGCAGAGTATTTCGTGTCTGAGTCTTCTCATCTGCAAAAGGAGTGATACAGACCTCTTCCATGTTGGTTGTGAAGATTGATGTTAATATATGTAAAATGCAGTTGTTATGATGATGACATAAAACGTAAAAAAAGGTAAAAAAAAAAAGGCAAAAAAAAAAACAAAACCCACAAAAAACCAAACAGAAGTCAGGCAGTCCCAGTGGAAATGTAGAAAAAGTAAAATTGGAAAGTGAGACTTTATCATTATTTATCCAGTCATATCCAGCAAAAAGAGAGGCTATCTGGTAAACCCAAATTTTTTTAAGATTTTGTTTATTTGAGAGAGAGAGAGAGAGATCGTGTGCACAAGAAGGGGGAGGGGAGAAAGAGAGGCAGAAGCAGATTCCCCACTGAGCAGGGAGCTGGACACAGGGCTGGATCCCAGGACTCTGGGATCCTGACCTGAGTCAAAGGCAGACGCCCAACTGACTGAGCCATGCACGTGCCCCTGGTAAACCCAAATATTAATGAGAGAGAACAGTGTACATATCGGAGAAGTTTATCATGTTGAATTATCTAGAGCTTTGAGCTGGACAGGACCCTAGATATTAATTAGCTCCCTTCCCCCTTTGTTTGATCACCCAAGCTCATCCAGTTCCTATGCTTGTTCATCAGTAAGCTTTGATTTTTATTTTGGCTTCTTGGGAATCTGACACCCTCACTCTCCAGGGGTGAAGCATTTTGGAGAGGCAATATTTTCTAGCCAGTTGAGGTTTTATACCAATAAGAATTAATGCTTAAAAATCGAAAAAAAGAATATGAGGAGGGAAAGATTTCTGTAATACATAATTCACTTTGCCTTGAAGTGGCCTCCTTCTTCCCACTTTAGAGGATGGACATGTGGAAACATAGCCTTGGCCAGATGATGTCACTGCAGTAGGAAAGGGGGTTGGGGGGAGCATGAGAACAGTCACCAGGCAGGAGAACAGAAGGAAGTGAGGGAGTAACAGGGCAGAGTGGACAGGTGGCTTAATTTGGTTGTGTGGACTGGGAAGGGCTTTTGGAGATTGTGGTGTTTGATTAGATGCTTAAAAGAATAAAAGAATTCAGTAGGTAGATGGGAGGGAGAGGGATCGTCGAAGCACAGCTATGAAGATTGCACAAATACCATCCTAGGCACTGGAGGAGTGTGGTATCTGACACTTTGTCATTAGATTTGTTTCTGATTTGTAATCAGTCATCTTAGGAGCTTGGTTAGAATAAGTAAATTCACTAGGTTCTCACTCAAATACCTAATACTGGTAAAATATCTTCTCTGAAAGTGCAGAGTAGGGGTGTTAGGCCCTGAGTGGGGTGAGCCTGTCAGACAGTAGCTACCTCTATGGTGAAAAATATACCCCCAAAAGGAAAAGCAACTGTGATATTTAATTTTGAGTCACCGTGGCCAGGCCACAGTACCCAGTTTTTGGCCAAACAGCAGTCTAGATGTTGCTATGAAGGTATTTTTTAGATGAGAATAAGATTTAGATCTGTGGACTTTGAGTAAAGCAGATTACCCTCCATAAGGTACGTGGGCCTCATCCAATCAGTTGAAGGCCTTAAAAGAAAGACTGAGATCTCCCAGAGAAGGAGGAATTGTGCCTCCAGGTTTCAGATGCAACATTTAACTCTTCCTTGGGTCTTCACCTTGCTGGATTAGTCTGCAAATTTCAGACTTAGCCAGTTCCTTAAAATAAATCTTTCTTTATGTATCTATCAATCTCTTATATACAACCAATCTTCTCTTGGTTTTGTTTATCTGGAGGACCCTGGCTAATTTGCATCTTTACCACTTTCGTGCTTTTAAAATGTATGTGGCACTAAACCTATTGTTTATCTTCTCTTACCTGGTTGTTGTTGTTGTTGTTTTTTAAGAAATTTATCATGTTTAAGAGTAGAATGACCCTTGGGGCGCCTGGGTGGCTCAGTCGTTAAGCGTCTGCCTTTGGCTCAGGGCATGATCCTGGCGTTCCGGGATCGAGCCCCACATCAGGCTCCTCCGCTGGAAGCCTGCTTCTTCCTCTCCCACTCCCCCTGCTTGTGTTCCCTCTCTCGCTGGCTGTCTCTCTCTCTGTCAAATAAATGAATAAAATCTTAAAAAAAAAAAAAAAAAGAGTAGAATGACCCTTGAAGGAAGAAGTGCACTCTGGGAGATTTTCTGAATGGCAGCCATCAAGAGCGGTCAGGGCGCGTCTGTATTTACATGGTTTCCAGCCATGTTTTCCCAGCATGTTGTGGATCTGTGACTCTCCTTGGAGGCATTTGGTATTCAGAAGTCAATAAACAAATGACATTGATCTGTAATGTGGGGCTGACACAGTGACTGATGGGATACCAACTCCTTCAGCCCAGTGTGTGAGGGGAAAACAACACCAAAAGTGCCCAGGCAAATGACGAGAGATCCTGTAAGAATTCAGTGCAAGATGTTCCTCTTGGTGAAGCTGCCACAGTGGAAATTTTTGTCTTGGAAAGCTGCTCTTTTGCATGGAGATAGGTTGATATTGTGATATACAGAAATCCTTTGTTGAGTAGATTCTGGATTTATTGGTTGTATAAATATTCTGTGGTGCTTGTGTACCCCACAAAGGAGAGAAGCTTACAGGCTATATGGCAGTATCATTGTGGGCTAGAAGTGGCCCTCTTGGCAAAGTGAGTAATACTTGAAATTTATTATGCCCTTTCCTGATTTACTTCAGTGGATGGCCTTTGACAACATCACTCAAGGTATTACAATCTCTCTTTACAATACGAGGAAAGGGAGCCTCTTGAGATGAAGTGACTTGGTCAAGGTCACAGAGAATCCTTTCTTGACAGAGACTTATATATTAGTTGTTTTGGCTACTTTGGTACTAGACTTCCATAAAACTTCAGCACATTGTTTGGTCCCTACTATGAACTTAGCCAATGTTTACTTCATCTCTACTTTAATTTATCTGTGGGACAAGGTAGAATATATTAAAAAATAGTTCTTTTTGTGACTTCATTAGGGAAAGTATTAAGTACAAAGAGACCTGTTATTGAATGAGCTTAGGAGAAATGTGAGTTGTGTTCCTGATAGATTCTTCTTTTGAAACACCTATAGCATTGCAGAGTCTTGTAAAATATTTTTATGCTGTCCCCTTCCCCTTATCCAGTGCCTGCCTGGATACTGTCCTTGGGAATAGGTCTCCCAGAGCGGAGGTGGTTCGTTCAAATATTGACAGACAGTTTGACAAGGAATGTCGCAAGCATCATTTGGTTCATGACCATAATCAATGCATATAACTTGCAACAATCTTTTATTTGTTCCTGGGTAAATCAGCAAGACCTAAAAGAAAAAAGTATTGAGTAAAAGTGACTCAAAAATGATTTGCTTTTTTCCCATGGTTTAAATTTGTGGCTTTATTATTATTGGGATGTCATTAGCGACCAACTGCTGGTGCATTGGAAAAGGCTGGTTGGCAGACACATTCATAAGATTTTTATGCTGTAAATCATGCTTCCTGGAAAATAGAAAGCTCTAAGAGGTAGACTAAAACTGTATAGGCTTCTTCTTTTTTCTCCATCCCAAACGGACATTTCCCACTTTAATTATTAAAAAGAAGCAGCAAATAATAAAAATACTAAAATTAGGTTTTTGGTTTTTTTTTTTTAAAGATTTTATTTATTTATTGGACAGAGAGAGACACAGTGAGAGAGGGAACACCAGCAGGGGGAGTGGCAGAGGGAGAAGCAGGCTTCCCGCTGAGCAGGGAGCCCAATGTGGGGCTCGATCCCAGGACCCTGGGACCATGACCTGAGCTGAAGACAGACGCTTAATGACTGAGCCACCCAGGCGCCCCTAAAATTAGGTTTGTAATGTGGCACTGCAGAACCCCAGTTTTTTAAAGGTAGGAAGCAAATGACGAGTCACGTGTCTGCCTTTATTTCTTGGCCAAAGAGGATTTATGTTTTCAGAAGTTGGACATACACTGTGGTTTTTGGTATCTTCTGAGTTTGTGAATACTGAGGTCAGTAGCATTTTTTGGTGGGTTTTCAGTTTTCAGCAATTGGTCCTGCAGGACTGGGAATGTGACACCTACAAGAAAAGGAATATGTTTCTGTCAACTTGTAAATTAAAATTGTCAACGAATTATGATTTGTTCAATACTCGAGTGGTCGGATTTAACTTTTGGATTCTCTTAATTTACTGCAGTATTTCCTACAATTTAGAAACCATAACAAGGTTCCTGACTTTAAACACGTGGTCCAGAGTCAAAGGAATAATTTTAAGGAATTTCAAAGGTCAGTTTTAATTTTAACAATTTATGGAAGCCGATGATAATTGGATGTCCAGGTAGAGAAAAGCTTTATTTTCATATGAAAATATGAACTTCTGAGAATGTCTGTACTTCGAGCCTCACACCTTTTACTTTTCACTAGTTTCTAGCGGGCTGTTCACTCACCTCTTCATTCGGTATTTTTGCAAGTTCCCCTCCTCCAGCGGGAAGCATCCGGGCCATTCGGGACGCAAGCACTGATACGGCGGGTTGTCTAGTGTGAGTTAAACAAGTGGAGCTTTGAGGTGGGGGCTGGGGGAGAGCAGAGGAGAGTTTGGAAATGTGGGCATGTGAGTGGGACCCACCTTTTTAAAAAAAACACTTTTTTTTTTTAAACCTTCCGTGGAATTTGTGTTCCATGGAGCACTGTTTAGGGAAACATAGGCCTGTAATCATATTATTCAACTTCAGCTTTCTTTTCTTTTTTTTTTTTTAAAGATTTTATTTATTTATTCGACAGAGATAGAGACAGCCAGCGAGAGAGGGAACACAGCAGGGGGAGTGGGAGAGGAAGAAGCAGGCTCATAGCGGAGGAGCCTGATGTGGGGCTCGATACTATAATGCCAGGATCACGCCCTGAGCCGAAGGCAGACGCCCAACCGTTGTGCCACCCAGGCGCCCCTCAACTTCAGCTTTCTGTTTAAAGAAATATCCCACCATGTTTTAAAACCATTCTGTAGGAGGAAACTTCAGATGGTGGTATGCACATTGTGATATAGACTAGTGGGTCGGAATCGTCACTTGACCATTCTCTCCTCCCAGCCTGAACTTGGGCAACTATTTTTATTTGTGATATTTGCTTGGTGATAATAGAAAATAAGTACATAATCATATATATGTGATTACATAGTCTGATACATCTGTGTTGAATAAATAGAGCAATATTGTTATTAGATACCTAATAATTACTTGTTGAAAGAATGAAGGTTTGAGAGACCTCAGTGTTCTGACTTCCCAGATATTTTACTGAGGAGTGACAGTTACAACATTTGCAGCCCTCTCAGTAGGAAAGGTGATGATAGTAAAATATTTCCATTTACAATATTCCCATCTACAATTTTTTTGGGGGGGGGGAAAGAAAATCTAGTTTATAAATAAATTAATAAGATAATTCTTTTAATCATATATGTGTGTCTGTACGTACAGATACAAGTCACATGCATGTTATTTTGTAAGAGAAAATTAAATTTTGAATGATATCTAGCAGCTGTCCCTCTTATATGGGAAAGTTAAGTATTCAAGGAAAGGAGCTAATTATCTCTTTCATTGTGCATAGAAAGCACACTTGAAGATCTTGGATTTTTATGATTGCAGGCTTTCAAAATTCTGACAAGGCTGCTTCTAAATTAGTCAATGTCGAGTGCTGTCTTTTTGTAGATTGACAACTGGTTGGTGTCGCTCCATTTTATTGAAAGAAGAAAAGCATCGAAAATGGCTCTACCATCTGTTGGATGTGAAGCATCGGACGGAAGGGTGATAGCGTGGGGTGAGGAAAGGGTATTGCTGAGCTGTAATCTCAGACCTTTGTAAGATATGTAGAAAATCTACTGTATTTGGGAGAGATAACTACTTCTGTCTTATGTCAGTCTTCAGTAGAAGTGGTTCAGTAGGTTACAGGAAGATACTGGTGGAAATAGATTCCTTCCTTTTTTTGTTTGTTTACAGAGTAGACTTTTCCCAGCCCTCCTTCATTTCTTGGGAAATGTTATTTTTGAACCAGAAAGTGGAAGTCTTCCTCTGAGCACTCAATTAAATGGTTCAATGGAGTGAACTACTTTTACTTTTCATGTGGTTTAATTTTCCGAGTGAAAGCAAAGCCTCCCTGTGAAAGCCGTTTGTTTTTGTTAATCAAAATTAACGTATAATGTTTATCAGGTGACAGAGAACACTGTTGCGTGACGAGCTTGTGGTCTGCGGGAGGAATCTGGGGGTTGTGCTGGAAAATGTTTAACAACCGGCTCTGGGAGAGAACAGAAGGTCTGATTGGCAATGTCTGCCCTTTTTTTTTTTTTTTTTTGGTGAAGATACAACCACCATGGTTCATTTGAAGGCAGCAACCTGACATTACAGAACATAGGACTGGGAAGAGATATACAATGTCATACTTTATAGAATGTTTTCCTTTACTAATAGAGTAGGTGTAAGTAGCATGAAGGGCACAGAAATAAAAGATACAGTCAAATACTTAGGAAGTGATGAGATTGGAGTATTTATAAACTTTGCTTGTATTATAATTTATTTAACTCTTAAGTTTACATCCTTTAAGTTTTTAAAATGGCCTGTTTAGCAATTCACCCACAAAATTCCCCAGAATTTAACAATCTGTTCTGCTCTCATAAGCCAGCCTGAGCTGGCTCTGTGCACACGCCACTGGTGGGGCATTTCCAGATCAAACACTTACTAGCTGTATGGTAAAGAGTACCTACCTCATAATGTCTTTGGGAGAATTAACTGAGATAATTGAATACAAGTCCTTGGAGTAGTGCCTCACGTCATAGTAAATGCTCTCAGTAGCCATAAATTCTCACTAGTGTTGGATCTTTCACAGTAAAGGGAATGCAGTATGGCTCTCTACATAAGTGTCCTTCTAGTTCTCTTAAATGGACTTAAGAATGGGCTGAAGGTTGGCAACAAGGGGCCATAAACTAAATTAGTATAACCTTTTACATTTTGTTTTTCGTTTTTAGTAAAAGCAATTTTTCTTTTAAATCAAAAACTCTCCTTTTTTGTCTCCATGGCTTCTTCCATGTAGTCTGAATGTGCCCTCAGTTTTATTGGCAGGGATGGCATCATCTTTATTCAGCCCTCACAGTGCTATTATAGCACTGTATCTTTGTAAGCTTTTGAGGCAGGGAGCATCTGTAGCTCTAGAACGAAGCTGGCAGGTTATTCAGAATCCAGAAAAGACCTCTGAATAGGAAAGCTGCAGTAGCTATTCTGGGGTTTGGGATAAGCGGGAAAATCAGTTACTTGAAAATTAAATAATCAGTAAGGTAATTGAAATCTAAATTATTTAATATTAACCATTACAATCTTTTCAAATAATTAATAAATACCACCTCATTAAATTGAATCTCACAAGTTAGAATCTGAAAATTCAGACAAAAAGTCATTAAAGTTTTCTTTCCTTCCTTCCTTCCTTCCTTCCTTCCTTCCTTCCTTCCTTCCTTCCTCCTTCCCTCTTTCTTTCTTTCTTTCTTTCTTTCTTTCTTTCTTTCTTTCTTTCTTTCTTTCTTCATTAAAGTTTTTTTAATTGAGCAAAACATTAAAATCATTTTCCTTGTCTGAATTTTCTGATCTCATGAATAAGCAAACTCTAGCTTAAAACCAGAATTCTTTAATGTATACTTTTACCTCAGTCCAGTAAAAATTCTGTTGATTAGGAAGGTTGATGATTTAAAGTAAAAGAAAATTTCATTCACAGTGGTTTGGATCAGTGGTTTTCAATATGTTTGGTCCCGGATTCCTTTAAACTCTTAGAAATCCTTGAGGGAAAGCTATGTTTTTATCTATTGATATTTACCATTGAAACAAATAAAAAGGTTTATATTTATAATATTTACATATACACAGTAAGTATAGTTAAGTTTTTTGTGCTTTGTTTATAGATTGATCTGACAAAATTAAATCTTATAAAAGCAGCACAGAAGATCATGTAAATAGCTGTCACTGGAGAATTGTCTTTGTGGTTTGGCCCAATAAGAAGGAAATACTGTGTTGTGTCAGTCTTGAACTAAAGTGTAACAGAATTGTACCTTTATTTTCCTATAACTACTTAATTTCTGCTCAAGTCCTCGTTCTGGTGGGGCAGTAAAAACTCAACATGAGCAAATGTGGGGCTCTATCTCCTTTTCCCTGGGATTGTGGGTAAATTATGGGGGTTTGCGAACCATCAGGACCTTGGAGGAGGTCCCATCTTGGTCTTCTTGTCTGGTTCTCACTCCTGGGCCCACAGAGGTCATCTTTGAGAATCTCATTCCTATGTCCATGACCTTTTGGTTCTAGTGGTTCGGTGTCCTGCCTGGGAGTGCACACTAGGGCATCATGTAGGCTATAGACCCTGGACCCCATAGGCCACTGCCTCTCGGGGCTGCCTATGGCCATTTCTGCCTGGACTTGGGGCTCTGAGCCCAGCCTCGAGGTGCACCATCCCCTCTCTCCTTTTTCTTCATTCCCCTCTCCTTTTCATCTCAGGGATATTCCTTTAATGAGGACAATTTCTCTATGACGTTTCTCCTCTAGGGCCACCTGGCACAATCCCCTTAGTGGTTTTCTGACTCAGGAAGTACCAAATAGAGACTAGCCGGCCATTTCTGCTTTCTTCCCTGTCACCCCACGAGGGAGGCTGAAGTGGTGAACTCTGAAAGGAGTGAGAGTGAGTGAGAGGCTGGGGAGATGGAGAGGGAGACACTGGGAGGAAAAAATCAGTTGGTACTTCAAAAATATTCTCCAGCACATAATTCTGTGTCATTAAACGTCTGCGGGTCAATAGTGTCCCACACGTTGAGGTCCAGTAGATCCTCTATTTTGTATGGTTGTGTATTTATTTTTTCTTGCTTTGCTTTTGTTAGCTCTGTATTTTCAAACTGTGGATTGGACCCATTACTGGGTCAGGACATTGATTGAGTGGGTCAAGACCAGCATTTAAAAAAAAGTGCCCGCTAACATTTTCTACTTCGTTCTGGTACTGGACTGTGAGGTAAATGCATTTCATACTCTGGGCCCTAGTCAGAGTTTCGAAAACATGGTGTTAGGTCATTCAGCTGCCACTGAATTTGGCATATCTTGAATCTTCTGGTTATCATGGAAACGTCCTATATTATATTTTAAAAACATAGGTTTTCCCTCAAAATTTCAAAGGCATGGTTTTGCTGAAGGGAAGACTATTGGTATCATAACTTCATAAGTAGCTTTTTTTTTTCTCTTTCTGGAAGCTTCTGCTGATTTTCATTATTTTTAGAATTCTGAAATCTCACTAAGGTATATTTTGTAGGGATTTTTTTCTTTTATGCTGGACACTTAATGTTTGTCCTTTACAGCTGAAGGTGTAAGTGGTTCTTCATTTACTCTCTTCTTTGTTTCTGAACCTCCTATTAAATGGATTTGTTTACAGATTTCTTTTTTTTTTCCAAGATTTTATTTATTTTGAGAGAGAGAGAGAGAGAGAGCACACATGAGGGGGAGGGGCAGAAGAAGAGAGGGAGAGAGAGAATCCCAAGTAGACTCTGCTCTGAGCATGGAGCCTGACGTGGGGCTTGATCTCACGACCCTGAGATCAAGACCTGAGCTGAAATCAAGTCAGATGCTTAACTGACTGAGCCACCCAGGAGCCCCATTTTACAGATTTCTTAACTTTTCTCTCATATTGCCCATCTCTTTATTTTTTGACTCTTCATTATATGAGGTTTTCTTCTCTCCATCTTAAAGATAACTGTAGTTGCTTGTTTATCCCATTACTGCATCTCTCCATTGGCTATTTTATTTCAATATCCGTATTATTATTAAATTCACTTTTAAAAGTTTAGATGAAGTACAATGTACTCTTTTTGGAGTATGGTTCTATGAGTTTTGACACATGCTTGTAGTTGACTGACCACCACCAGGATCAAAATACAGAACAATTCCACACTGAAGAATTCTCTCCTCTCGTTACTTTGTAGTCAGCTCCCCACCTGCCACCCACCACTTCCCCAGTCCA
This sequence comes from Ursus maritimus, assembly GCF_017311325.1. Taxonomy (NCBI): domain Eukaryota; kingdom Metazoa; phylum Chordata; class Mammalia; order Carnivora; family Ursidae; genus Ursus; species Ursus maritimus. The sequence goes on from NW_024425675.1 coordinate 14,219,389, forward strand.
TGTGAGGCATTAATTTCAAGTATACTTTTGTTTTTAAATCTTCTAGTAACTCATTGGTTTTTTTTTTTTTTTAAAGATTTTATTTATTTATTTGACAGAGACAGACAGAGGGAGAGCACAAGCAGGGGAAGCATTAGAGGGAGAGGGAGAAGCAAACTCCTGGCTGAGCAGGGAGTCCAATCTGGGGCTTGATCCCAGGACCCCGAGATCATGACCTGAGCCAAAGGCAGATGCCCAACCGACTGAGCTACCCAGGCACCCCTCGTTGGTGTTTTTTATTTCCTTTTTTTCTGTGGCAATTTGATGTTGATATTGATATAACTTGATTATGCTGTAATATTCTATGTAATATGATGTGATATCCTCTTGAATGATTTTCCAAGTTCTTATGCATGAATTATGTTTCCTCCAAGGTTAGCTGTGTTCTCTTCTGTGCATTTTCTTTCTTGCTATTTTTTTTGTCCATTTCTTTCTTGCTCTTGGGTCTTTTTACACAATTAGGGGTCGTTGCTGTCTGTCCATTTTTATGATCAAAGAGGAGGCTGAGGGGTATAGGAAGCTGCAGTGGGTTTCCATTGCAGTTGGGAAGGTCTGATCCCCAACAGGGCTTACCCTGGGGTGGGAATACTGACCATGGCCTTCTGCAGGTGTTGTGAGTGGCCAGGGCTATCACTAGGCCAGCTTCCCAGGTACACAGATGGGGCCAGTAAAGTGGAGACTTAAGGTCCTGAAACAAACAGACAAAACAAAAACATAAGCAAAGAGGGCTGCACTCTGGGGGTTGTGTGCTTTAGAATATCCCCCTTCCCCCACCTATGTCTGATGTAGATGTCAACAGGTCACCTCATGGCCTATTCTTCTCATCACAGGCCTTAAGACAAGGTTGGTCCAGAGGCTGCTCTCTCACTTTCTTCAGAGACAGGCCTACGCATCTGCATGGGGTAAATCCCTCTCCAGTGGAACCAGTGGAATATGCTCTGCACAGGGAGTAAATGGAGAAGGGAAGGGGCCTGAGGATCTGGTCTGAATGCAGTTCTCAACAGCCCGGTGACCCTGGGGACATTTCCAGAGCCCCCCTTTCCTATCATCCTGACCTTGTGTGCTGACTAACAACTAAGGTGTCTTTAATCTTTGGTCTGTCAGTGCTTTTATTCTTTTAAACAACTCACATTCTTTCTCTCTGTGTGTATGTGTTGTGTGTGTATATATATTTAATATGTATATTAACTAATATGTATATAATATATACTAATATAATACATATAAAATATATCTATATTAAAAAATATTCTCAATGGGCTTTGGGTGGGGCTTGCTTGGTTTGCCATTTCTGCCAACTCTATTGAAGTTATGTGAGTCAAACGTATTGAAGCTAGTATGTACAACTTTGAAGGTAATAATTATGTTTCTTTTAAAATGTCAAACTTACTTCAGACCTTTCACAAAGTCCTTCTTTTCTTCCCATGCCATTCAGCTGTGATGAAAACATTTAAAGCTGCACAACTTTCTCTTCATCCTTGGCACTGAACACAGTAGAAGTATAATGACCTATTGGGTGTTAGGTCAATTATATAATCGAATAGCCAGAAAGAAGTACATTTATTTATATTTATTTATGTATTTATTTACTTTTGAGAATGAAGTACTTTTAAAGAAGAATTGATCTGTTTTGTGGTTAGGCTGTGCCTTGAGGTACCTGGGAAAGGAATGTGGCTTGCTCAGGGAGTTGTTTGGAAGAGGCAGAGGGGACGGGCGGTAACACAGTAATTGACGATGTATCTGACATCGAGTTTATTTTCTTTAACACATACTGGAGTGAAAGATGCCAATTTTGGTAGAATTTCCTTTGTTCTCCTCAGTCTGCCTATTCTGAAACCACATTAAATGAATTTAGTGTACATAGTTTGGAACTGAACAGATTGAAGTGTGTTGAGGTGTTCCCCTGCTCTATGTGAATATTTCTCTCATTGTGTACTGGAGACCAGTGGTTACATAGATTTTCATTTCTTGATGTTACTTTTATGGCCTGGAAAATTAGGAAACAACTTGTCTGCCAATTGTCAAAGAAGAAGAGTCTACTAGTGGCAAGGAGATTTAGCCTGAGGCCCCCGATATTTGGTCTGGAGTGCTGTGTTGAGAAGAAGGTTGGGTCTTTTCTAGATCATTCAGACAGTGGTGTGATTAGTGATGTCTGCCTTGAGTATGGGAGGTAGCACATGGGCTAAGTATAGGTCATTATGCCAATGGTGTTGGTTCTACTTATAATTATTCATTATTAGTTTCCCATAATTTATTTGCCTTTCTTTTGGGCCATACATTTATCTGAGAGTCTATAACATTATTATGGAAAATATGCAGCTGGGTGTGATATTACATTTCTAGTTTTATGTAGGCCATTCCTTAAAAATACAATTATTTTATTATTTTCCCCCTTCTTCAGGCCTTAAGTGATTATTTTATTGATACCAAGCATTTATTTTATTCATTTTTTATTTATTTTTAAGATTTCATTTTTTTGCTTAAGAGAGAGTGAGAGACAGAGAAAGCCAGAGGGAGAGGGAGAAGCAGACTCCCCCTGAGCAGGGAGCCTGATGTGGGGCTCGATCCCGGGACCCTGAGATCATGACCTGAGCTCAGGCAGATGCTTACCGACTGAGCCACCATATGCCCAATAGTGAACATTTAAATAGGTGCTGTATCTATTATTATCTTTAGCAAAGAAATATAATGTGATCCGTTTCGTGTTTCTCGTGTTGTTTTTCTATAAACTCTGTTTTTAAGAAAATATTTAATATTTTACATATTTTAATATTTAATGTTTTTAATTTAATGTTTTTAATAGACGCTAGGACTATCTTAGACACTTGAGTCCCAAATCTGCATGTGTTCCTCTTGGCCATGATCACCTGTGGCGTTTGGTGTTCCTGGGCACAAATCACAGAGCTGCTCAGCCACACGCACTTCCCTGTTTGTACATTCCCGTGGTCAGAATCGGCAACAGCCTGCGGAATAGACTGTCCTCCAACAGCTCACATTTTTCCTAAACAACATCCCCGTGTGTGTGCGCGCATGGGCGCGTGCACGTATGTATTAATTTCTCACCTTTTATACTCTTCTTCAAAATGTAGGTGACATGTTCCAGTAGCTGATAAGCATTTCACAGTGTGGTAGGTCAGGTTTAGCGTGTAATCCCTTTGATAATGCCTTCTTTTGTAAATACGCGGTAGAAGTTACAATGGAGTCCTGCCGGGGAAGTAAATCAAAAGGTGGCAAGTTCTTTGACCCTTCCCGCCAGAAAAAGAATTTGGTAAATTGTTAGACAGGTTATCGACTGCCCTTTGGAGAGCCGGGGTTTGTATTCTGTACCTCCTTTCAGCCGGGGCTTGTATTTCATGTGTGAGAGGCCTGCATTATCATAATCCATTTTTCGCTGTTATGTGATCTACCAGCAGTGCTCATAAGCCTC
>NW_024425675.1:14222860-14320342 GCF_017311325.1 Ursus maritimus
AGAGCATTCCCCATTTACTTGCTCTAATTCACTGTCTTTTTTTTTTTTTTATCATAAAATTGATGTTTTGCAACAAGCGGCATTATGTGTGATTTGTTTATGGAGGTACTTCAGGAAAGACGATTAGTGGTGGAATTAAGATCGAGATGATGGCTGTGGAAGGAAATTCATGAGTAGACATCACATCAGTGACACAGCAAGATAGCGAAAGATGCATTTAAACCCGAAGATCCTGAAAAATATCAGGAGTAGAATTATAACATGTCTTTGGCTGATGTTGAATAGTGCTAATGGTAAACTAACAAATTTTGACATAATGGTTCTAGTAGGTAGAAAATGCCCAGATGGACCCCAACATGTAAAAAAGATATTTTAAAATGCCTCTACCCATTAACTGGTGATTTCCCCTGGCAGTACTCAATCTGGAATATCAGTAAAAATAATGTAGAATTGTTCATTTATTCGTGTTATCATATGAATCTTAAAACTTCTGATAGGAGAATTTTTTTTTAAGATTTATTTATTGATTTGAGAGAGAGAGTGTGGGGGAAGGGGCAGAGGGAGAGAATATCTAAGCAGACTCCTGCAGAGCGTGGAGCCTAAAGTGGGGCTTGATCTCACGAATCAGTAGATCACGACCTCAGCCAAAACCAAGAGTTGGATGCTTAATTGACTGAGCCACCCAGACACCCTGAGAATTCTTTAAGTTATGCAATTTTACACACCTGAAAAGATAACCCAAGTAGGATTTTTTTTTTGAGCGTTATTAATGGTTATGAAATTTGTAGGAGCTCTTATTCAAGGGGAAAACTTCCAGGTTTTCTCCTTTTCTCATATAATATGCCACTTTCCTTTATGGCTCTTAAACCAACAACAAAATCTTTCTAACCCAATGATTGTGAGTTTTAAGATATTCTCTTGGGGAATGAAATCTAAGCAAAGACTAAGAAGGTGAGCGTGCACATGGTTTGCCTCGGAGAACAGAGTGAAGGAGCCCAGCTCTTGGCCTTTGGCTGTTCAGGCTTCTGAGACTGGGGATCCAGGTGGGAAAGAAAATGGCCCAGGAAACTCTCTGGTGTGTCTGGCAAATTGTACTCAGGCAGCAAAAGCCTTTACAAAGGAAAGGACGCTGCTGTTTTCCACTCTTGCTGTGGCAGCCTGGTGCTGGCTTCAGTTCAGATATTCTAGGCATTGGAGGAGGTCTTCCTTAAACAAATCTGTTAACATTTTAGTTTTCAGGAGAACACAGTGCCACTTCGATGTAAATGCACCGTTCTTCCTTCAGGCTGACGCTGCTCCAGCTCAACCATTCCTGGGGTCCCTGCTTCCTTCAAGAGTCAGGTGGTTTGGTCCAGTCTTTATAGCTGGGCCCGGCTTGCTTGTCCTCATGTGGTTCTTCCTGTGGATTCTTTGCCATTAGAAGCCTCTCTGGGCAGAACACGAGGCTCTCTCGGCTCCTCATGTCAATGCTTTTTTCTTCCTGAAGGTGGTTCGCAGTTGTTTCTCTTGTTTAGCCTGTGATGGTTGATCCCAGTTGGAGTTACAGTCTTTCTCTCTTTTTCTCCCTCTCTCCCTCTTCATCTTGCCTCTCTGCTCCCAGTTTCAAGCTGTTACCTTTTCTCATTGCATCTGGGCTCAAATGCAAGCATCCTCAGGGAAGCTCTTTCAGAAGGAGTAGGAGTCCATGTTTAAAGAGTCAGTATCCCAACAGAGAGTTTTCCTTTCCTTTGATTATTCTGTTCATTCCAGGTGGCACAGGTTGGCATCCTGCTTTTCCTGCACGTGGGAGGGCTTGGAGGCAGGCTGGCGGTATCAGTATATACTGGTGAGTCCTGCCGGTAACTCATGGTCGAGCAGGCTCTGAGACCTTTTGATTAGTGACTGTCTATGATGTACTGGTTGCTGAGTGGGTTGAATACGACCCTTGTATGGAGACATTACCAACATATTTTTTAAAGATTTATTTATTTACTTTAGAGGCACAGAGACAGCACATGTGTGGATGTGGGGGTGGGGTGATGAGGGGTGGTGGAGGGGGAGGGACAAACAGGGAGGGAGAGGAGACAGAATTTCAAGCAGACTCCCTGCTGAGCATGGAGCCTGACGTGGAGCTTGATCCCAAGACCATGAGATCATGACCTGAGTCAAAATCAAGAGTTGGAGGCTTAACCGACTGAGCCACCAGGTGCCCCAAGACATTACCAATATTATTGTCACGAATTCCATATTTCATATATTTGATAATTTACTGATTAGAAATAATTGGGAGAGGCGTGTTGAAATCTCTCACCATGTTGGTGAATATGTCAGTTTTTCCCCTATCAATTTTGTATGCATATACGTGTATGTCCCCTCCCCCTTCTGTCTAAATAGACATATGCACACACATATTTTAAACAATTGGTTGAGACTAATATCAGGTACATTTATATTTAAGATGATACTTATTTTTTTTGGTGCATTGAAACTTTATCACTGTGTCATGTTTCTATTCTTAATAATGTCTTTATTTAATTTATTTTTAAAAAAGATTTATTTAATTTATTTATTTGAGAAACAGAGAGAGAGAGCGAGTTCAAGAGTGGGGGCTGGGGGAGAGAGAGAGGATCCCAAGCAGACTCTGCACTGAGTGTGGAGCCTGGTGTGGGGCTTGATCTCATGACCTGAGATCATGGCCTGAGCCGAAATCAAGAGCCGGAAGCCCAACAGACTGAGTCATCCAGGCGCCCCAATGCCTTTATTTTTAAAGTGTATTCTGTCTCACCCAAATATAGTTATTTTATAGTACAGTTAAAAAATATGACTCTGTGCTCACTTCGGCAGCACATATACTAAAAAAAATATGACTCTATTGGTGTTTTAGCTGTCAGTTTTCACCGATTTATATTTTTGTGATTATTGAATTATTTCTCCCAGTGGTTAAATTTCTATTTTTTCTTGTTTATTCTGTGCTTCTTTTTCTTTCTGTCCTCTTTCTTTTTTATCTTACTGAGTTAGCATTTTGGTATTTTGTAAAAATTTGATTTTCCCTTTCTATAGGACTTGACTGCATGTACTAGTTTCCATTCTTTATGGTTACCCTTAAAATATTATCACATTTGATGAAACACAGTCTAAAATCCAGTAAGAGCCTTACCTTCTTCATGAAGAATAGCAGGACCTTAGAATACTACCTTCTCAATCTGATTATACAGTATGTTAGCTTTTCCTTTAAAAAAAACCCCCTCAGATGACACTGTTATCGTTTCACACGTGTGCGTGTGTGTGTGTGTGTGTGTGTGTGTGTGTGTGCATGCACGTGCATGGGTACTTACCATTTGATTAGCTTACCATTCCTTTTTGCATTTTAGCTTATTCTGGAGTTATTTTCTCTCTTGCTGAAGTGCATCCTTTATAAGTAAATTCATAGATGATCTGCTGCTGGTAATCTCTTTCAGATTTATTTTTGAATTTTTTTTTCCTATTCTTTAAAGATAATTTTGAATGATGTGAAACAATGGCATTGTTCAGATCTGGGAGAAATACTCAAAATTACATTGAAACCTTCTATCATTTCCCCACCATCCAATACAGTTATGATCCTGGCCCTTGGATAAAATTACTTCTTTGGTTAAAGTCAGAGCATGAAAAGATGGTCCAAAAGCAAAGTCATTGGGCCCTGACCTAATTCAGAAAGGCAAGGCTGAAACGCCAGTTTAATCATCTGAGGTCAGAACTTTTACCTTTTAAACGTTCTTAAGAGTTGGGGTGCCTGGGTGGCACAACGGTTGGGCGTCTGCCTTCGGCTCAGGGCGTGATCCTGGCGTTGTGGGATCAAGCCCCACATCAGGCTCCTCCGCTATGAGCCTGCTTCTTCCTCTCCCACTCCCCCTGCTTGTGTTCCCTCTCTCGCTGGCTGTCTCTATCTCTGTCGAATAAATAAATAAAATCTTTAAAAAAAAAATAAATGTTCTTAAGAGTTGAAATTGCCTTTTCTTGAAGTAGATAGTATATTAAAAATGTTGATATACTTTTTCTTTCGTGAATGATGTGCTGTTAGGAACAAAGGGTCCTATGTTGGCAATCCCCAAGACCCCCGGGTTTGATGATTCTCTAGAAGGTCTCTTAGGACCCAACATAGAGTTGTATTCATGGCTGTGATTTATTACAGTGAAAATACATAAAGCAAAGGGAAAAGGCACATGGTGCCAGGTCCAGAGGACAGCAGGCACAAGCTTCCAGGGTCCCCTCCCAGAAGAGTCATACGGGATGCACTTAATTCCCCCAGCAACGAGTTGTGACAACATGTTGCCAACCAAGCAAGCTCGTTAGAGACTCAGTTCGCAGGGTTTTCACTGGGGGCTGTTCACAGAGCCACGTTTGCTTGGTAGGTACCCAAATTCCAGACTCCCAGCATAAACCCTATTGTTTGTACAAATAACTTGAGCACAGTTTCATCAGTTAACTGTGGTGGGACCTCCCCCCCCAAGTCCAAGTTCTTAGAAACCAGGCAAGGGTCCACCTTGTAAGCTGGCCTGTCAAATACAGCGCTCAGGCCTGCTAGGTTAACTCTCTTCTGCACAGGGCTGGAAAGGAAATGATGATGTAATAACAAATTCTTCTGACACCTGAGTTCTGCTCTCACATTTTCTAGTTTGAGTGGAACTTTAACATGGTCAAGTAAACAAAAAGCTACAGAGGGAAGAATTAAGTGCTCACGGGGGAGAAGGCTCAGAAAGAAGTAATTGACCAGCAGTGTGGCAAAGAATTCGGGGGAGCTGGGGTGGGGTTTGTTTGACTTTGCCAGGCAGATGAGAATGAAAACAGAGATTGGAGATTGGTTAGAAAGAGCTGGCAGTTTTAATACTAGTAGACTTCTGTAATGTTAGAGATTTATGTCTATTAGTTAGGGTTTTTCAACCTTAGCAGTGTTGGTGGTTTTGGACAGGGTAAGTCTCTCTCGGGGTGGGTGCGGGGCTGTTCCGTGCATTGTGGGATATTTGGGTAGCATCTCTCACCTCTGGCCACTAGCTGCCAAGAGTACCCGCCACCCCGCCACCTGCCCTAAACCACAAGTGATCAAAAATGTCTCCAGACCTTGCCTGTTACCAGATGTCCTGGGCAAGGACCACTGTGCTAACGCATTATTTACAATAAATAAATTCATAAAGACCTTATCTTCATACGTCAAAGTGGCTTACTAATATCTCACATTTACAGTACTTTTCCATTTATAAGGGTCTTTTACGTGGTTCTGGCATCAACCTCATGAGAGAGCCAGGAGTCTTTTATCCTCCTTATATAGATGATGGTAAGGAGGCACTGACGTTAAGTCAGTTTGCAGTGCAAAGAGAAAGTACTACTACTACTACTATTATTGTTATTAGTAATAGACATTTTATTAAATGCTTACTGTGAGCCAACCATTGTTTGAAATGCTTTACAGGTGTTAATTTTGGAATAAGCCAAAGGGGTACTACCATTATGTTGATTTTGCAGATGAGGCCAGAGAGGTTAAGAAATCTGCCCAAAGGCACACAGCTAGTAGGTGGAAGATCCAGGTCCAAACCTGGGAAATTTGGCTTCAGTGCTCCCATGGCCGCTAGGCTCTGGATAAAAAGTGAGATCTGGATGCTCACATTCTCCAGCGTGTTCTTTCTTATAACTATGTCCATGGAGGTTGCAATTTGCTTACACTGCTTTTCTCACTCAGACCAGCTCAGTGGTTTGCATATCACTTTTCCTCTATTCGAATCAGCTAAATCTCACAGAGATAAAAAAATTGGAAGTCTTCTTTCTGTAACCTAACTCTGCTGTTTCAGATGTTGTCTTCTGTTATTATCTTGATTCTTTCTCTTTTTATTTTGATTATAGCATTTCACGGAAATCTGGGTTTGTTGCAGCTGGCAGCCTAGTTTGGTACATACACTTCATCCAATTCTTGTGTACTTCAGCTAAGAGACTTCTATTTATGATGTTTAAACATTCCACAGTATTCTCCAGATCTTTCCACCAGCTCCCAGTGTATGATATGCCGTATTTCCAGGAAATGTATTAATGTACCAATTCATCCACCTCTTCTTTCGTATTTTTTTTTTTTTTTACTTTTTTCCTGGTTCTCTTTGAACATCCATTTCTTGTGGTTTAATGCCTTCTGTCTTAAATTCTGATCCCTAATATGGACAAGGAGAAAATATATCTCCTGGTGAAGAAATCTACCTTCATTAAGATTTCTGTTCAAGACATTTATTTTCCAAAGACTTTCTACCACCCTTTAAATACAGTATTTGGAAAGAGCTAGGATTGACTGTATGGTACCATAAGTTAATTTGCAAATGCTTTGCTTTTCTGTACCTATGATCTCATGAGGGACAACTGGGCTCTCAGTTTATTTCTGCATCTGGTTTTCTTTTTTCTTCTTCTGTAGGTGTGGTAGTGGGAGGGGAAGAGTTGAGACTATGACTTCAGAGCAGAATACTGTTGGATTAGTGTAGACGGATGTTACTACAAAGACAGGGTGTTGAGAAATCCATTATATTACTCATGATCCCTAGTAGTGGCAGATATAAACTCCTTCTTTCTCCCAGCATTTATGATTTTGATTATTAATATTAAATTGAACTTTTCCTCCTAGGTCAGAATTTTAGATAATTTCTTCCTGTTATGTACCTTTTTTTATTTTTTAAAAATTTGTATTTATTTATTTATTTTAGAGAGGGGGTGGGGGAGGGGCAGAGGAAGAGGGAAAGGGAGAGAGAAAATCTTAAGCTCGACCTCACAACCCTGAGATCATGACCTGAGCCGAAATCAAGAGTTGGACACTTAACTGACTGAACTACCCAGGCGCCCCCTGTTATGCATTTTTAGACAAAGTTACGGGATAGACAAGTGAACCCACCATTACAGAACCATTGCATTTTAGGATTGGAAAAAAATGCAAAGTATTTCCATCTGTTTATAGTTCTCCGTGTAATTGCATAGCGTGTTAGGTTTGCCGCTTTGGCCACCAGCTCAGCAGAGTATGTCTTCTAAAATAAACCAAAACAGAAGCAGCTTTTCAATTTGTTTGTTTGTCTTCCAGTGTAGCCCTTGACCACAGAGAACTCAGTACGGTGCACCAGAATCAGACTTACAAAAGTGGTGTTTTATTTATACGCCTGTACTTTAGAAGTTCAGATCTGCCACCTCTTCTTATTGTCAAATCAGATGATGAGAATGACTAGATTATTTTCAGGAAATGATGCTTCAGAATAGGAGGTATGGGTGGCAAGCCAAGTTTCGTCAGTTTCCAAATAGGAATGAGTTTTGCCTGGCATGGGGGAAATTCACATGCCCGTGGAGAAGCTGTTATAAATTGTACCCACCCCACGCACGGTTCCCTTTGCCATCTCAGGATGCTGTTTAATTTACAATTCTGCTTAGTTTTAAAATTATGTTTACTTAAAAAATTCTGTTTACCTTTTAATTAACCAGAAATAGGCTGGAGCAGGTTATTCCCCCCATGTCTGCCCCCCAAATGGAGTTAGCCTGCAGTACATACAGCAGGGTCTCCATGGGCTAACCTTCCTGTAACGCATTTGAGAATAGATTTTAACTACAGCTCTCAAAGGAATTAAAATAGATTCATAACATTTTTGAATTAAACATTGCGGAACCCCTGAAAATCTCCATGAAACTTTATTCCCCAAAATGTATTTCAAAAAAACACCCACGTGTCCCATTCTTATTTTAGCTTTAAAGTATAGCAGTGCATAGTTTCTACCTTCGGAAGGCCAGTGAAATTCAGCTGGTTAAGACTGACGGTGCCAATATTCCAGAACACTCCGAAGTTGTCTGTCCGGCTTCCCTGGGTAGAGCAGAGTTCAGAGGTAGCCCCCAAAAGGTGTGGCTGCCACCGGGCTGTGGCTCCAGGATGCGGGGAGGGAGCAACCTTGCAGGCTATGGCCTCCTCCCTTGAATCAGCACTGCAGTTTCGACCAACATTTTAAACAAACTTGACTGTCTAGTTTCTGAATCTGGATTAGAAGGTGGAAACCAGAAGGGGCGAAGACTGTGCGAGGCCAAGTGCTGTGGGAGAAGGGCTCTTGCGACACCCTGGAAGTCATGCACGCACCATGATTTCCTGTGATCTAGGCAGTCCCAACCTTGGTAGACTTTGAAAGCACTACTGCTTTGCATTGCGATCTGTTAATATCTCTGAAACTGACCCTAAGGTATGATGACAAAATTTAAATTAGGTTTGTAGGTGCTCTAGGAAGGCAGGAAAATTACGTTAAGGCTTCCGAAGGATGTTAATTAAAATAGTTCAAATACATCCAACAGTCGTGGGGTTTTAACTTCAGTTAAATGGAGTCTTTACTTACATGGGACGTTTAAATCCTGAGGAATGCTGGGAAAATGAGGCCATGATGTACATTTCCTATGGTGAGTCTGACTCCACAGGGCTACAAAATATTTTTAATCCTGATTCCAGAAGTGCTAAGGTAACTGTTGGTAGGACGTACAGAGTTTATTTGCGCTGCTGACAAGAGATGACTCCGTCAGGCTTCTCCTGGGAAGCCAGGAACAGGATGCTAGAAAGAAGCCTCTACAAGGAGAGTGAGGTGGATAGGACTTTTGAGAAACCACAGGAAGAGGCACAGGGTAGACATCACCAACGAGAGGGGCCAGGGAGGTAGGGGGCTCTTTAAGGGACAACTCTGAGGGTGATGATAGAGTCACAGCAGGTAGAGATAGATTTTCTGTGCCAGCCGAGTGTGGGGAGGAGGCAGCCATGAACCAGTGTTTGTACCCTTCNCCTACACAGATGGAGCAGACGCCCTCACTTCATCCCTAGGTGGACCTGCGTGTTTACCTGCATCACACAACATGGGAAAGCTTCACTATGGCTTGACTGTGCTGTGGTCATATGGCTCATTCTTATCTCCCTCTCTCTCCTACCTTTCTTCCTTCTTTTCTTCTTTCCACAATATTTACACATATTATGGAAGTCACATGATGAGCCAGACTCTGGTAGGTGCTGAATGTGCTCTGACGAGACACAAGACAGCCCGTTCTTGCTGACACAGAACTATCCTTGTACTGTGAGACAGGGACGTGTCAATAGGAGCATGCAGATGAATATAAGAATTACCACGGGAAAGAAAGTACATTTCAGGGCACACTGGGGAGGCCAAGAGGGCTTCCTGGAGAAAGTGACGTCTAAGGCAAGACCTAAGCGATGAAGAGGAGTTAGCCAGAGGAGTGGGGTGTGAGGAGGGATGAGTGTTCTGGGCCAGGAGAGCAGCGTGTGGGGGAAGAGGTGGGAAAGACAAGGGTGAGCTCCATGGGTGGAGCACGGCATGAGCAGGACGACTATAAAGGGTGATTGTGGGGTCTTGGAAGATAGGAGGCTGGACTTTACTTTCAGATCACCGCGAAGACATTGTCCAGTTGTACTCAGAGGAGTAATGTAATCAGATCGGCATTTTAAAATGCTTGCTCTGGCAATTTGACTTGGAAGGGCAAAACTGGCAAGCGTTGTAGTTACTTGAAAGGACAATGTGACCTGTCATGAAAAATGCAGTGGAGATGGAAATGTAAATATATCCGAGGTGTGTTTAGGAGATAAAATAATAGACTTGGCGATTGGTTGATTGAATGTGCGAGGAGGCAAGATTATCCCCTGGTTTCTGTCTTGGGCAACTGGGCACTAGTAAATGCAAGAGTGAATAAGAGGGAGGAACTTGTCTTGGGGGTGGGGTGGGATATTGGCAGTGGAGTTTCAGCCTGGTTGAGTTTGTGGTTGGGGTGGAACATACTGGAAATACTAGTGGCTCTGAGGTCCAGAAGAACATGCTGGGCTGGATTTGGGAGTAATCAGCATATATGCAGAGATTACCCACAGCTCTGAGGATCAATGAACCAGGTGATCACCCTGATGTAGACTGAGAAGAGAAGAAGCCCATGTTAGAACCCCAAAGGAGGGTGGGCAGACAGAGAGGAATCCACAGGAGACAGAGAAGGGACAGCCAGAAGGGGAGAAGCCAGGCTGGGAGCGTGTGGCGACACAGACTGAGACAGAGAACGTTTCCAGATGGAGCAGCGGTCCATCAGAGGAAGACAAAAGGATGTCTGTTGCATGTGTCCACAGGAAGTCATTACAGCTTCGACACTCTAGAGGCACTTCTGGAAGCAGGAGCTAGAAGCCAGAATTCATGGTGTTGAGAAGGGAGCTGGAGAGGCGATGAGCAGGGGCAGTGACTTTAGGCCTGTTTGAAGGAGAGAAGAGAGTCTAGCTCCACAGGCTAGAATAGTGTGCGGTTGGAGGGAGAAGCAGAAAGTTAGGAGAGCCTTGAGGATGCTTGGATGCTGACAGGAAGCAGTGAATAGAGAAGCCAAAGTTGAAATTTTGGGAGATAGTGGGGTAACTGGTGATAGAGGGTCATGAGAATAAAGGGGGGAGGGGACCCAGAATAACGATCCAGAGATGGCCCTAGCCACCTCTTTCCAGTGTGATGGGAGGGAAGGATAAAGCAATTTGTGCTAAAGCATCGCTTCACAACATAATATTTTAATTATGTTCTTTTAAAACATTTCTCCACAGACACTACCCAAAGCAGTCCTTCACCACGGTGGCAGATACACCCGAAAACCTTCGCCTGAAACAGCAAAGTGAATTGCAGAGTCAGGTAACTTCTCGAAAGCCTATTTTTGTTACACCGGTACTAACTAGTCGTCAGGAGGCCAGTCTTCTGAGGTTTCGTCCTTGCTCTGTGTCTGCCCGGTGACCGGCCGGTGCGGAGGCTGAAGGCAGCCGCGGGAGGGCGTTGCTGGGGAGATTGCGGCACATCTGTTTTATTCCTGGTCTCGGATCATCCTGACATTCCCGGTTCTGTTATTCACATGGGACTAGGGCAACTAAATGAGTTCTGGTCAGAGTCAGTGTTTCCCAACAATATTGATTTATTTGGTCCTAAATATTTAAAAACATTTTATAAATAGCTTTTCCACACCGCATATGTAGGGGGAAGAAGAGGTGTTAACTTGACCCAGTTGCAGTGCGTGTGGGGCTAACACCCTGTCTGTGTATCTCACACCAGCCACGAGCTTTGTTTTCATCCTGTCACTTTATTCATATTTCTTTCATATGTCACACTGACAGCATGAACAAAGATTAGAACACCACAATTGGCTCCCACTCAACCATTTTGGATGCGAACTTGCCTTCAATATGGTGAAACACACTGGTGAAGACTAGGGATTTAAATGGCAGTATTTTCTGCAGGGACACCCCATCTCTTAGGAGACACAGGGCGCTCTCTTTCAGAGAAGTTATCTTGCCTGCCACACTGTGGGAAGACGGTGAAACGACTACATTGCAGCCCTTTGGTCAACCGTGTAGTAAAACCCCACCAAAGTCGGGGGGGGGGAGGGAAGACTGAGTTGTAGTCCCCCTTCTGCTGCTCATGGGTTGGGACCTGGGGCCAGCCACTCTGATTCTCTGTGCTCCTGGGAAGTGAGACTGTCTATCTTATCTGGTCTACCTGTCCTGGCTGGCTTCGGTATCAGATAGGTGGTGAGGTGTGAAAGCATTTTGAAAGTTAACAGGTTATATGACTATGAAGGCTTCTTACTTTTATTAGGGTCCCTGAAAATCCTTGCTATGAAAAAAGGAGAATTACAGAATCTGCGAAGGAAAGAGGAACCTGGCTAATAGGCTTCGAAAATGCCAGTTGTGGCTATTGTAAATGACAGCCGTTAGCTCTCAGTGGTAGCGGATCTAATTATTTCTGTGCAAGCTTATGTGTTCACAGGGGACATTGTGGTTCCCTCCACCCTCTTTCTGGGGGTCTTGGGACCACTTCCCAATCCATTTAGTTGAAGGAAGTAGAACTCAAAGTAGAGTTTGCTGTCGGTTAACAACACCATGAAGACTTGGTTGGCAGTTAGTTTTTGGTTTTGTAAAATGCTAATTCTTGTGTGCTAAGCCATTAGTTCAAAAAATTGAGTGCTGGCCAAAGAAAGGCAGTGTTGCAGAGTCGGCAAGAACACCCCTGCTCATTCACACCGCGGAGGGTGCCAGGACTTGGCTCCAGTCTGTGCAGATCCAATATGCCTTTCTTCTCATCAAGTTAGGATTAATTAGATAATTCTGGAGAAGTACTTCGAGCACATTGGAAAACAGAACTAAATCAAGCAATCAAATATTTGTTTCCTGCCTATTACATGTCCTTGTTCTGTGCAAAAGAATTCATAATTAGTTAATCTTCCCTTCACTGAGCTCACAGGGTGTGTGAGGAAACAGGACTAACATAACCTTACTTTCCCCCACACCCCCGGAAGGCTATCTTTAATGTACAGTAAGGATTCCAGAAGGAAGGGATGAGTGTGGGTTGGACTGGTTGGTGGTTCCTGCTAGAGGTGGATTTGAGTGGAGCCTTGAAGGTTGAGAAAGGATTGGATTTAAACACTTGTCTCCTTCCTTGGAAGGCATTACCGCTCCCTTTCGGTTCAATTAGTGGTGACAGGTGCCTTGAGCTGGGCCCAGGAAGAAGCCTTTAGTGTTTTCCTCCTGCGTGCCTGCCTCTTGGAAATACAAAGAGAAAAGGAACTCACTGTTTGACGAAGGCTGATTTTATTCTCTGTCACGGAGCAAAGTGCAAGCTTCAGAAGGTTCTGATAGGCTGGTGGGACAGAGCTGATGCAGGACGGCGCAAAGCGCTGTGGGGTCTCCAAGCGGGGGTCAGGTGAAGGCATCGGAATCTCCTTTAGATTTTGTTCCAGTGTCATCTCTAGAAAGAAATGTAGGACTTCTTCAACAGATAGGATGGGAAATTCAGCTCAATTCAAGAAACACATATTGACTATGTACTATTGCAACAGACTGTGCAGGGCACTTCGGATATCAAGGCGTCATCATCATCATCAATCTTGCTATATTCTGCGCACAGAATTTTACATGTATTGTTCCATTTAGTCTCAAACAGCCCTGTGAGACACATATTTATGATTACTATCCCTGTTTATTTTATTTTTAAAAGATTTTATTTATTTGAGAGCGAGAGAGGGAGAGAGCACGAGTAGGGGAAGAGAGGGAGAAGCAGACACCCCACTGAGCAGGAAGCCCAGCACAGGCTTGATCCCATGACCCTGAGGTCACGGCCTGAGCAGAAGGCAGATGCTTAACCAACTGAGCCATCCAAGGGCCCCTGTTATCCCTATTTAGATGAAGCACTCCACCTTTAGAGACTTTAGATAACTTGTCCTTGCAAACTTATTAAGGAGTTGAACTTGGAATAGAATCCACATCTTTGAACCCCCATTACCCACACTCTTAACCATGGCCCTGGTCCCCTTATTCAAAAGGCACCCAGAAAAGGAGATCCATAAGCAAATAGTTATAGTGCAAGGTTATAGGACAGCGTATGCAAAGGTAGGATTTTGCATAAAGTACAAAGTCCCTCATAGGAAGAAGTCCTTCTCCCCTTCTTCCTCCTCATTCTCAGCAGTGGTATTTTTCTGAGTGACAGATGAAAACACTTCTATAAGAGCATTTCTGCTTTTGCAAAGGCACAGAAAAGTATCTACCCAAATGGTGACATTCATTAATGGCAACTGATTCAATTTTAGTGTTTTAAATAACTCGGTACTGTGGCAGAGTGTTTTGACATCAAGAAATCTGAACAGCCCAAAAGTTTTGGTGGAAAATTGACTATTAACATTTTATTTACTTGTTTGTAATTATTTGCAGTACTAAATGAGTCAAATCTGCTCATAAGTTTGGAGATTCTGAAATCCTCTTTTAGCGTTGTTTGGTTAAAACTAGTTCTTTTCTTTCTGTTCGTTAGCTTATCAAAGGAGCCAAAATGAGGGAAAAACAAAAACTAAGTTTTGTTCAACCTAAAAAGTT
Organism: Ursus maritimus; assembly: GCF_017311325.1. Classification (NCBI taxonomy): domain Eukaryota; kingdom Metazoa; phylum Chordata; class Mammalia; order Carnivora; family Ursidae; genus Ursus; species Ursus maritimus. The sequence goes on from NW_024425675.1 coordinate 14,236,731, forward strand.
ATTTATAGATACGCATTGTTATGTTCTCTTTTTTCTTCCTTTATCTTTTTCTCCCTCTATTTTTGAGAGGGTTGTAAACACTGCCAGCATTTCCCCCCCCAAAGTGTTAAACCCTCTCAAGCTTTTTTTGGGATTTGTAATAGGTGCCAGATTGTCATAATAAAATGGTGAGAAATATTAGAAAATAAACAAGCAAACCATGAGTTAGTTTTTTTGAGCTGGTGGTAGGCAGTGGTTTCCAGGCATTCTCCTGCCTACAGACAAACAGGTGCATGCCCGCTTGGCCAGCTCCCAGCTGCGGTGGGACAGGGGCTGCCCTGGCACCGGGCAGTTGAGCTGGGTGAGTGGGGGGTGGGTGGGAAGAGGGGGAAGCACTTCCATTGTCACTAACTCTCTCTTCATCCCATATCACAGGATGGACTGCTTCAAAGACATAGTGTAAATAGTGGTCGGCGCCCCCACTGGCCCACAGTAGCCACTGTCTACAGGGAGCAAAAGTAAAACTCTACTCTTAGTGGTATTAGTAACACTCGGTTTCACCTGTGGGGCCTCAGGCTGTCATCGCTGCAAGCCTGGGGACTGGCATAATACCCTTTTTCTGTAGGAAAGTGAGCCCAGAGTTCCAAAGCCCTGCCTTAGAAACTAAACGGGAATTGGGACTCTTTGTAAGGGGGGAATCTCTAAAGTTGAAACACTTGAGCCACGTGAAAGCCCCTCAGGAGAAATATTTTCTTGATGTGTTATTTTAATAGTATGCTGTCGCAAACATTTCCTTTTTCAGGCTGTGTAGCATACTCTTTCTGGAAGGAAAGGCACAGCTGTTTTGAGTGTCTGGGTCGGGGTCGGCAGACTTCTTAAAGCGGTGGAAAAGGTTCTTCAGCGGCATGATGAGGGGAAGGCCCCGTAGAAAGAGAACCAAGTGGGGCCGTTGTGGCTGACACCAGGGGCAGCGGCCAGATCCCTGTTCTGTCCCCATCGTCCACCTGCTTCTCGTCTGTCTCCTTACTCCCAGGGCCGGGGGGTGACTGTCTTCGGAAACCCTGGCCCTCTGTAGGGCAGAGTTCTGCGAAATACTGCTCCTGGTGAGGACGAAACGGGAGCTGCATTTCGTTGTTTATGTGATTGGCTTAGCTGTTTGCAATCATGCTGAAAATAATAGAGATTTTGGGCTCACTGTGTTCTTAAATGGAGTGTGTGTAATTTATGGGTGCTGATAAGATGAAAGATGGAAAATGATGATGGAGAGAATACAAATCATTCCGCAACCTTTGAGTCTTCATTTTGTAATCTGTGCTGATTCTTTTTTAATCTTCCGTGTCTCTGCGGAGGCATGAGGCACATGGTTCGCAGGGAAAACAATATAGGATAGCAGGAAGGGTGAGAAGGGAACGTGGCTTTTTATAGGGAACATAATCGTTAGATGTCTTTGTGGGGGAAATGAAGACACGTGTTTAATATAAACCTCTGGGAGCTCGAGGAGGTCGGGCTGCGGCCTGCTCTCTCGTTCTCCAGCTTGCCCTTGGCACCTTTCTGTACTCCTCATTCTATGCGTGCAGTTCCTGAGGGTTTTCTCAGTTATCTGCCATCTAACCATCCCTAAGGTGTTAACTACTTACCTAAACCATGTTGTGTTTTACTGGTGTGTCATTGAACACTGACTTCCTTCAAAGCAACAAAACCCTGACTCAGGAATGGTTGGAAGGCAGTTGGGGAGATACTTGGATAGTATTCTCTGGGTGCTTCAAATCCAATCCTGAGGGCCCCCACCCAGCCATAAATCTGACCTGCATGTCACTTCCCACAGAGCACCAATCTCAGGTCACACTGGGGGCACCGTCATGAGCAAAACCCAGGTAAAGTCCTCTGTCTCTGGGGATTTGTGGTTTAGTCGGGGAGAGGATGGTAATAAAAAATTAATAAAAATAGGTAACATTGCAACTGTGACAAGATCTGCAGGGAGAGTAGTGTGTATTTTAATTATTTCTCAGGGAGTTGGAGGCTGGGGTACTTTTCTGCAGACAAATGCATAACAGGATCTCGGTCCGGTTGGCTGCCTCCTGCCTGGCTGTGGGTCCCATTTCTAATGCCCACCAATTTCTTTGTTTCCACTTCCTGACCTTAGCTGACTCTCCTTATCTCTTCCCTGGGTCCTCTTCCCACTCCTTATCTCATCCGACAACCTCAGCCTTCTAAAACTGTCTCCAGGTAGTTTTTGTTGGGAATTCTTGTATTCTTGGGCGAGAGGCCTTCCATATGTGCCTTTTTTATTTTCTCTTTTCTTTGAACCCAATTTTGGCAGCTTTATAGTTCCCATCTTCTGATTTTGCACCATTCTGATCCTACAGCGATGCTTTTTACTTCCCGCAATAAGCACTTTCTCGTGTACGTGAGGGCGAAAGTTCATAGAGAGAAGCTTCAGCATGTTTCATAGCAGGGTTTCGAGACTGTGGTAATGAGGAGAGATTATGTTTCCCATATAGGAAGGGATGAATGTGAGTGAGAACTTCAAAGGAGAAATATTAATTCACTTGATGTGGCACATTGCTTCCAGGGAACATAGCATGCTGTGCAGATGTCAACTCTAACCCTCACGATTTCCCACAAGTCAGATTGTTTTTCTATCTTGCTTCTGGATAAAATGATGTAAGAGACAAAAACGTCAGTCGTGACAGACAGCAAAATAACCAAGATGTTTTGATTTGCTGTGTCATGAGGGGGTTTTAGAACTTTTCATCACAGGGGCCTGGCCTTCTACTCCTCGGCCTCCGGAAATGACCCATATTCTTTCCATCTGGTCCCAGAGTCCCGGCATGCGGGTTCTTTGGTGCCCTCCTGGCTCATCTCATCTCCCTTTCCGTGATTCCCACAGGTCACGGTGGAGGACGTGAGGGCTGTACTTTGTGCGGCCAGCCTACAGGTTATTTGTCATTATTCTCTGGGCCTGAATCAGATGACTGGTCCTTCAATGAGGCATTGGAATATGTACCTATCAGTTTTGCAGCTCTGGGATCGTGACTATAACAGCTATGAAGAAGAGAATATTTTAACATTCTTAAATGAATGTGTCTTTCATCCTTCTCTTCTATAAATCATGTTCTGACATACCACCTCACATTTGTGACTCTAGAGAAAGGTGACGAGTAAACCGCACTTTGAGAAGGAGAAAATATGGTCCCCATGTAAAGAGGACTGTCCGTCCCCTTTTGGCCATGGTAGATTATAGAAGGAAGGCAGAAAAATCAGTCTGAAACATGACCCCCCCTTTCTCTTCTGGCTGAAGTCCCTGAGAGGGACGATGGGGAGGCATGGTAGGTAGATGGAGGGAGAGGAAGAGACAGAGAAGACCACCTCACAGGACCTACTCCCGACTTCTTCCCACCCGAACAGTGAGCTTCCACAGCATAATGGGCATGGAGAGAACCTGAATTTTGTTCCTAGCATCTCAGTGTCTCACGTGGCATGGAGGGTGAGGGAAGTCCCAGCACATCTTGCAGAGGAATGTCGAGGGCACTTGCTGGGGAGCTGCCACCGTTGGAACACTGTGTCCCTGCCATCGGAGGTAGCTTATGCAGGTGGGGAGAAGTTGTAAGATCTCAGGGAGGAAGGACGGATTTGACAGGTGGTACTACCAGACTTCTTCTGAGCCAAGGGGAGAATACACCATGATGTCACCAGCCACAGCCTTCAGCAGTGGACGTTAGTGACCAAGCGGACAAGGAGAGGCCACTGAGGCCAAAGGAAGAAGAGAGAAAGAGTGAATATGAATGTGGAATCAAGACTTCCCTCTTCCTTCGCTCTGAAGTCACACTTCCTTCACTCCCTGCTCACATATGCTTGGATGCCATATTGGAGCGGAGACAGGAAGCAGGAGGAAATCTGAATATACCTAAGTTGTTTCAATCATTGAGTGGGTTTGCTTTAATCGCTGAGATTAAAGTTAGTTCCTTCCACTTTAGCAGGATGGGGACTTGTGAGGAATAGCAGAGCAGCTGTAGGAAATAGACATTTATTTTTTTATCTGAATACATTGTAAGTAAATTGCTAACCTTTCATTTTATTTGGTAAAATAAGAGTGCTTAGACCAGCCATCCAGAGATCTGGGTTCGAGTCCTGCTTCTGCCACTAAGTGTGACTTTGGGTACCATTGACTTTTGATCTTTTCAGGACATAAAATAATGGGTTGTACTAGATAATTTTTAGAATTCCCTCCAGTTACAATGATCTTGACTGTAGTACAAAAGTGTTCTGCTGTAACATCTCAGGATAGCAAAGATCAAAAGAACTTAAAGAAAAGGAATTGCTATTCTTTTTTTTGTCTGCCAAAATAATAATTGTCAGACCTTCCCTTTCATTTGACTATCCCTTTAAAAGCTTATTCCCCAGACTAAACTCAGGTATTTGTTTAAGGTCATAGGTCTGAGGAAGTTGATGGGCAAATCAGTTTCACATTGGAAGATCTGTCTAATTTTGCACCAAACATGTTTAAAAATAGCAGAGGACAAAAGAAGACAAAAATAGTTACAGTCATAATATCCATTCACTGATAGCAACTGGTCTCATCTTTAGTTTTATTTCTTGAATTTTCTACGTAGAAGTAACTAGAATAACTGTACATATTAGTATACTTTTAGGAAGTGTCTTAGTTATTTTAGCTCACTTCCTTTATGCTTTCTTATTTTAAATTGTTTTCTTGAATGGCTTTGATTGATTATGTGGTAGCTTTTGGACTTTAAAAGTTAGTGTTTTCTCCCTACTGTGTTGTTTGTTTTCTATCACCCCCTTGTCCTTTCTAGAAGCAATTTGTTCCACTGAGGCTTACAATCTTGAGTTGGTTCAAGCAGTCCCTCCAGGGTGAAAGATGGTGCTGATCAGTATGGAGAAGCTCTTCTGAAGCAGACCCATTTCATTCAATTAGTAGCTTCATGAGATGGAATCTTTCTCAATACTCTTCATTGATTAATATTTTTTTCCCCTGATAATATAATTTTGAATGGAGGACACTGCTCTGAAATCACTGCTTCGTCATGGAATCGGGCACCAGGACCCAATCTGTAGTAGGTACTGGATTCAGGGAAGGCCTCTTGATGGCAGCCCGCCAGCCACACACAGCAGACTTTCTTAGTGCACCTAGTGTTTTGATTCTCGTAAAGTACTTCTGTTTTCTTTTATCAGAAATTATTTGGCTTAGTTATCATTTCACTTTACCTCAGAACTTTGCTTCTAGCTTCCACTGACTTCGGAATGGCCGCCTGCTGGGATTCCTCAGGGGCCTTGTAAAGATGGAAGTTGGCCTACGGATTGCCGTGCAGAAGGACACTCTGTTGGCTTCATTCTCTTAAAAAGCTTCTATTGGAACAATCATTGTGTTGTATCCTCAAATGAGATCTCTACGTGGGCTTCTGAGAACATTGATTGTACTCATTTAATGGAGTGCTCCTTATGCCCAAACGTCTGAAGAGAACAGTTTGAATTTCCCTCCCTTCCTTCACCCCTCCCTGCCTCTCTTTGGATTTTTGGTGAAGTCAAGGGTCAAGAGGATGGCAAGTCAGGAATTAAATGAACACAAATGTGATCCTATCTAGAAGGGAAGTTCTGGCCTCCTTTGGTCTGACTCGCTGAGTTTCCATTTACATGGAATTGTTTTTACTTCAAGGGAATCTGTAATCTGCAAATATCTACTAAGGGAAATCTAACAAGCACCTCAAGCTACAGATTTAGCTTCCCAGGCACACAGTGCTTGTAGATATCAAACAACTAAATAGACTGAATTTCACATTCTTTCTTAAAACTAAAGAAGTGAAGGAGAGTGAAGCCAAGGATCCTAACCTATTTTTAAACAGCCAATCGGAGAGCCATTATACAGTCTTTTTTCTTTATCTCTAGAATTGCTATAATGCTTATAAATCATTAAAATTAAAACTAAAATAAATCTTAACTACGTTTCTGCTATTGCACAGAGAACATATACTTAACAAGATTTCCTTAGGATTGGGTGATTGTCAAGGCTCGGAAATGTTTCATTCGAGAATATTTTACTCTCTAGAGGGATGCCACTTAAAGTCTTAGATATGTATCTGTACTATATTACCATATATAATACATATATATGTATATTGCATATATGTATACATGCATATAACACACATATATGATATACATGTATTTATATACATGTTTATACATAGGTATATAATATGCATATATAGTCATACATATACACACATATATAATAAAGCTAACTTGGGAAGACAATGTTCTTTTTTTTTTTTTTTGAAAGATTTTATTTATTTATTCATTCGACAGAGATAGAGACAGCCAGCGAGAGAGGGAACACAAGCAGGGGGAGTGGGAGAGGAAGAAGCAGGCTCATAGCAGAAGAGCCTGATGTGGGGCTCGATCCCATAACGCCGGGATCATGCCCTGAGCCGAAGGCAGACGCTTAACCGCTGTGCCACCCAGGCGCCCCTAAATAAATAAAATCTTAAAAAAAAAAAAAAATTCTCTCTCTCCTTTTGCCCCTTCTCCCCTCAAATAAATAAAGAAATCTTTAAAAAAAAAGAATGAAGAACTAGACACTTTCTTGAGAGGTAGACAGATGCCTATCTAATTCTTTCTTGCCACTAATCACAAATCAAGAAGAATCATGATATTCTTGATTTCAAAAGTTTACTAGCAGAGAAGTCCTCATTTAAGGACTTACCCATATTTCCTGTAATTTAATTTCATATAAAGCTGTTTCAGTTATTTACTGATTTAATCTATGCTTATTGAATACCTCCTTTGGTCAGACCCTGCCTGCCCTTAAGGTGAGGGTGTGTGGAGAGAAGCCGCCCCCCTGGGGAAAAAGAAGCAACCAAGGAAAGGCACAGCTCTTGGCTTAGCGGGGTTTATTGGGTCTCCTCGAAAGATCTTCTCCAAAATTCTGTAAACTCTTATTTTTTTCTGTACCCCGTTTGGCTTTCTCCTCTCACTGTACTGAAATGTTTACTCCTTCTTTGAAAGGAAGCCCAGATTGACTCTCCCTTACATGGATCAAATACCAAGTGCTCTGAGAAACAATATATTGGAGAAGAAATGACCTTTCATCTGGTTTTGGAAATAGTTCTCTCTGTTTTTTGTTTCCCAGCACCCATGTCCCCTCCCACCCCCCTTTTTAAGTACCCATGCCCTTTTGTAAACTATTTGTAGAGCTTGTTTCTTCTTAAAATAATGTGGATGAAAAATGTTTTTGATTATTTTATGGACACCGGAAACCTTCTCTAATAAAATCCACTTTTTTTTGGTTGTCATCAAGAGAATTAAATCATGTCATCAGCAATACCCAACCCTCTTGTTATCCTCCAGACTCCAGAGGAGAGGCTCCTAACCCTCTTTGGGTCGGGGGCCCCTTTGGAAATTTGATGAAAGCCATTGAACTTCTCCTTTGAAAAAGGTACAAAAGCAAAAATATGCCAACTTTAGAATATAATTGCAGGGAGTTCATGGGAGAGTGAAGGCCATTGGAGTCCCAAGCTTTAGGGGGAGTGGCCAGATTGGCCAATGGGAGGAAGAGGACTGGATGAGTTTAGAGGTGCAACGGAGACTAGAGGATTGTTTCAGAAATATTATGGATTCCCTGCCTTCTAAGCACAATTTTATTTTATCTTGATTAAAATAGTAGCTATTTTGGAAATGTGAAATGTCACTACCTTAAAAAGTGCCAAAACTTAAAAATACATATATTCTTTAATCCAGTAGTTCTACTCCTGGGAATCTCTGTTGTATGAACAAAATCATCAGCATATAAGGCATATGTACAAGGATCTCTAGGACAGCATTATTGGTAGTAGCAAAACCCAGGAAGCAGGGTGAAAGCCCATTAAGAAGGTAATGGAAGAATAAATTATGATAATCCATACCCTAGAATATCATGCAGCCATTAGAATGAATGAAATAGAGGTAGACCAGATGCCTTATAGGGATGTCTACGTGGTATTGTTCAATAAGAAATACAGATCGAGAAAAGTATATAAATTCTCAAACTTTCCCTGTGTGTATGTGTATGCGTTTCTTTGTCTGTATTTGCTTATGTCTGGTGGAGATGATATGTGTGGGGAGAAAAATACGGACTAATATATACTAACTCTTAACACTGGTTCTTGGGACTTATCTATGGTGAACCAAACAAAGAGGGAAAAAGGTATATAAGTATACCTGTATATATGTATACACATACATGTGGGTAGACATAAAAAGAAATAAAATAATGATTTAGAAGCATATTTGCTGATATGCATTTGACAGTACGTTCTTTGACTTCTTTCACAGTCAGTGACACTAGAGGTTTTCAGTTCACTTTGGTGGGACTTACTTGGCCCATTTGGCCAGCCTAGGCTCTCCCTGCTTGCTGACTTGTTAGATGAATTTCCTGTGATTTATTGCTCTAAAGTTATTTGGTCTTTAACAGATGCTTATTGGATGTCTGTTTTGTGTGTGGACTAGGTTTTGTGCTGGGGAGTACTGAGAGAACTACACCATTCGTGTGTGTGTATGCATGTGTGCATGTAGGTGTCTGCACGTGTATGTGCACACGCGTGTATATGTGTGTGCCTGTGTGTAGGTGTATGTTTGTGTATGTACGTATGTGTGTGCATGTGTGTGTGCATGTGCATGTATTTAGGTGTGTGTAAGTGTACGTGCGCATATGTCTGTAGGTGTGTAGGTGTGTGTGTATGTGTATATGTGTGAGTGTGTATGTGTATAGGTATATGTGTGTATGTGCTTATGCATATGTTTGTAAGTGTGTAGGTATGTGTATGTGTGGATGTGTATATATGTGTGTCTGTGTCTGTGTGTGCAAATGCATGAGTGTAGGTGTGTAGGTGTGTAAGTGTATGTGCATGTGTGTATGTGAGTGTATGTGTGTGTGTGTTTGTGTGTACAAATCAGGGATTGTTTGCAGCTGCATTTGCGCTTCCTCCTTTTTGTCTGTTGTGTTTCTGTTTATTTGGTTGTGGGTGTGTACAATGGAGCACATAGGTGCTGCTCTCATGTCAGTAAGAACCTAAGAATTTGTTTGGAGTGAGATCTTGATTTTCCTGCTTTGCTTAATTAAATATCTTATTGTCAAATTGTCCAGCTTTCCTTCAGAAATGCCGAGAGACCTCGAGAAAGGACAGTACTTGAGAAGATTTTAGAGGAAAAAGAAGTGTGCGAGATGCTTCCTGTATATCAGTATTTCTCAAAATTGGGGTTTCGTGTGTCACAGTTACCTGGTGAGCATGTTGAAGATGCCTGTTTGTGGGCCCGGCCCCAGACCCACCCAGAGGGAGTCCAGAAATCTGCACCATTACTAAGTGCCCCATGCCATTCTTACACAGGCGAATTTTGAGAGCTAGTTCCATCAAATTTTGTTTCAAATAATGAGGCCTTCTGGCATTTTTACCCCCACAATTTTACCAAGACCTTTCCATATCTTTGAATTCCTTTTCTGTATGGTGTGGGAAAGCTTGGCTATTCTGCCGTGTGGAAGCTGGCTCACGTTCACTGGTTTCTCATCCTGCTGCTCTGTAGGATTGACCTGCACGTGTAAGGCAGGATCCTTGGAGTTCTGTGCGGCTGTACCAGGCTTCTGAAAGTGTGTGCCACTGCTCTGTTTCCAGGTCAAGGCAATAGAGATAAGAGGAGGGATTCCTTAATTCAGTTTTAAGACATTTAGGCATTTGACTCAGCAGATGCGCTTATAAAAATTTTTCTAATATTGAAATAGCTTTTTATTTTCATCTTTTTAAAAAAAGATTTATTTATTTATTTTTAGAGAGAGCAATAGAGAGAGAGAGAGAGAATGAACATGAAAGCAGGAGGAGGGGCAGAGAGGGAGGGAGGGAGGGAATCCTCAGGCAGACTCCCCGCTGAGCACAGAGCCGACACGGGGCTCGATCCCTGGACCCTGAGATCATGACCTGAGCCGAAACCAAGAGTCGGCTGCCTAACTGACTGAGCCACCCAGGTGCCCCTTATTTTCATCTTTTTGTTCATTAGCAATGCCTGCATTTTAGAAGAGATTTTATTAAGAGAAAACTTGTTACTACCAAACATGCACAATTTCTTTCGGACTCTAAGGAAATGAGTGTAGGTCCGAAAGGGACTAAAATGTTTTGAAGAATCAATAATCTGATGGTCAAATCCAAATGTTTTCAATGTTACAGAGTAACTATATTCGTACAGATTAGAGAAAATTTCAGGTTATGATGTGTTTTATTATTTGCAGCTATAGAAGTAAAATTGGAATGCACACATGAGGCAACGTTTTTTGGGCATTCTTGATGCGTTGGACCATTTTTGGTTTATTTACAAACATTCCTAATAGAGACAAAACCTGAAAATGTTTTTTAAGATATCTAAGATTTATCCCCTTTCCCTCATTTCTCCCCCAACCCTTTTATCTGAAATGTCAAAATAATTGAAGGAAAGGTTAGTTCACATGGTAAGAACTATGTGACCATTTTTCTACATTGCTCATGTGATTGTACCTGTGTAGACAACACCCTTAGTACAATTCGGATTAGAAAGGCCCTGTCTGAGAACCTTTGATCTCCACAGCAGGATATATACACCCAAAGTCGATGCAGGAAACGCATGACATCATCCCTCAATCAATAATCATCGATTGAGTAGAGTTGGTTTCAGAACTGCCTCGAGGGATACAGAAGGAAGAGTCATAGTTTCTGTCTTTGAAGAACGATCTAGTTCAGAAAGTAGTTCAAATGTGCATGCTGTCACATGGTACTGTAACAAAAGACCCTTTTAAGAAATACTAGGGAAACCAGCACGAGATGAATGATTGTGGGACAGGAGGGGGCTGAACAGCAGAGACATGAGTTGGCAGAGAGGCAGATTCAAACAGGAGCAAGACATGAGGTAGGCTTGAGCTGGTCCCATCCAAAAAGTGCCAGCAGGACTGTGTGGGAGGTCAGTCCAGGAGAGTCAGGTGGGAAACAAACCTATTAATTGAGTTTTAAATCTTTAATTTTCTGGGGAGTTATGATTTGAGAAATTCATTTGTATCATAAAATACAAAGATCATTGAATAGATCTTTGACAAGGTAAATGGTCTACAGTTTAGGCTTTCCCACTGTAGGTGGGAGCTAAGTGCTAGATGACTAATTTCTGGTGTCTATCTGCAATTCTAGAAGACATTTTTTTTTCCCAGCATGAGGCACAAAACTCTGCTACAATTATTTTTGAGTAATTTTTTTATGACTCATATCAGTGAGACTCTTGTAAATTAACATTTAAAAGAACAATGGTTCAACCACATTAAAAAACCTCCCTCTTTCCCATCTCAGAGATCTTTTCCTCTTGTCTAAAAAGTACCTACTTCTTTTTAGAGATTGGCATTTATACTGAGCCAGTGCATTTTTTTTTTTCCTCTAGAAAGGAAAAAAAGAAACACAGAAAAACCCACTAAGCAAACAAATCACCTGATTACTACCTACAGAGAAAAAAGCTGGCTTTGTTTTTTTCTTGTGCGTGTTTTTTTAGATCAATGCTTAGATGACAAATAGTTGTAATAGAAACATAGAGAACCCGTTTGGATATTGGCGTAGTGGGTGTAGAGAATGGGTACATTAAATTGCTGTCTAACAGAGCAAGGGAGCCAGTTCGTATCTTCTATTGGGAAACAAAACATATGACTGTTAAAAAGAAACAAAAAAACTTAGTTTTGAAGGAGAGCGTTGACTTGCCAAGGAACATTAAACTTCTACTATCTGTTCACACGTGGAGTGGGAATTCAGGTCTGACAGTAGATGAGCTTTTTCCTGACAGTCTTCATCTCTCTGACACCTTGCCTGCTACTTTCTGGAGAGAAAGCGGGTTCTCTAGAAGCTGAGAAGGGGATGCTTTGCTGGCTCTCCCCCCTCCACTGTGCTTGCTGCCGTCATCCTCTGCCCTTGGTTTCCAACTTGGACTTTCACGACTATCTGACCACTGCCTTCCTTCTCTGCTTTCATTGTACTTGGTTTCCCTTCAGCACATCAGCTTTACGCCAGATCTTTGTCAGTCTCCCAAATGGCAGAGCACCCAGAAAGACTAGACATAGGTTACGGGTGTCCTCTGCTCCACAAAACTTTTGCTGACTTACATCCATTTCGGGACATGCCTTTCTTGTTTCAGAGGCTTTCTTTCTGTTTGCAATAAGTATTTAACCCTTCCATCTCCAAATGTGTTCAGAGTGTATTTTTTTTTTTTTTAAAGATTTATTTATTTTAGAGAGAAAGAGAGAGAGAGTGAGCAGGCATGGTGGGGAGAGGCCTGAGGGAGAGAGAATCTTCAAGCAGACTCCCTGCTGAGCACAGAGCCCACACTGGGCTCAATCCCATGACCCTGAGATCGTGACCTGAGCCGAAACCGAGAGTCAGATGCTTAACCGACTGAGCCACCCAGGCGCCCTCAGAGTTTAGATTTAGACAGATTCTAAGCCCACCCGATTTTTTAGTACAGATATTTCACTCTCTCCTTTGCAAGTGCTGATTTCCCGTTCAGTCCTTTATGTGGGAATGGCCTCTTTTTCTGCAGAGACTTATGCTGTTTGTGGGAGGTCCAGCATCTGGCGACCCTGTGTAGATGGGGAAGGTGACAGGCTTTGTTTGGGCCAGGAAAGTCTCTTTTGACTGAGACCATAAGTAAAACCAGCATCGTCCCACAGCGTGGCATTGGGCACTGAGCTAAACCACGCACTTCAGCTGTCGCTTAGGGCCCCCTGTGTGGCTGTTCATGTGGGTCATGCTGAGGCCAAACCGACACTTCACAGCGGAAGATAATACATGTGTCGTGGTGGCCACAGTCCCCTTCGGCCCCATCTCCCTGACATTTCCCTTCCCCTCTGCCTAGCGACCAAAGTCCTTTCTGAGTCAGAGATTCACCGATGGCTTTGAGGATGGTGATATCGCCCCGGGCGAGCATCCGACATAGAACAGTCCATGGCTGCAGTTAGAGCTTAATTTTTAAAAACCTTTCATCAGGGAAGGAGGCTCTTTAGAGTAAATGAGTGCATTGCTTGAAATCATCTGCCGTGTAGTCTTCATTATATCCCTTAGTCATTATGGTTTGCATCACATGGTCTTTTCTCAAACATCAGCCTGGTGAACCAACGATGAAATTGCATTTCTTTGAATTAGAGTACAGATTATTATGGGAGAAAAAAGACATTAGAGGGGAAACGTTCATGTTTATGTTTGAATAAATACAAACGGCTTAACGGCCTCAGAGGCAGTTAAAGGAGAGCTTGCAAGGGAACATGGGACCGTCACCCCTTGTTGCTCGAGACGTGTCTTTGGGTGAGTGGAGGTAAAACACTCTGACTTCTCGAATCCTGATGTAGAGTCAGTTTGGTGTGTACTTCTTGTGGGGCTAGGAAAATGCAGCATTCCTGAGAGTTCTTACTCTCATCTCCAGGCTCTAACACACAGGAGGCAACCAATCAATGGTTGTTGAAATACACGGGAAAAGTCTTTACTCAGAGGGACCCCCACCCTCCCTTTTTCTTCCCCACACAGTTGGGCTTCTCTGTAGTTTCCACATGGGAAAAGCCAGTCCTAGGATTGGGAAAGTTTTGGCACTACTGTTGGGAATAAGCAAGGAAAACATACGCCTGGGAAAGAGAATGCTTGCTTGGGCTTACTGACTTGGCTCTGACCGTGGGCGTCCCCTGACTGGGCCCGTCCTGGTCAGCCTGCAGTCTCCCCCTTGCCACCATCCTTCTGATCTGTATACCGGACAGATAGGAGTCACTCGATGGGAAGTGAAGTGACGGAATTCAGTGACTTAATTGCAACTGGCTGTGAATTCCGATTGTGGCTTTTATAAGGTACCAGAGACATCTTTCAGGGCGCTCAAAGCACTCAAATGTGCAGATCGGTTAGAAAGATTGCTGTGTGCTTTATTATACTTTCTGTTTTTCCTCATAGCCATCCGCTGGGTTATATATTTGTTTATGCTGATGTCAAGTATGAGACCTAGATAGAGCAGTTTTGTTGTTCTTTCGTTTCTACTGCCCTCTTTTATGCAAGTTTGTTCTTTCTTTTTTTTTTTTTTTTATAGATATTATTTATTTATTTGACAGCGAAAGACAGCGAGAGAGGGAACACAAGCAGGGGGAGTGGGAGAGGAAGAAGCAGGCTCCCAGCAGAGGAGCCTGATGCGGGGCTTGATCCCAGAACATTGGGATCACACCCTGAGCCGAAGGCAGACGCTTAACGACTGCGCCACCCAGGCGCCCCTTATGCAAGTTCTTGTAGCAGTAGGGGCCCATGGTTTCCAAATGCCTGTGTTGTGTGAGCTCCAGTAAGGATGGAGACCTTTCCCCATAGATTTGTTTTGCCCACAGATCTAGATGAACAGATGAGTGAAAGATCGTAATTGATAATGGACATTACTTAGGGTGGGTTTACCATGAACCAGTCACTGTACTGAGGGCTTTTGGGATAGTATCTCATTAAATCTTCACAATAACTTCCTTAGGTAAGCATGATCTCATTTTGTAGATGAAGAAGCTGCAGTTCAGAGAGGTTGTGTAATCTACTTTGGGGTCACACAGCTAGTCAGGGCCCTTCCTCATATTTGGCCTCACATCTTTCTGACCCCAAAGGGGGAGATGTTCCTTAGCAGGCCTGACTGACTATCTCAGTGTAACCATTACTACAAACGATGTTTTTGTGATTTCAATACCATGTCATAGCAGTGTTAATGACATTTCAGGTTTAAAATTCTCCAGGTTCTGGGGCGCCTGGGTGGCTCAGTCCTTAAGCGTCTGCCTTCAGCTCAGGGTGTGATCCCTGAGTTCTGGGATTGAGCCTCACATCAGGCTTCTCTGCTGGGAGCCTGCTTCTTCCTCTCCCACTCCCCCTGCTTGTGTTCCCTCTCTTGCTGGCTATCTCTCTCTCTGTCAAATAAATACATAAAATCTTTAAAAAAAATTCTCCAAGTTCTCTTCGGAGGGTGAAATTTTGTATTTGCATTTTTAAAAATTGTAATTTCTGGCAAATGTCTCATTATTTTATTTTATTTATTTTGGGGAGTTATTTTGGCACTCAGTTTGGATTTCTATCATTCCTGGAGGTTTTTAATACTTTTTAATTGTTTGCACAGTAACTTTTTGTTTGCGTGACAATTATTTTAGTCAGTTCAGCTATTATTTTAACAGCTCTGCTATTTTGTTTGCTCCATCCATTTAAATTTGTCCTCAGGACTTCTAAACTTACTGATTTTTTCATTCTAATTCTGTGTAGCCTTATATCGCATGCATCTAATTTTTAAACTTTTTATTTCTATACAACTACACTGACCAGAGTATTGCTATTTAACTTACTATAAAACAAGTGAAAGAAGGATAAATTATTCACATTTTATTTTTTAATTGATTTAATTTATTTGTTAGAGAGAGAGAGTGAGAGCACAAGCAGGGGGAGCAGCAGGCAGAGGGGAGAGGGAGAAGCAGACTCCCCGCTGAGCAAGGACACTGGGATCAAGACCTGAGCCCAAGGCAGCTGCTTAACTGACTGAGCCAACCAGGTGTCCCAATTATTCACCTTTTAAAAACATTTTAAGAGTAGGTCTGATCATAGGAAATCCTGTACTATTAGAAATTTGGTTTTTAGCGGAGCTCTGTTCTATTTGTCGAGGAACTGGTTAAGCACTTTAATCCACAGTGTGTTGGAGAACTGGTTGCTCATCCTAAATTCTTCAGGGGCTCACTTCCATTGCCAGAGATGATTTCCATCTCATCACATATCTTGTCTTTCTCTTCTGAGACAACTCAGCAGACCAGAGCACTCATGTACTCCACGACGGTGACGGGCTCCTTCTGGGTGCTCCGAAGCGTCAAAGCAGTGCTGGCTGTGGTTTCGGACTTGCTCGGCACAGAGTTTTGCAGGAGAGAAGTGGACCCCGCTGTGCCCGAAGGAGCAGTAGTCGTGCTCCGAGAAGGGCAAGCTCACTGCCATGGGTTGGGCAGGGCTCGCTGGTCATTTCCATGTGTGTGCATGCCTGCATGCTTATGTGATCTTTCTCCTGTGCTCTGCTGCTACCAAAGAGGATTTAAGAACACTCTTAATGGAAAACACTTAGGGGATATTTATGAGTATAATGAGAAAGAAAGCAGGGCCTTTTAGAGGAGGACGCGTTTAATGGAAGAGCGGGGGCTTTGACAGGTGGGAGGAGGGATGGCAGGGCCCGGGATATTTGTGGGTGGTGCTGGAAATGAGGTAGATGTGTTGATTGACCATCTGTGGACCGGTGACCGCACAGAAAATCCAGAAGAGATAAGGTTGGTTGTGCAAGAGCTGAACGGCATTTAGGAAGCCGGGCTTTATTACTAGGCGTGGGGATCTATATGTACTTGGGCGGGAGGGCGATTTGCAGAAAATGATGTTACAGCAAGATAAATCAGGCAGCAAAATGGATTGGATGGGGAGAAATACCAAGTAGAGAGTCAAGTTGGGAAATGTTTGCTGTAATGAAAGTGCATTGTAATTAAGCAGATAATCAAGGGAATGGAAAGGAAGGGAGAGAGAAACATGAAGGAGTCACACTATGAAGAGTGAGTGTATGTGAGGGGGAGAGGGTGTGGGTGCTCTAGAATTTCCATCAAAGGAGCTTCCAATTGGCAAACCAACTGGAAGGAGAAAGGGGCCCCTAGGCAGTGTGTTTTGATGCTGTATTGACGTAATAAGCTGACTGTTTTTACTGAGATTGCATGTTATTTTGGTGTGGTCTGTGGTGGCGGGACTCTGCCTAATGAAGACTGTGGCTGCTTCTCTTCCCACCCCAGACCCTTCTGGCAGTGCCACTGGGGCGAAATGGACTCCAAGGTGGCCGAGCCATGAGGCTGTAGGCCTGAGGAGCTGGCACTGTCGTCATGGGTGTGGTCAGAGACAGATTGGTCAGCGGCCCAGGGTCTCTGTCATTCCACCACTCAAATGTTTGAGTGAATGAAGGATTGAGAGTGAGGGAGTAAATTCAGGATTAGCATTGATTTGAAGAGTTTGGTGATTATTTAAGGGGAAGTAACTTCCCTACGGATGAACGAACAGTGACAGTCAGGGGAAAAAAAACAGTGATTAGTGATGAAAGCTTCCTAAAACATGTTCCATCGCAATATAGAAAGATTGAGTTTTGAAAATAAAACATTTACGATACGTGGTTAGCTTACACAAATGTTCTAGATTATACATACTGCATTGTTATCCTGTTTGAACATTTGTTTTTCAAAATGACCAAGGCAGGGATTGATGGTACACACATTTCAAAGTTTGTTCTGGGGTTTACAGAGAATGAAAGAGAGCAGAGCAAAGTCTTAGCACAAAAATGGTGTTGGGGGCTGGGCTGTTCTTGAAATTTGTTTAGCTTTGCCATTCATCTTAATGTTGAGGGATGCCAAAAGTACCCCTGTAAAACCTTCTGGTTTTAGGCTATTGGTATGACACTTTAAGAAGGTACCTTATACAGTTTAATAGCTTTGCTGGTGAAACTGGCCTTCATGTAATCCAACCCCCTGAGAGCCAGTGGAACGTGGAGGAGAGTGAGGGTAAACATGGGTTTCAGTTTGTCTCCACCACCAAATGCTACATGGTCTTGGACAAGTTTCTTCAACTCTCATGTTCTTCATTTTAAGATGGTGATTTTTCTCTCCCTCTTCCACGGTCACTGTGAGGTCGGCAATAATGTACTGAGCCAGCAGTCCTCCACACATCTTACCCCACGGCAGACACCTGGCAAATGTTAAGAGTTCACTCACTTTTCCCCAGGATCTTCTATGCTTTCGCTTCACTGTCCTTAGAGTGATATGTATCAGTTCTGTAAGTGGTAGCTGTTGCTCTTATCTTTGGAAGTGGTTTGGGGATTGTGACCAAGAAAGCATTCTGGGAATAACATCCCTGATCTTTGTTAGCTGGCCTCACCTCCCAGGGAAAAGCACAGTCCTGGAACTTGGTAGGGAGAACCTGTAAGATTGAGGAACATGGATTCTGAGCAGGGTGAAAACACCCGCTGTCCCTTACTGGTTATGTGGCTTTGGGAAGTAATTGAACTTATGAGTCAATTTCTGCAAAATGTGATTGAGATACCAACACACACGGATGTTGTGAGGATCACGTGGGATGATGTGTGTCTAAAGACATACCACAGAGCCCGGGGATGGGCTTGAAGGGAAAGTGGGAGGGGAGGGCCAGATTATGGGGATCTCACTGGGCATATTCAGGTGTTCCTGGGCCTGTTACTTCCAAAGTAGAAAAGAGAATATAAGGGGAAGAGAAGATATTACTGGTTGATCTTTGTAAAGCATAATGGATTCCGATTTTTAAAAATAGTGAAATTACTTATTAAATAACTTATCATGCTTGCTTAAATAACCTATTAACTTGTTAGGGGAAATACCCAAGGCACAGTGATAATTTGAGAGTTTAGAGAATCATAATGGAGTCTCAGGAGACATTAATCGAGTAGAGGCAAACCAATGAGTTACTTCTCATGACCTGCATGGTCCCTTTCAATGAAGGGCTGTCTGCCTACTTTTTGGGTAGTTGTTGAATTAATGGAATTTTAAGGAGGTAGTAAGAGAAATAAAATAAAAACAAGTAAAGCTATTTTTTAAGTCTATAGAAACCTTTGACAAATCATAAGGCTTTATGAGTATGGTTAAGATACACGAGATTCTCCTGTGTATTCAATGGCTTAAGCCAAGAACGAAGTTTTCAAATCATATTATTTTGATGAACGAATGAAGCAAAAAAATATATACTCGTGCTAAAGGGCATTCTGGATGGCAGATCTCGGTTTTGTGAGATGACATAGCTGTTTTGGTATATTTCATGTAAAGTAGACTGCATCAGGGAGGAAATATCTTAAAAAGCCTGGGCATTTCCTAACAGTCCTAAAACTCTGGGCAATGAGGATGCACCACGTGGCCAAGGTCCATAACTGATTTTGCGTTGCTTCACGTAAGAGGCATCTAATAGTGTCCAATCTCTCAGGGCTCACCATGAGTGGGAATGGCCAGGTATTGGCTGAGTTATGAGCCCGAGCAAGCTGTTCTCCAACCTGCTGGTGGAGATTAGCTGTGTAAAGGAAGCTGGCCATGGAAGAGGGGAGCGCTCCCTTTTTAAAAATGGAGATGCAGGTTTTCTTTTTTTTTTTTGGATACACGGTAAAGGAGAAAGAGTACGTATCGCAAAGAGTAAGTGGGTTGAGACAGCGGTAAGAATTGCTGCTCACAGCATCTAGCTTGTAGCCAGCCTTATCCACTCAGAAATAATTATTTTCAAACTGAGCAGCATTTGCAGAGATAGCTCCCAAACAGCTGTGTCAGCTTTAGAACGTGTGAAAACTGCTCAAGAATAAACTGTAAAGTAGGGTTTGGAAATTAAAAAAAAAAAAGAAAAGAAAAGAAACTCAAGGATATTTTGATGTGTAGGGGTTATTAGCAACAGTTTACAAAAATACAGAACAGTGAAGCTGGGAGTTCATTTCGTTCCTGCGACGTCTTCCTATTTATCTTCCTGATATGTTTGTCTCCTTGGTTACCATAGTGCCGCTCGTTGGTATTCCTCGGCGCGCGGTGTGGCTGTGAATCCCTTCATAATTGCACTGATCTACAGAATTTTTACTTTTTAGGCCTCGCTCAAGCTCCGGGCCCCCTTTTTCTTTTGTGTGGCAGCTTTAATTTTGCACGGAAATGACAGCCACTGTCCTGTTCCTTTTGTCTCACTGGCAGGACGGTCCAGTAGCCACCTTCACATCTGATGTAATTACTAATATGTTTCCTTCCCAAGAAGGCAGTGCTTGCTGTCTCCACCCTTGGGGACTATAAACATCATTTTTTTTCCTGATGTCTGAGCTGCAGGCTCTGTCAGCCCTGTGCTCCTGTTCTCAGTTACAGGGGTGGGGGGGGGGTGCTGTGCATTTTTTAGAGGGAACGACTATTTCTCTTGAAGAACACTTTCCTCTTGCATTTCCCTTTGCTTCCAAGGTGAAGGGTTCCCACTGCCCTCAACATGTTCTCCAACCCGAGATGGGCATCTGTGCTTGGCTGCCAGAGGAGGTGTTCATAAGTGCGGTGACACCTGCTAATTACTTTTAGGAGGTAACTTGATATAACAGGTTATAACTGTTGGCTTCTTAGATTGTGGCCGATGAAACTGTTTTTATCTTTCAGTCTGAATGTGGAAGGCAAAAAGGCATGGAATTAATTACCTGTGAATCATCTTGGTATCTGTCAATTACTGCAGTGATTTTGAGGGCTTGGAGAAATGTATATCGTACATACAATTACTCTTTTTGGATCCCATAGATTAAATTCATTGAAAGATCCCTCTAGAGATGCATTAGCTGTACTTTGCCTCTAGCTTCTCTTCTAGGGAGTCCGTTTCAAGTTCAAATACATTTTGTCTGATAAATTGACTACACGTGGAGGAACTAAAGAGAGCAATTATATATGACATCAAATAATGACTCAGTGGCAAGGTATATTCCGTTGAGGTCAGTGCAATTCAAAATGTGAGAAAACATGATTTAGCTGCCTGGACTGAAAGACAGTTGAAATTACTGGATGGAAAGAATCACTTTGCATTCTGAGGTTTGGTAATTGGAGATATGTAATATTTATTGTGTTTGCTGTGAGATGATTGTGTGTGAGATGGTTGCAGTTGTTTATGTGGGTATTGTTTAATATGACAATGTGCGGGTCCAAACTTCATGCCTAATATACAGTGGCATTGGCTAAGGTGAGGGAGGGTGATATGTGGCTGAAGCCTGTTAAACCATGATAAGCCCCTGTATTTTGCTCTTTAGAGAGAGAATTAGGGTGGCAGTGCCCTAGAGTAGGGAGTGCACACCTTCTGTGGTTAATTGCAGTGTTTTCCCCCATTCTTCACCGTATGCCTACACGTTTGCCTTGTGACTTTGTAGGACCTTCCACGAGAGGAGGTCCTCATGCCCCATTGATGTTGGCTGTGGCCGTGTGGTTCATGCTTGTCGGTGGACTTTTGCAAACATCATGTCCACAGAGATCTTAGGTATGCTTCTGTGCTTTGGCTTGGCCTCTGGTCCTCCTGCCATTTGCTCTAGGAAGAACGTGTTCTGGGTAGCTGCTGGTCTAAGGAGAATGTAGAGACACAGGGAGTGAGTCCAGTTTGAAACCTAGAGCCAAGCAGACTGTGACAGCTGACTTGCAGATCTGTGAGCAGGAAAAATAAATGCTTCTAATTATAAGTCACTGACTTCGGGGTTTGTTATGTAGCATCATTGTGGAAATAGCTAATAGATGTGCATACTAAAAAAAAATCCCTGCTTTTGTAAGGATTTCATTTCAGTTAATAGGCTCCTTGTACATTCAGATCCTTGTTTTTACCCTATCAAGACATCAGTGTTGTATCATCTATAACTTAGTGGTATTCTTTGGCTGCAATGCAGTGATGTCCTTTGCTGGCAAGATTTCATGACCAGAAGTTGCATGAAGATGTCCTTTTAAATACTAATCTCATTAGACACCCCTACTTAATCATGTATTTGGGGGATTTTATATATTTTAAAACCTTATGTAGGCTTTTTTGATTGTTTCATAAAGAAAATTTAAATGACGTTTAAATAACTTTGACAAATCATGTAAAAGAGTTTATAGCTATTTTCATTGTAGTTTAGGGAGAAAATAGTAAGAGGATATTAGGCAGCCCAAGGAAGGCAGTTTGGAGTGAGGGTAGGAGAGACAGAGCTGGAGTTGTGCTCTCAGATTGGTGCTCTTAGATTGCACTATGATTGTGTCAACAAGGACCCTCTTATATCTGCTGGTGGGAGTTCATGGTTCCTGCTGCCCTCATGGGCTAGTGGACCCTGGCTCTCTGCCACTGGTGTCCCTGCCACTCCAAGCCTGGGAACCTTTGTCAGCATCCTGAACAGAAAGAAGAATCTGCTCCCCTGCTCTCTTCTGAATTAAAGCTCTTAATGGGTACGTCTGATTGGTAGTGCTGAAGTCACGTGCCTGTCGTGTAGCTGTGAGCGAGGCTGAGAAAGTGAGTTTACAGCTGCTTCCTTGGGGAAGCAAGACTTAAAATGTGACAAGTTGCCAAAACTTAGGAAGGTTGTTTAAAAGATTCTCAATAGTCATAAAACATGAAAAATGTCCATATAAATCCATAATATGTATTTTAAAACCAACCTTTAATTACTACTAACTAGTATCCTCATTTTTAAAAAGTGAAAATGAAGGTAATTTATCCAATTAATTTTTTTTTTCAAAAAATGAACATTAGTATAAAACAAATAAAAACCCCAGCAGAACCTCTGACCTTATAGACCAATATTTCTCAAATGTGTACTTTCCTTGCAATACCCAAATAGGCAAATATCAACTAACAGTTTTCTTTGACATCAAGATCTCATTGATTTAGATTTCATTTTCTCAAAATTTATGATAATAAATTTGACTAAATTGGTTTACCAGTTTCACAGGAAGGCAGTGTTTACAACACTAAGTCAAAAAAGAAAAAAAAACTCTTGAACTTTAGAACCATCTATTTATATACAATTCCACTTAATTCAACATTATTCTTTTTCACCAAGTCAGTAGCATCGTTCAGTTTCCTTGAGGGCTTGACAGTCATAAATCCACCTCTAAATGTCTCCTGTATAAACTCTTTATTAAGTCAGGGACCCCATTCCCCATTTAGTAAGAGGAATGGCATCTAGGACATTTCATTTGCTGCAGAGAAAATTGTTAAATGAGCCTGTGAGGAAATACCCCACACCCCTCGATATGTCTTGGATGTTAAATGACAGCCCCTGTGTCCCTGTAGAGAAAGGCTGTCAGATGTAAGAGTTTGTGTCAGGGACGCAAGCTAATTTGTTATATGGGGTGGAGCATGGCTGGGGAACAGCATGGTTGGGATGTGCCCCCTGGAAGGCCCAGACATGTGGCCGGGAGCAGGGTGGAGGAAGGAGGGGAGAGAGCTGTGAGGTCCAGCGGAATCCGGAGAAGATGGAGCAGTCAGGTTGGTCATCAGAGAACCACCGAGGAGCCGAGGAACCGGAAACAGACAGATTATGCGGCCGAGGTAATAGAAAGTGGCAAGTGGTGTCTCTGGCCAGATTAGGAAGCAAGTCACACTAGGGGGTGAGACGGAAAGAAAATTGTTATTTTGCGAGGCTGGCTAAGGGGCCTTCAGTGAGTAATTTTAACTTGCATAAGTTCCCCTCTACATCGTGTCAGTACTGTAAGGTTTATCTGACCTAAAGATTAATATCTTAGTCCATTTGGGCTGTTCTCATGATACCATAGACTGGGTGGCTTAAGCAACAAAATTTGTTTCTCACAATTCTGGGGGCTGGGAAGTCCAAGATCAAGGTGCTCTCGGATCAGGTTCCTGGTGAGCACCTGCTTCCTGGTTTACAGAGGGCTGTTTCTTGACGTGTCCTCACAAGGCAGAGCGAGAACTAGAGCTCTAGGCTCCTTGAAAAGGACAGTAATCCTATTTATGAGGGTTCCACCCTGGTGTCCTCCCAAAACGCCCCACCCCTGAATAGGGTCATATTGGGGAGTAAGCTTCCAAATAGGAATTTTGGTGGTGGGGGGAGACACAAACATTCAGCCCATAGAAGTAAGTATTGTTGCGTTCCAAAGCAGGGGTTTTTAACTTTTTTGCGTGCCATGGACCCCTTTGGCAGTTTGTTGAAGCTTATTCATTCCTTTTTAGAGAATGTGCTTTTAATTGCATAAAATACAGTGGATTACAAAGAAATAAATTAAATGAAAATGGAGTTACTGAAATATAGGAAAACAAATTTATAATAGAATAATATATGCCTTCTTTTATTAAGGTACTAAGTAGCCTACTTTCAAAGTAATGATGAATATAAAATACATCCTTTTATTTTATGACTCCCTTGACTGATTCTTATAGATATACTCATTTAAAAAAAAAATATTTTATTTATTTATTTGACAGAGAGACAGCCAGCGAGAGAGGGAACACAAGCAGGGGGAGTGGGGGAGGAAGAAGCAGGCTTCCGGCAGAGCAGGGAGCCCAATGTGGGGCTCGATCCCAGGACCCTGGGATCATGCCCTGAGCTGAAGACAGACGCTTAACGACTGAGCCACCCAAGCGCCCCAGATATACGCATTTCTTGATGTGGCCTCTTCTCTACATTCAGCTGTGGAGAGTCTGTTCTGCCAGTCTTTGGGTCATTTTCTGGGTTATTTACCCCGATGTGGGTGTTCTCTAGTTATACCCATGGGACAAGGTAAGCTTAGGGTTCTCCCACTCTTCCATCTTCCCCAGAAGTCCCCAAGAGGTGACTTTATGTTTATAAGCACTTCTTTTTATCTCATCCTACTATGGAGAATTTTTAGCGCCCCCACCCTTGACTATCTTTGGATAGTCCCCTGACCCCACCTCCTGCTTCTTGTGCTGTGTCAATGCCCATGTCTTCACTCCCTCCACATGTAACTTGGACTCTACGTCCATCACTGTGATCACTTCCCAGCCATTGTCCTCAAATACTGTTCCCTCCTTTCCTCTACTGGACTCTCCTAGCAAAACCAAGCCCTGGTGAAAACCCAACTCTCTGCCTACTCTGCATTGTATCCAAAGGGCGCAATGTGGTAGAGAAAACCACACAGCTATGTTATCTGAGCTCAGTTAAATTTATGATCATTGCAACCACGCCCTCAGCTCTGTCTAGCAACCTCACGACGTGTCCCAACCCCATCACTTTCTCACCAGCCAGGAAAGCTATTTCTATACTCTTCTCCCTCCCCAACATTCTACACCCACTCCCCAACTGGGAACCTTCTGTGTTATTCCATTGATCAATTTATCTGTCTCTGTGCCAGTTATTTTCAGTTGATAACTTTAATGTTTATTTCCCTGTAGAAACAGAACTATTCAGAAGAATGCTTCACTATTTACCCACCAAAAAACTTACCAACTTTCTCTATCTGTGCCCATGTGACCCTGCCTTTTCTGTGATTCAGCAGGACTAACTCTGCTGGCTCTTAGATAAGGCCAATCCTTCCACTTACGCACTAAGTCCTATCACTTCTTGCCCAGTCAAGGAATTTTCTCCAAAAATTAACCCCTCTCCTCTCCATCATCAAATTTCCCCTCTCTAGTAGACGGCTGTCATTAGCATACAACCACACTGTATCACCTAGAACCGTATTTTTCTGCTCCTTTTTATAGCAGCAACTCCTCAAATAGTTGTATAAACTCACAGCTCATATTTCTCTCCTCTTACTCAGTCATGATCACATTCCAAGCAGACTTTTGTCCCACCACACCCTAGAAACTACTCTTGACAAAGCCACATGTAAATTGAATATTGCTAAGTCTAGTGGACAATTCTCACTCATCAACCTTTCGGACACCTTTTGACAGAGATGACCCAACTGCCTTGAATCACTTCCTTCACTTGGCTACATCCCAGCACCTACAGAAGTGCCTAGCACACATTAGGTACTCAATTAACATGAGCTATATGAATGGAGGAATTCATCCACTTAAATGTTGACTGCTCAGCCATTTCAAACGAAATATTCTTAGTACGAGGTTACAGTAAATGTCAAGGACATGATTGTTTTAAGAATTTCGGCTGCCAGAGTTATTTTATATATATTTAATATTTTATATATATTTTATATATATTTAAATATATGGTCAATTTTATAAAGTGGTATCTTTAATACAAATAAACAGAAGATTTGTGAGAGAGATGCAGATAAGTTCAGTACGTGTCTCTTGAGACAACCAAATCTTTTCATAACCACTCTTTAATATATATAATATATATATGTATATATAATCACCCTTACTATGGAGAATTTTTAGTGCCCCTACTCTTGACTATCTTTCTTTGGAGTCCCCGACCCTACCGACTGCTTCGTGTGCTGTGTCAATGTCCATGTCTTGGATGTTGTATGGTATATATCACCTAAACTCTCTCTCCCCCTCTTCCTTTGCCCCTCCCTCACATGCTCACTCTCTCCCACCTGCTCTCTCAAATAAATAAATGTTTCAAAAAATAGAAGAACGAAATGAGGCATCACAATCTCAGATGTCAAGATATAGTACAAAGCTATAGTAATCGAAACAGTAAGGTACTAGCACAAAAATACACACATAGATGAATAGAATAGAACAGAGTAGAAAGCCCAGAAGCAAACTCACAATTTATATGGTCAATTAATCTTTGACAAAGGAGGCAAGATTATGTAATGGGTAAAAGTTTCTTCAACAAATGATATTGGGAAAACTGAACAGCTACATGCAAAAGAATGAAACTGGATGACTTTCTTAGACCATACGCAAAAATAAACTCGAAATGGATTAACGACCTAAATGTGAGACCTGAAAGCATCAAAATCCTAGAAGAGAGCATAAGCAGTAATTCCTTTCACATTGGCCATGGCAGTATTTTTCTAGGTATGTCTCCTGAGGCAAGGGAAACAAAAGTAAAAATAAACTATTGGGACTATGTCAAAATAAAATCTTCTGCGCAGCAAAGGAAACACTCAACAAGCCAAAAAGACAGCCCACGGAATGGGAGAAGAAGTTCACAAATGACATATTTGATGAAGGGTTAGTATCCAAAATATATAAAGAACTTATACAACTCAACACCAAAAAAACCCAAATAATCCAGTTAACAACGGTGGAAGACATATGAATAGACATTTCTCCAAAGCAGACATCCGGATGGTCAATGGACACATGAAGACATGCTCAACATCATTTATCATCAGGGAAATGCAAATCAAAACCACAACGAGCTATCACCTCACACCCGCAGGAATGGCTACAATCAAAAACAGAAGAAACAACACGTGTTGGTGAGGGTGGGGAAAAAGGAATACTTTTGCACTCTGAGTGGGAGTGCAAACTCCTGCAGCCACCGTGCAGGTTCCTCAAAAATTAAAAATAGAACTATCCTGTGTTCTGGTAATTCCATTACTGGGTATTTATCCAAAGAATATGAAAATACTAATTTGGAAGGATAAATGCACTCCTCTGTTTATAGCAGTATTGTCTACAATAGTCAAATTATGGAAGCAGCCCACATATCCTTCAACAGATGAATGGATAAAATACACACACACACACACACACACACACACACACACACACAGTGGAATATTACTCAGCTGTAAAAAAGAATGAAATCTTGCCATTTGCAACAACACGGATGCATTTAGAAAGTATAATGCCAAGTGAAATAAGTAAGTCGGAGAAAAACAAATACCATATATTTCACTCATATGTAAAATTTAAGAAACAAAACAAATGAACAAAAGTAAAAAGAGAGAAACCAAAAACCAGCTCTTAAGCATAGAGAACAAACTGATGGTTACCAGAGGGGAGATGGGGGAGGATGGGTGAAATAGGTGAAAGGGATTAAGGCGTGCACTTGCTGTGATGAGCACTGAGTCATGTATAGAATTGCTGAATCACTGTATTGCGTAACTGAAACTAATATAGGACTGTACATTAACTGTACTGGAATTAAACTAAACAAATAAAGGATTTATTATCTTGCTTCTTCATTTTGTTGTTTGGGAAAAAGTATGTTTTCACTTTTTTGTTCTCATTTTTAATTTTAAAATTTTAAGTAAGTTATGGCTAAGATATATCACAGAAAAGTAATACAATAAAAAAAGGTTCTAGGTCATGTATCTAAACATAGGAAATAAGATTATGAAACTGACTTGTTTGGTCTGATTTGATGCTACTTTGTTTCAAGAACATGTAAATCCCGTCCTTCTGTGTCTGTGCATTCATGTATTAAGATAGCTAGAGAACCACAGAATTTATTTTTGAAGGAGATTTTAGGTATCATTTAGTTTAATCATCCTTAAATTGTCATTTAGGCTAATTACAACCATTGAAATCCAGCACACTTTTTGAATGATGACTGCCTGGGCTGATTATAATACTAATATCCAATTGCCTCTGTTAGGCTCTAACCTGAATGTACTTGGGAAACTTTGAAAGGAAGAAAATAGTTACTGAATTACTTTCAGCTGATTATTTTGCTTAGGTCAATGATATATGTGACATTTCCATTACTGTTAGCCCTATTTAAAAGTTTGCATTTGTTTTTTGTGTAGCCTAATCTGGTTATTACAACAACTGAACCAAACTTTTGAATAGTTTTATTGCTTTGCATTAATTATATATATATTATATGGATTATGATATATATTATACTATACATATATTATTATATGGATTATATATGATCCATAATTATATATATATGAATTGCTTTGCATTAATGATTTATATGGTACATGTTGTGTGGTTATATTTGGAAAAAGCACATATACACAGCTGCATATATATTAGAACTTTGCAGGAGGGCAGTGAACTATGTACGATTGCCTCTGATGGGTATCCTTCATTTAGCAGTTTGGCTACTGTAATGTAGTCCATTTCCCCTTGTAGAGCGGGGTCCATTCTCCACACTTGTTATACTGGGTCCAGAATATTCCAATACCTTTAACCTGAAGGGATGTGTATTCACACTTTTAATTTATTGCACAAATAATTTTGCGATAGCAATCATGGAAATAAAAATCTAAAATCACCCAGAGGCCCATTTTCTAAGAATCTAATAGATCAACCTTTTTATTTATGTTTTTCAGTCCTTTTCTATATAGACGCATGCTTTTTTAAAACCATAATTTTAGTCATAAGTAACATATATCTTTTTATTTAACACCACTCTCCTTCCTGAGTATTATATGTACAAGCATAGATGAGTGTTTGTAATTGTAGAATGTATTTGGGAGATTTTTTTTGGTGTGTATGTCAAATAGAAGAGTTTTGTTTACTACTACGGACAATTTTGCCTAACTGAAGAGAGTAGCAGGATTCCAGGAGAAATTTTGCTGAAGTTAGCCTCATACTTAATTAGCAGTTTAGATTGAGATTTCATGGTAATAAAGTTGATCCGTGTTCTGGTATTTAGGCGAGGATAATCTTATTAGAATGTCACAGAACTGGATTTAAAAAAATATTTTTTGAACACAATTTTCTGGGGGAGAAGGCATCTTCTTTCCTTGACTCCCTTGTCCATGGGGGTGGAGTTTCAGGCGTTATAGAAATGTGGGACATTTTCTTTAGAGCATAAAACCAAGACTAACTTGTATGTGGGTAAGGAAGGGCTGCAACGGACAAGTGTTCAGGAATGCAAGAGAGAAGATTTTCCGGGACTCCTTGTAAACCCTAGAATGAAAGGAGAGACCCTGATTTATACTATGCCCCCTAATTCTTTTTTCTAGGTTTAAAAAAGTTGAATTCAAAGTTCTGTAGGGTAAAAACTGCTCATTGTCAAAACCCGATGAAACAAAGATGTTATTGTGTCAGGTTAAACATATTTTAGCTCTTTACGTTCCCTCTAGAAGTAATAGTTTTAGTTCAATAGTTTATTTTTTTTCTATGGAAAACATAAATAACTTTCTATTCCATTAGATTATTCAGTTTTGTCCCTTGGACCTTGTCAAAGAAACTGTCAACTACATTGTTCAGATAGCTTAGAAACAAATAATTTTGTTATTAAATTGAAATAACACCATGATAACATCATGATGGTTTGATTTAAAATGGTGGTGGAGAGACTGTGGACTCTGGGAAACAAACCGAGGGTTTCAGAGGGGAGGGGGTGGGGGATTGGGATAGGCCCGTGATGGGTATTAAGGAGGGCACATTTTGCATGGTGCACTGGGTGTTATATGCAAATAATGAATCATGGAACACTACATCAGAAACTAAGGATACACTGTATGGTGACTAACATAACAAAAAATTATTATAAAAAAATAAAATGGTGGTGGAAATCAATGTAGCTTACACTGGTGTAATATTAGATTTTTACGATGCGTTCTTTGTGTGCCTGCTTTTAATATAATCTTCAGTTTTTTAAGTTTGTGGAATCATTTTTATAAACTAAACTTTTTGTTGGGTTTCTTTTAATGTTTGCCTGAAATGCTTCAGTATTAAAAAGCATTTTTCCCCTGTTTCAATTAAAGATTAATTATTGGGTGAGCTCTTTAATATTTTTACCTTTTGATAAATGATATGGATTTCCAAAATAGGTAAATTACGGTAAATTACTTTCTCTTTAAGAAAGTAATTACTAAAAGAATTTTAAGACCAGCTCCCTAAGGTATTAAAATAGGACTTGATTAAAGTGTAACTTAACAGTCAACCACAAGAAACCAGTTTTTCTTAGTATCTGATATGTGTAGGCATTTTCTCTTGTGCGTATCATTCATAGCATTTTTCTGGAAACTCTCACAGAGGTAAGTGCGTATGTCTCTTCGCTTTGTGGCTGGGCTGCCCAGTTGGAGCATATAATTCATTAATGATGCCAAGGTTTGGGTTCTGTCCCTGGGCAAGCCAAGTACTGTAATTTCTCTCTGCCTTCCATGCGTTAGGCTGGACTAGTTATGACTGAATGCCTGTGAACACGTAGGAACAGATATTTTGGGCACAGCTCTGCAATTTGAGGACAACTGGTATGTTTATTGCTATAGAGAACAGGAATGATTATGGAAAGAGGTTTTCCCCAAGTTCAGTGTTACGGTTAGCCAAAGGTTAACCAGAAAACTGCCTTAACTTCCCTGATGATTTTTTGAAGATAATTCCAGAACACATTGAAACTAAGCCAAGGTTGAAACTTACTGAACACTTTTGCACTAGAATAGAAGCATACTCATTTTGTTTTCATTTGGTGCTTGTTATAAGTGGTCTCATGATAATTCTTCTCACCATCTTTTATGGTTAGTTCTCTAGATGATTTCATAGACTGAATCATAAATGTTTAGCATTCTAGGAGACCTGTGAAGATCATCTAGTTTAATTTTCTCACCTTATACGTGAAGAAATTTGATTCTCAGGGAACCTGGGAAGGTCACACAGTGTATCAGATTCCGCTCCAAGTTAAGAATCCAGATTTCCTTTACCAGCCTGACTCCCTCCCCCCAACCCTTTTCCCACAGAGTAGGGCCTCTACCCACCCAGGATATCAACTTCTAACATTAGCATTTTCTTTATTCTTTATTGAAGTTAGCTTATGGGTAAAACATTCTGGTGAAATGTTCTGAGGTATTACTGCAATACATTTTAAATTTAGAGTCTATATCCCCAAATCCATGTAACTTGACATTCTTACTAAAGACATGATTGTCTGGATATGGGAATTTACCTATTATTTCTTTATTCGGCCATTTCTTTTTTATTTTTTTATTTATTTTATTTTTTATTATTATTATTTTTAATTTTAATGATTTTTTATTATATTATGTTAGTCACCATACAGTACATCCCTGGTTTCCGATGTAAGGCTCGATGATTCATTAGTTGCGTATAACACCCAGTGCACCATGCAATACGTGCCCTCCTTACTACCCATCACCAGTCTATCCCATTCCCCCACCCCCCTCCCCTCTGAAGCCCTCAGTTTGTTTCTCAGAGTCCATAGTCTCTCATGCTTCATTCCCCCTTCTGATTACCCCCCTTTCTTTATCCCTTTCTTCCCCTACCGATCATCCTAGTTCTTATGTTCCATAGATGAGAGAAATCATATGATAATTGTCTTTCTCTGCTTGACTTATTTCACTTAGCATTATCTCCTCCAGTGCCATCCATGTTGCAGCAAATGCTGAGAATTTGTTCTTTCTGATAGCTGAGTAATATTCCATTACTGTATATATGGACCACAACTTCTTAATCCAGTCATCTGTTGAAGGGCACCTCGGTTCCTTCCACATTTTGCTATTGTGGACAATGCTGCTATGAACATTGGGGTGCATATGGCCCTTCTCTTCACTACGCCTGTATCTTTGGGGTAAATACCCAGTAGTGTAACGGCTGGGTCATAGGGTAGCTCAATTTTTAACTTTTTAAGGGACCTCCACACTGTTTTCCAGAGTGGCTGTACCAACTTGCATTCCCACCAACAATGTAGGAGGGATCCCCTTTCTCCACATCCTCTCCAGCAATTGTTGTTTCTTGCCTTGTCTACTTTTTATTCGGCCATTTCTAAACAAAACTGTGATTGAAAAATAAAATATTAAAGTGACTAGAAAAAACCAAAAGATAGTGAGGAAAGATTTTTTTAGAGAGGGGACAGTAAGAACTTTTGAATATATGTTATGTGCTAAGTGATTAAAAAGTATTCAAAAGGGTATATATGGGATGCCTGCCAGTTCTTGTTCTTGGGTTCTTAGGAATTTTGCATAATAGAGAAAACATCTTTTAACAGAAACTGGGTATATACAACTAAGTAAGTCACAGTTATCTTGTTTTTAATCATTTTGTGGAATTATCCCCTTTCCTGAGAATTGTTTTAAATAACATTTTAGTTTAGTTATTGTTTACTTTGCTCAATTAGGTGTGGTTGTCACCAGCAACTCAAATAGTGACAGCCCAGAAAATTCTGGAAAACAGAATTCTTGTTCAAGTTTAGATGTTCTATGTGTATCCACAGTGATTTGGGGAAGGGGACTCCCATCAGGGCCGTTGTTAACAAATATTTAGGTAATGGTTTGTGATTTTTTTTTTGTTTCTTTAATAAGTTCATGACAGATTTCCAAACCATATGCAAATGATTTTCAAGCGTCCAGTGCTTAGAATGATCTGAACCCCTTCTCTGTTAGTATGTGTAATTGAGCTTTGATCACAAACAGCTGTGTTAAGTCTTAGCTCAACAGATGAAAGGTAGGATACTGAGAGGAAAGCAATCTGGAAGGCTCTAAAACCCATTTCGATATTTTATATGCTAATAAAATGTATGTGAGTGTTTCAGTTAGGACCTTTTTGTTTCAGGTGCCAGAAAACTCAACCCTATCTGGCATTAGGATTGTTGGCTCGGGCGCCAGGGGAGTCCAGGGGTGAAAGTGGCCTTTGGGCAGGGCCTCCTGTGGGCGCTTAGAGGGTATCATTCGGGAACTGGTTTCTCTTCATCTCTCAATTCTGTGTCTTCTGCGACAACTCTGTTTTCAGGCTGGCTTACCTCATGTGGCCACAAAATGGCAGCCACACCTTCAGCCTATGTCCTTGAAGGTAGTCCAGGAAAAGAGAGGCCCCCACCAATGATGTCACCATTTCTCTCTGGCCCCGACTAGATATGTGTCCATGGCTGAACAAATCACTGAGATACAGGAATGCAGTATTCCTGCCAATCCCATGTCATATTAGCCACCTTTGGAAAGAGCTGAGGTTTCAAAAGAAAGCAGGGGTGTTGTACTCAAAGAAGGAGTGATGGATAGTGGGTGGACGAAGGATAACAAATGCCGACCACAATATGGATCGTATTTTATATTTTCCACCTTAGAAAATAATCATTTTGTAATTCTGCATTTATTGTGAAATGCAATAGAATCCTTTATTTCATAATAATGGGAAGGAGAGAGACTGTTTTCCTGTGTTTGTGAAGCCAACATTAAAATGACTTTTTTTTTTTTTTGGCCTGAGTTAGTATTTGAAGCATTTTGGTGGACTGTTCCTCCAGCAGGGTTGATCCTGGAACCACATAGCTGTATTTGAACTTGATGTGTTCTCTATCTAGCCCATGTTCCTCTGACATGAGGTCTGAGCTTGTACCCGTGTGGTAAGGCAGGGAATGAAATCACTTCTGTGTTAAAGTTGGGGAGACCCTCAGGATTTTAGTGAGGGAGCTGTCAATAAATATGTGATGACTCTGAGGCTTCAGTGGAATGTTTTGAGCACGGTTCTGATCAGACTTCGGAAAGTATTAAATGCTTTCCTGTTAGAAGGGAGAAATACTAAACTTAAAATACACTCGGTTTATAAGATGATTTAAAAAAGTATTGATACTTATGTAGAAAATAACTCGAACTATTGCTAACAAAAGCAGCAAGAAGGTTAGGATGCTGGGCCAGTGGTTACCCTGCTAAGATTCTAGTCCGTGCCTTTTCTAGAGCTCAGGCTGGTGGTAGCAGCGCCTTGAGGTACAAGAGGCACTCTCTGTTTCAGTGACCCCTGATGACAGTTTGACGATTTACTGGTAAGGACAACTACTTAATGATGGTCACCTCCACTCCACCGAGAGTTCTTGAGTTGGGAAGAATGAAGGGGGGGGGGTAAACAGAAGGGGGAATGAACTGTGAGAGACTATGAACTCTGGGAAACAAACTGAGGGCTTCAGAGGGGAGAGGGGTGGGGGATTGGGATAGGCCAGTGATGGGTATTAAGGAGGGCACATATTGCATGGTGTACTGGGTGTTATATGCAAGTAATGAATCATGGAACACTACATCAAAAACTAAGGATATACTGTATGGTGACTAACATAATAAAAATTATTATATATAAAAAAAAAGGAGGCGAGGCTCTGGGGAGCATGAGTATAGGATGGAGACCAAGGAAGGATGTGGCCAGAGAGGAATGCAAGGGACCCCTTATGAAAGCCGTGGTGCCTGGATTTTACCCAAGGACAGTGTGGACACATTGGTGATTTTTTAAAAAGATTTTATTTATTCATTTGAGACAGATATATATTTACAGAGAGAGAGCATGAGGAGGGGGAGATGCAGGGGGAGAGGGAAAAGCAGACTCCCTGCTGAGCTGGGAGTGGGGCTCCATCCCAGTACCCTGGGATCATGACCTGAGTGGAAAGCAGATGCTTAACCATCTGAGCCACCCAGGAGTCCCCACATTGATGCGTTTTAAACTAAGGAATGAAGACCCCAGATTTGGAGCTTTGAAAGCTCCCTTTGGATACATGTTGCAGAGGCAAGGCAGAGGGGTTAGTGGGAAGGTATTGCAGTGGTCCAAGTGAGTGATGGCAGTGGCTGGAATAATGTAGTGGCGATGGGGCCGGGCAAGAGTGGGTTGGATTTGAGATATCGAGGAAAGAAACTCATTCGCCTCTGTGGCTGGGAGTTGGGTGGAACAGGGTGGAGGAAAAGGGGTGAGAGAGTGAGAGGAAACTGGAAACCTAAAATTCACTTGTTAATTTTGCCTTGCAATGTCATGGTAGGTGGGTAGGTGGGTAGACGGACAGAGAAGTAATAGTGTACTAATAAACTCTATATTCTTCACTTAGAAAGGTAAAAGGGGTTGGCACTCTGGTTACAGTATTTAATCAGGGATGAGCCTTTCCTGGGACTGGGATTAAAAGGTCTCACAGCAGAGAGTGTTTAGGAAGCTGGGAAATTTATGGTTGGGTGAATTGATATCTAATTTTGGGTCTGTCCTTTAACTGGGGGATTGCCTTGCTGATTGCATATAGTTTTCATATTTAGTCCCTTAATTTCTTTTTGCAATGTTTCCAGAAGTGTTGGGAGCCTGGATTGTTTAAACTTAGAAAACATATTTTTAAAAGGTTTTAGGTTTCATACAGTGATTTAAATTTAATTTTTAAATATTTTATTATTTGGGGGCAAATCTTATTTTCCCTATTGTTCTCGAACAAATACTAGGGATAAGCAGGAGATTTGGCTTGAGGTCCAGACAAAATCAGAGAAGTACTGATTATTCCTTTCATTGCACTGCTGAATTAAGAAATTGTACTTCATAACCCGAACGAGGTTCATAGACAATGTGTTACAGCCAATGGTGCTTGGCAGGAAACTTTCAAAGGTAGCTTTCTGATGCTTTTGTTGCATTTGCCTTTTAAGCTTGAATGCCGGTCGGAGCAGACAGACACCACTGGTATCACAATGTGATCCACTCCGGTGCGAGGCCTTTTGGTTGTTTCAATTTCAGGCGGAGGAATTGCACAGCAATTGGATTTGGTGGAATTAGCCTTTATCTGGCTCAGGCTCCTCCCCTGCCTCCTCCCCTTCGGACTGGGGGGGCCAGGGTGCCTGCCTTGGCTCTCTCCCCTCCTGCAATCAGCCTGCTGGCTCTTTGTGGGAGCTGTTATCAATTTCAGTGGCTATGGTTTGTTACTTCTATTTGTACGATAACTAGAAATTTGATAAGGTTACGTGCCTGTCAAATGATTTAGATGTCAGGTATAGACGCAGCAAAGCGGTTTTGACAAGCCAAACGTTGGTGCAAAGAGGGGGGACGAGGATGACCCAGAAGAAAGTAAAATCTCTTACAGCCTCACTTTCTTTCCCTTTTAACTTTAGGT
The DNA here is from genome assembly GCF_017311325.1 of Ursus maritimus. Taxonomy (NCBI): domain Eukaryota; kingdom Metazoa; phylum Chordata; class Mammalia; order Carnivora; family Ursidae; genus Ursus; species Ursus maritimus. The sequence goes on from NW_024425675.1 coordinate 14,272,863, forward strand.
CAGTACTTGAACCACTTTAATTTGTCCCTCCTTAAGTGAATGTGACATGGTGACTTCCGGCTTCTATCTAAAGGGCAGGGAAATGGAGGCCTGCCTTTGGAGGGTAGATGCTGGCATTTAGGGAGCTTTGACTTCAGATGTTTTGATAAAAACATCTGGGTCTGGGTACTTTTATCTCTGACTGAAGCTGAGATTAAGGTCTTAGAAGACAAGATTTATTAATGCCAGTGTCTGTCACATGTGTGTATCACAGACAGCCCAGTATTTAAAAAATTTTTTCTATGGGAGGATAGTTGACACACAATGTTACATTAGTTTCAAGTGCACAGTGTAGTGATTCAGCTTCTCTCTCTGTTAGCTACGCTCGTGGTGAGCATAACCTGCCATCTGTCACCCTTGCTCTGGTACAGTATCATTGACTATATTCCCTGTGCTGTGCCATCCCCTAGCTGGAAGTCTGAATCTCCTACTCCCCTTCCCCCAGCTTGCCCTTCCCCCACCTCCTACCCTCTGGCAACCATCAGTTTGTTCTCTGTATTTACAGACCTGATTCTGCTTTTTGTTTGCTTATTGTTTTGTCTTTTCGAGTCCACATATGAGTGAAATCATGATATTTGTCTTTCCCAGTCTGACTTACTTCACTTAGCATCATACCCTCTAGGTCCACCCATGTTGTCGCACATGACAAGAGCTCATCCGTTTTCATGGCTGCATAATATTCTATTATAGATATTCTATACCACATCTTCGTTCCCCATTCTTGTGTTGATGTTCACTCAGGTGGCTTCCATAGTTTGGTTATTGTAAATTATGCTGCAGTGAACACAGGGGGTCATATGTCTTTTTGAATTTTTGGTTTTGTTTTCTTTGGGTGACTACCCAGTAGTGGAAGTACTGGATCATATGGTATTTCCGTTTTTAAAATTTTTTTTAAAGTAGGCTCCACATCAGGCATGGAGCCCAGTGTGGGGCTTGAAATCATGACCCTGAGATTAAGACCTGCGTGAGCTGAGACCAAGAGTCAGGTGCTTAACTGACTGAGCCACCCAGGTGCCCCTCTGTTTTTAATTTTTTGAGGAACATCTATACCGTTTTCCACAGTGGCTGCACCAATTTATTTTTCCACCAACAATGCACAAGGGGTCCTTCTTCTCTACATCCTTGCCAACACTTATTATTTCTTATCTTTTTGATTTTGGCCATTCTGGCAGGTGTGAGGTGCTATCTAATCATGGTTTTTTAAAAAAGATTTTATTTATTTATTTGAAAGAGAGAGAGAGAGAGTGAGAAAGAGAGCACGATTGGGGGAAGGGGCAGAGGGAGAGGGAGAAGCAGACTCCCTGCTGACCAGGGAGCCCAATGAAGGGTTCAATCCCAGGACCCCAGGATCATGACCTGAGCCTTAGGCAGATTTTTAGCCCATCGAGCCACCAAGGTGGCTCATTGTGATTTTGATTTGCATTTCCTTGATGATCAGTGTTGTTGAACATCTTTTCAGTATCTGTTGGCCATCTATATGTCTTCTTTGGAAAAATATCTTTTCAGGTCCTCTGCCCATTTTTTAAAATCAGTTTTTGTTTTTTGGTTTTTGTTGGTGCTGAGTTATATAAGTTCTTTATATGTTTTGGATATTAACCCCTTATCAGATATATCATTTGCAGATATCTTCTCCCATTCAGTAGGTTGCCTTTTCGTTTTGTTGATGGTTTCTTACATTGTGCAAAAAAAAGCTTTTTATTTTGACATATTCCCAATAGTTTGTTTTTGAGGGATCCTAGAATTTTGAGTAAGCTTAAGGGACCTTCCTTTTAAGTGGAGGTAAAGGCCCAGCTCTTTGCAGCATATGCTGTTGTCCTGTGTTCTGTAGTCCAGACGTTGAGTCCGTGAGTATTGCTCATTGGCTTGTCTGTTGAATGAGGAAGCAGTTGAGACAATGAATGATAGGTTTAAGTTTCTTAGACCCTTTCAGTTTTTTTCCTTGATCGATTAAATGGCATGCATCTCTGAGTTTTCATGGTTATATAGCGCTTTGCTGTGATGTCTGCCTCAGCAGAACATTTCCCATTTTGCTAGTGGGAGGTTGGGCAGTAGATACCCCAGTAAAGGTTAACAAGGTCAAGAAGTCCTGCTAGAGTTGTGGGCATACTTCTAGTATTCTGCCCCTTGGTTTTGTGAGGTTGTGGAATGAATGTAGGTATTCAGTGTAACTCATCTTGACAGGGGTTTCATTATACTCTGAAAGCACAGTTCAAAGAAATAATGAATTTATATTCGGGGTAGTTTTGTTTGCATTTATTTAAAGGAACGAAGCACACGCGATCATTATAATAGCTCTCGCTACTGGAGTATTGATGGTGCTGACAAAGAGAAAACTCAGACCAGATAGTTTCCAAACAGTGGAACCACCTGGTTCTTTGGCAATGCCAGCTCACCCCTGCTTCTCAAATAGCCATGGTCTCATGAAATGTAAAAGTGAGACAGTCATTGGCTCAAGCAGAATGACATTCCAGAATCCAAATTATTAAGAGACATGAAAATACTTATCCACGTCAATTCAAAACGGCTCCTCTCTTCCACTTCCCTTACCTTTAGAGTTCCATTTTCTCTTCTTCTTCTTTGTAACTATAAAACCCAGGTATTTATTTCCACATTGCAAAGAAAATAATAGTATTGCTTCTTGAGATGTTTATTCTGGAGGGAAAAGAAAGACCTTTTGTCCTTTTGGGAAACGGACTCACCCAGACCGTTAGTGTTTCAGACCCAAGGGAAGTATCTTAGGTCAGGTTAGCAAGGGAACAATATGATTGCACCTGTAGCACCATGAAATTACACTGAAATATGAAACTGGAAACTTCATAAAAATACAACCAAGATAAGATACTAATCAATGTGCAGACTTATGCAGTAGTTTTTCTCGTTATAATGTTAAACTTCGGAAATTTCTTGACTTATTTTAGTGTTTGATTTTTCATGTTGGAAATCGGAGTTAATTTAAAAGTAAAAATACTGAATAATCTACAAAATCTTCTAAGTTGGGGCTTTAAGACAGCAATCATTTTAGGGGCTCCTGGGTGGCTCAGTTGGTTAAGCATCCCACTCTTTTTTTTTTTTCTTTCCTCTTCCCTCTCACTTTTTAAAAATTATGTTATGTTAGTCACCATACAGTACGTCATTAGTTTTTGATGTGGTGTCCCATGATTCATTGTTTGCATATAACACCCAGTGCTCCATGTAATACATGCCCTCCTTAATACCCATCACGGGGCTAGCCCCTCCCCCAACCCCCTCCCCTCTAAAACCCTCAGTTTGTTTCCCAGAGTCCATAGAGGCAGGAATCCATAAAAATCATAGAGGAGAACATAGGCTGTAACCCCTTTGATATCAGCCACAGCAATTTCTTTCATGACACATCTCCAAAGGCAAGGGAAACAAAAGAAAAAATGAACTTTTGGGACTTCATCAAGGTAAAAAGCTTCTGCACAACTAAGCATCCCACTCTTGATTTCAGTTCAGGTCATGATCTCAGGGTGGTGAGACTGAGCCCTGTGTGGGGGTCCTCATTAGATGTGGAATCTGCTTAAGATTCTCTCTCTCCTTCTCCGTCAGCCCCTCCCCTCCTCTCATGCCTACACTCAGTCTCTCCTCTCTTTCCCTCTCTAAAAAAAAAAAAAAAGTCAGCAACCATTTTTTAAAAAGATTTATTTATTTATTTGAGAAAGAGAGAGAGCAGGGGGGAGGGAAAGAGAAGCTTAAGTAGACTCCTCGCTGAGCACAGAGCCTGATGCAGTCCTTGATCTCATGACCCTGAGATCACGACCTGAAATCACCATCTGAGCTGAAACCAAGAGTTGGATGCCTAACTGACTGTGCCACCAGGCGCCCTGACAGCAACCATTTAAAGTTTCATTTTGAAGTACTGGTATTACCTTATTTACGCACTCATTTGATGAATGTCTACCAAGCATCTAATTGGTTGTGTCTACAACCATCAAAGATCCAGTAGTGGCTGATGTATGTGACATGTAAGACAATTTAAAAACTGTTTAAGATTTTGTTTACACTGTCATTTAAAATCGAGTCTTTTTAAGGAAATAATGTATATTTTCATTAAAATTGCATTTCAATCTAAGTGGAAGATTGAAGTTTACAGAATGTTTGAATTGCCATCTTGGAGCATGATATGGTAGAAGGAGCAAAGGCTTTGGGACAGCAGATCTTGGTTTGAATCCTGACTCTACTGCCTGCTAGATGTTGGTGCTAGGCTTATGTCTTAATCACCAAGCCACAGTTTCCTGTATTAGTTAGGATTCTTGGCTCAAGGGATAAGAAACCCAACCTTCATTGAACAGAATGATAATTTCTTTTGAGAATATTAGGGTACAAAAATTCAAGGGCAGGAACATGCCTGTTTGGGCTTCAGGAACGGTAGGAATCAGAAATCAAATGCCACCAGGTCAGGACTCTCTTTTTGGCAGATGAATTGCATCTGTGCCTCTAGATTCTGGTGGTGGTAAACAAGGCTGTAGATAGTTCTAAAGTTTTATTTATTTATTTATTTATTTATTTATTTATTTATTTATTTTATTTTATTTATTTATTTGACAGAGAGAGACAGCCAGCAAGAGAGGGAACACAAGCAGGGGGAGTGGGAGAGGAAGAAGCAGGCTCCCAGAGCACTGGGATCACGCCCTGAGCCGAAGGCAGACGTTTAATGACTGCACCACCCAGGTGCTCCTAAAGTTTTATATCTTAGAGATTTTATCGCTAGAGACAGAGACTCACTCTACACTTTGGGTCCCAGTTCCCAAATTCCCCAAACATGCTGATTTGGACTAGCATAGGCCAGATGATTGACTTCCTTTGGGTCCATTCAATGGTGGTTGAGGAAGTGAATCATGTAGGAAAATGGCACCTCTTGAGGAAACATACATAGATGGAGTGAGGCATGAGACCATTATGAGAAGGCTGGAGGTTTTGGGTGGACCACATAGTGGGTTTCCATTACATTTTTCCCATGTAAAAAGTGATAAAATAGATATCTCTTTTGCAGAGTGATTTTGAAGATTAAACAAGAGAGTCTGTCAAATGCCTAGTATAATGTTAGTCTGATACCTTGTAGCTCTTGAATAAATCATAGCTGCTATTACAGAGCGGGGAGGAAACAAACCAACATTTCTCAAAACTGACACCTGTAATCAATGTGAAACTCTCACTCTTAACTAAGAAGCCTAGGAAACCAAAATTCTTCACTTCATTCTTCAACACTGCTCATATATTTATTTCTAATCATTTCTTCCTTGTGGAAGACCTGAGTTACTACTGAGTTTCTGGTTGTAGCATAGATAGGTTAATAACCTGTAAAAATTTCTAGGCAATTTATGTTTTAAATAAAATTCTGGGTTAAGAATTTAATCTCGGGAGCACCTGGGTGGCGCAGTCGGTGAAGCGGCCGACTCTTGGTTTCAGCTCAGGTCATGATCTCGTGGTCGAGAAATCAAGCCCCGAGGCAGGCTCTGCACTCAGCGGGGTGTCTGCTTGAGGATTCTCTCTTCCCCTCTGCCCCTCCCCCTGCTCTCTCTCTCTCTAAAATAAATAAATAAATCTTTTTTTTTTTTAAAGATTTTATTTATTTATTCGACAGAGATAGAGACAGCCAGCGAGAGAGGGATCACAAGCAGGGGGAGTGGGAGAGGAAGAAGCAGGCTCATAGTGGAGGAGCCTGATGTGGGGCTCGATCCCAGAACGCGGGGATCACGCCCTGAGCCGAAGGCAGACGCTTAACCGCTGTGCCACCCAGGCGCCCCTAAAATAAATAAATAAATCTTTAAAAAAGAATTTAATCTCTTAATTTTTTTTGATGAAAATATCTTGCTGAGATCCATGGGGTTTTCTGGCTGGCGAAAGCTCTGTCCTGGAAGCGATTCTCAGTGTCATTAGTGTGCACATTAAGTATAATGCATTTAGATTTATTCTTCTTCTGCCTTCTTTGTGTTTGTTTGTTTTTGCTATGTTACAGTTTTTATTTTCCTGTTTTTCAGTTTTGAAGATGTGGAAGGAGTGTGGTTTCTTACAGGAAAGCAGTCACTGTTGCCCGAAGGGTAATGCCATTGTAGGTGTAGGAGAGTTGTGAGGACCAATTTTAATGACATGATCAATCTGTTAGGGAGCAGGCATATGTAAGAAAAGGGACAAATCATCTGTCACTTTCATCAGCTGTGACTCTTTGAGATTAAGGACAGGTTATTTTCACTTTGATGACTGTTCTGTGTTTGTTCAGCTGTTTGCATTTGTGTGATTCTTGATTTTATCCTTATTTCTTTTCTTCTCTGTAGTTTGGATGTAGCTTTCTTCTCTGAACTACGAATTCCCTAATTAGTTTTTTTTTTTAACTGGAAATTACCCATTTCCTGATACTTTATAATTCAAAACATGCATGCTGGAATGTTCCTTCTTGTAACTTACTATTCTCTCCTTAATTTAACCTTGCGTGATACCTTCTGGTTCAAAATAATTTCAATAATATTCTAATCTGTGTGTGAATGAAGCTGTTTATATTTAAAAATCATAATCATGTAATGGATGAGACTGGATCTCTCTAAAGGATTAAGAGTTAAGAGAACACGTGTCCAGAAATCAAAATTCATTAATTGTCTGAATTACTAAATGTTATTAAAAAAGTAACATGGCAACATAGAACGGCAGTAGTCAGGCTCTCTGAGTCAATTACTTGTCAGCAGTAGATCAGGTATTAGAATATTAACTGTTTTTTCTCCTTTAGTATCTGAACAGTTAATTGTATGATACTTTAGTTTCCCGAAAAAGTTAATCATCACCAAATACTTAGTTTATTCCCCAGAGTAATTTATGACTTATAGCCAGAATTTTGCGGATTTAGTTACATTTTCCTCCTGTAAAATTCCTGGTGAAAATATGCATTATGTATATATAATTTAGCCTCCGACTTTCTTCATTAAGGTAGATATGATTTTCTGGTTTGAATCTATATTTCCATTAATATTGCAGTTTTAGGAATGGCGTTCTCTCCCCCGGCCTGATCCTTACTAATAGAAAACGTAAACAATTGTTTCTTTCAAAAGAAATACCCCAAACCACGTTTTGAATGAAGTGTGATAATTTTTGTCCCTTTTATGACACTGTAAGTTCCATCGCAGATAATGAATCAGCTAAAATTTTAAGTGATGCAAAGCTTCTGGTATCCTCTACTAAGAAATATTCAGTTAGTTCCACTTTTGTCTCTGCTTGTTTACAGGACATTGTCTCCAGCTTATGTGTGTTCAGTTTGATGGTTTTCACTTGGTGTTTTTTCATTGTCAGAGGAATTGAAGGATAATGTCCAGGGAGGTGCCAGAAAGAGACTTCGGTCTCCGATTGGCTCTGTCACCTCCTCACACTCCCTTCCTTCATCGATGAAAATGGACAATAAAATGCGTACCTGCTAGGATTTATCCAAAGATATATAGACAAAGCACTTCTTAATTGTTTTTTCATTTATTTACTTTTATTCTATTTTGATCCCCAAAAGACTTTAGGGGTTCCCCAATGCAGGGGCCCCTGTGCTGAGATGGGTTCTCTAGCTCTTTGCCTACTGATGGTGAGTCAACACATACCTGTGGGAGATGAATGCTGAGCACTCCTTACACGTCGTGGCTGGCCTTCCCATCCTGGCTCTGCTCACGTGATTCAGAAAGGGCTCAGTGCAGTGCCTGGGACATCGAGAGCTCATAGAGGTCAAGTGTTATTACCATCATCTCATTCATTCTCACAAAGGTGCTATCGATATTATATTACCATTATGCTTATTTTGTGTGAGAGGAAACTGAGGCTCAGAGAGATTAAGTAGCCAACCTAAGGTCACGTAGCTATGAAGCGGTGGAGTCAGGGCCCAAGATGAGTATGTCAAAATCCTGAGCCTGAGCGGTTAGGGTTGTAGGAGTGATTTTTAATTATCTTAACTTACTGAGAAATCAGTTAAGATGTGCTTTATGTATTTAGAATACTTATTTAGAATAAAATTTAGACTTCAATTTTTTAAAAAAGATTTTATTTATTTATTTGACACAGAGAGAGAGACTAGAGAGCACAAGCAGGGGGAACAGCAGAGGGAGAGGGAGAAGCAGACTCCCCGCTGAGCAGGGAGCCCGATGCAGGGCTCGAACCCAGGACCCTGGGATCATGACCTGAGCTGAAAGCAAATGTTTAACCAACTGAGCCACCCAGGTTCCCCTAGATTTCAAGGTTTTTTAAGTAAAGGAACTCCAAATCTGTTGAAGCTGATTTGTGAATATATATAAAATATGGACAAATCTTTAAATATCAGTAAGTACCTCTGTGAACGCAATAGAAGGCTAATTTAAGGCTTAGAAGTCTATGAAAATCATTTTAATGCTTTTTAATCATGTTTAAAAAGGTAATTAAAAATTTAATTTATTTAATTAGCCATAAATTTACATATTATGAGATTAATTTAAAGAAAAACAAATTCTCTTTTGAGTTCATTTGACTTAACATTTGTTAAAAATTAACTTCATCTTAAAAAAAGCCCTTAATCAGGTTTTCCTTTGTAGTTGTTTAATTCCCATCTAGCATTGTGAGATTAGCCAATTTTCTGCATTTTAGATGTTAAAAATACAAAACTAGATAGTAATCAATCATGAAGTAGTTATTAAGCTTTTAATATATGCTTAACACCAAGCAAAATGCGATGAGAGAGAAAGAAGCATATGGTTGGTCCACATTCTCCAGTACTTTAAAATCTGCAGAACTATACATGATGGTACCTCACTGAGTGCTAAATTTTGCAGATCAAACTAGGAATTTTGCTTGTAGTTTGAAAATGATGCAACCCTCACAATCCCCCCCTTGAAGAAATGGAAAGTATCCATCATGTCATAAAAGATAATAAAATTGGTCATTGATTTCATTGTATCAGATGGACACTTTTAAATGTGTGAAATAAAGAGCAGGACAACATGAATCAGTAATAAATATGCCTGGAGATTTTAGGCTTCCGTTAAACATATTCTGACAAGGTAAGCTGCTTTCGAAATAATATTCTCCTTTTGCTTACCCTTCGGCCCTGGATTCCTCTTAGCTGTCTGGTCTATTGTGATAGACCCAAGACCCCCCTTGTACTGCTACTATTCCCCGTTAATCCATGTTTGCAATCCCTTTTGCAACACCTTTTCTCCCTCTCTCGATTTCTATTTTTCCAACCTTTTTGCTTCAACTCTGTGTTTGCCACTAGAGCAAAAGAGCTTCATTAAGATGAAGAAACGAGTGACTAACTTAACCTTCTGTATATGGACGCCCACTGGCCAGGTCACCCGCCATTTATGGAAAACCCAAGTCTCAGTACCTCAGCTTCCCCATTTGGGCTTTAAAAACTCTGTCCCTGCTTTCTTTGAAAATGTTTTCTTGTAAAATATTTGATCAATACAAAAGACCATATGGAGTATCAATGTAAGTTTTATAGCATGATAACCAAAGGATTGCATATGAATCTACCTTCCAACATAAGCACGTGAATATCAGGACCAGTGAAGCTCCCCTCACATCCTTCTATGAGCAGATCTCACAGCAACCCTGGGTGTTGCCCTTATCAGTTTTCTTTCCCCCCTTTATTTACACCTATGTATGTATTCTTTGCTTCTTTCCCCTTTAACAAAATGTTTCTGAGATTTATACATATGGATCCATTCAGCTGTAGTCCATTTATATTCACTCCTTGATAATATTATATGAATATAATATAATTCATTCATTCTCCTGTGCATGGATATTTGGGTCGTTTCTGATTTTTCTTTTTTTATTTTTGAGAGAGAGAGAGTGTGCGAGAGCGGGGGGCAGAGGATGGGCAGAGGAAGAGGGAGAGTGTTAAGCAGGCTCCACACCCAGCATGGAGATGGGCTCAATCTCACAACCCTGAGATCATAACCTGAGCCAAAATCAAGAGTCGGATGCTTAACTGACTGTGCCACCCAGGTGCCCCCAGCTTTCTTGATAATACAGTGTTATTATGAACATGCTGGTCTATGTCCCTCACTGCTCATGGGCAAGGGATTCCGGGAGATGAGAACACCTGGGTGTGGAGCTGCTGGGCTGAGGCCATGCTCATCTTTGACTTCACTTCTGCCTGTGATTTACTCTCCTCTTAGTTTGTTGTCCGACAATTTATCAGTTTCTGGTTGCACCTGGTTTCTTTCATACAACATGGCTTGCTGGCTTTTCTGTGTTGCGGTTTTCATTTATTTTCAAATTTAATCACACTGTTATAATAGTAATAATTATGATACTTACAGCATTTGAGGGAGAGAATTTATATTTCAGAATGAGCGAACAAGTCAATTTGCAGCTCTGTTTACCATTTTGCTTTTGAAGAGTCTTCCTTCTCAGTCATTGTGAGCCTTTTTGAACCACCATCGTGAACCACCCCGGTGTCCAGGCCCTTCCTCTGTGTGAACTTGTGAGTGCGACTAGCTGGTGAGTCCAAACAAAATATCACTGAGCACATCCAGGCCGGCAGAAATGATTGTATTAAGCAACAAAGGTCATTTTTGAAATTTACGGGGAAGGACAAAGCTAATATTTGCTAGTGACCTACTGCAGGCATGTCCTTGCCTGATGCTCTCATACGTTAACTTTAACCTCCCAAACGTTCTGCAGCGTGTTGCTCTTTTTGTTCATTTCTTTTTCTATTTTATTGCCGAGGATCAGGAGTCGTAGCGAAATTGAACAAATAAAGATCACAGGCCAGAATTAAGGTTTAAATTCAGGTCTTTCGATTCTTAACGTAGGGTTCTAATCTGTAGTACAAAAGACAGGTGTGTGTGTGTGTGTGCGTGTGTGTGCACGTGCACAAGCGTGTATACATAGCAGGTCAATACGATATCACGGTCAACGTTTGAAGTACATTTCTAAGTTCCTTCTGAAGAAAAATATGTCAAATCAAATTGCCTACTGTGTGTATTTCTTACCTTTGACTTTACGAATGCATTTTCAAAGTGCCTTTGTTCAGTCTTGAAGAGATGAGCCTAGAGGAAGCTAAGATCATTGCTTTCCAGCTGTGACCCATTCTTTTTCTAAACTCCTGGCGCATCTTAATCCTGTCCTCCCTCCTCCTGCGTCCTTCTTGCCCTGTACCGACAGGAGTACACAGCTCCCCGGATCGGTCTTCTGGGGAGGCCAGGGTCTGAGGCTGGGCCCAGGAATTCTGTCTTCTGGGGTCCTGGGCTGGCTCTCTAATAGTGGACAGTTAGGGGAAGAGGAGCAAAATTGCCTGCTCCCTAACTGGCCTCCTGCTTCTGTCCTGCTCACCTCCAGTGGGTTAGTGCAATGGCCAGAAAGTGCCTGTCAGACCAGAAGTCCAGCACGTCCCTGCTCTGCTTACAGTCCTCACCCCCTCAGTCCTGTTGAGATGCCACCTTCTCACTGGGGCCTTCTCAGAGCCCCCTATCTAAAAGGGCAGCATTCCTGACCCTTCTCATCTCGTCTTCTTGCTTTGTTTTGCTCTTAGCACTTACCACTAACATACCATTTACTCAGCTTCCTTAGGTCCTGGTCTTTTCTGTCTCTCCCACTGCAGTGCCCTCCAAGAGGCCAGAGATCATGACTGTTGTCTTTGCTGTGCTGTTCCCACAACTGGAACAGTACTTGGCTCATAGTAGGTGCTCAATAAATACCTATTGAATGAACAAAGGATTGAATGGGTGAACATTTAAGGGGATTCCAAAGAATGGCATTCCTAAGATAAACTGCCATTGTTATTCATGAAAGGAGAGCAGGCAAGAGACCAAGGATGATCATTTTATATCCAGTGCTGAAGTAGAAGGGAAGAAAAGGCATTTTTGCTGGGGAGAGAACCGGAGTTTGAAAGGGCAGCTTATATGAGGCTCGACGAATATTCTAGTTAACATTGACTAAGTTAATACAGGGCAGCATGTTTGTGTTGCCGCAAATCCACATATTGAAACCTAATCCCCAGTGTGATGGCATTTGGAGGTGAGGCCTTTGGGAGGCAATTTGATCATGGGGTCTCTTGTAGAAGAGACTCTAAAGAGCTCCCTGACCCCTGCCACCCTGTGAGGACACAGTGAGAAGATGGCCATCTGTGAGCCAGGGAGCAGGCTCTCACCAGACACTGACTCTGCCTGCCCCTTGATCTTGGACTTCCCTGCCTCCAGAACCATGAGAAATAAATTCCTACTCTTTAGAAGCCACCCAGTGTGTGACGTCTTAGTTACAGAAGCCCAAATGGACAGGCACCATGGCTAGCAATTTCTTTCCAAATCTGATCAAAATTTGTGTTTCTTAGCTTAATGTCCTGGTCTTCCCCTGTCTGCACACCCTCCCCCCCCACCAGACGCTCCTGCCAAATGGAGCCATGTTCCAGTCCCTGCCTATGTGGTTCCTCTCTTACCTCTGGAACTGGGCCTCTCTGCTTTCACCCCTCTCCTTTCTTTCTCTTCTCCCTCCCTTCTTTTTCTTAATCATTTGTTAACCAGCTCCCGTAGGCCAGGTGGCCATGCTAGGTTTTGGGATTAGAAAGATCACTAAGACTTTGCCCTTGTCTCTGAGTTCCATGTGTTCTAGAGCGGGGGGCTGTGACCCCATTGTAAGTGCAGTTCAGGGTGATAACTGCTCTCACAGGCGGGTGTAAAGCTATGGGGCTCCAGACTGGGAGGAGGCCAGTCCAGCTCACAGAGGAGCATCCCTGGCACTGAGCTTTGATGAAAAAATGGATTACGCTCCCCATGGGCTCAGGGTAGGGAGCAAGAGGGAACATCCTGTCAGTGACAGGGAACCCCTAGTAGTCTTACGAGAATACTCTTCATCCAGTTCTTACAGATTTGCACAGCGTGTGGTGTGACTCTTGGCAAAGACAGATTGTTGCCCAGCACCTGCACAGATGGGGTTCAGAATTCATCTGCACCTGTGCGATCACCAGATGACATATCCGAGGTGCTATGGAGGGGTCTGATCATTGGCACAAATCCAACAACAACAAAAAAATCAGTTTCTGTTCTGGAATAGCTTGAGTCAAATTGTAATTGTAAACCAATAGCTAATTCTTACTTTATTTTGCTTTGTTAGCCGTAATCTTTCTTATCATTGTAGAACTGCTCTCTTTAATGTCTTATGACAAATATTCGATGATCCTTTCACATCAATCAAAACTAATATAATGATGGCAATGCTGGGAATTTGCACAGCACCTTATTCTTTTTCAAGTTCTTTCTGGTGTTTTCTCTCATCAGTCTCTACAGATCTGTTAGTTAAGTTACTAGAATCTCTAATTAGAGAGGAGGAAACTGGCTCAGAGAAGCTGAGTTGGCTGGCAAGTGATGGGGATGGGATGAGAATTCTAGGCTCTTGTCCACTAAAGCTGTACTTTTTCCGGGATAGACTCCACTGTTTTTGTAAACTATTAAATCTTGTAGCACAGTAGGAAGAATCAGTGGAGAAATTCTCATGTTCGTATTTACTGGGCACTTTATACGTGGGTAAACATTTTAGGCATGGTGAGAGTCAGCTGAATTAATCAGAACGCTTTGGGTTAGATGAGCTCACTTAACTGATAAACCTGGAGGCTGGCCAAGACTTCCTCGCCATCTCTTGCTTTGCTTGCCACAGTGTTGGCTTCGTCATTATTGGGGGGTGGCCGGATCTCGATCAGCAGCTTCAGTTTCATAGCCTGAACTAGCCAGAGCTGGAGAAAAAGCACCCCCTTCTCAAGGGTTCCTACCGAAGTCTCAGATCCGGGGCTCACGCACATACGCGGGATTATGGTCCAGGATGGGTCAATCTCCGGGCTCAAAGGTGCAGTATTCTCATTGGCAGGATGGGGTCAGGTTGTGAGGGCAAAAGGGACGCACAAAATGGAAGAGAAGATCCTCTTCCCTCTGCCCTCTGATCTTTTTGTATCCACTTGTCTCCCGGAATCATGATCGGCAAGTCATCAGATACAACATTTAAAGTTAGACCTAAATAAAGAGAGAGGATGTAAGTGGGCGGGAGACAAGAGAGGGGGTGACCGTGGCCCCAGCTCCCTGCATGTGGTGAAGGTGTAGCAGGCAGGTGGCGCCTGAGCTGTACTGAGAGTCTGTAGGGCTTGGCTATGGATAATACCATTAAAAAGGATTACGCATCTTCTAAAACTCTGCAGACCGGTTATGGAGACGATTGTCTACGGTTCAAAACTAGTCCCTTAATGAGACAAGCCCAAGTCAGGTGATGCTCGAGTGTCTTGAGGACATGGGACAGACTGTTAAATTGTGATCAACTCAAAACCTAGGGCTCTGGAACTTGACCGGTTTTCTTTTCAGTTCTTGCTTTGGGAATTGCCATTTAAAAAAACAAGAAACCCTTAAACGAATCCCCAGAAGAACATAGGGTTGTGCCTTCCCTAACACTGGTCTTGGATGTGTTAGAACCTGGCTGATGGATTTTTCTTCTCACTTCTTCATGCTTGTTGCTGTTATAGTCTTGTCATCTCTGCTACTTTTTTTATTTTATGACTCTGTGCCCTGTGCTTACGTCAAGTGAAGCTAAATGGCTTTCTTGCTTAGTTGGGCATAAAACCCCAAGAATGTGCTGGTATGAGTATCTTCACTCATGCTGGGGGACTGAGGGGTACAGGGCTAATCTCATTCAGCACATTCTGTGGAAGAAAAACTATGTGGGTTATTTGACCTTTTATTTATGGAAATAATAAGAATAGGGTTTTCATACTTTTATAAATTTAGATGAAAAAATGGAGAGAAAGTGAGATATTCTTAAGCTACCAGTGATGAGAGAATCTAGACCTTTCTATTTGTAGCCATCTGAGAGTTTTGTTTTTTTTTTCTTTCAAGATTTTCTGGTAAGAGGAAATTTTTCAGTAACCCAAGGACAACAATACCTGGGGGAATTGAGTGAGCACAGACATGACTCAACAAAACCAGTCACTCTGTGCTCAACTAAGTGAACTTTCCAAATTTATACAGAAAGTTGCACTTACAGAATCGTATTTTTATTAGCCACCCTAAATGTTAGCTATTAATTTAAGTGCTAATTTGAGCCTGATAATTATGAATGTAAAATGGGGATTATGTGGGTTATCAAAAATGTGTTTCCATATTACTTAATATCTAGGTTTTAAAGCAATAAGAACAACGTGCTGTAGCTTGTCAGTCATTAGCAAGCAGCATATTTAACCGGTGTGACAGTTGTTGTCATTATGCTAATAATAGGAGACGGGGCTCTAGTAAGATTAAGGCATTAGCGATTCCAGTCCCTCGAGGAAACTGTAAAATTGAGCTTCACTGGGTTGTAATTAGAAAAGAACTGTATTTAAATACCGAAAAAAAACCAAAAAAACCTTAGGTACCTCAGCACACAGTGTGCCAGGAGCACGGGCTGGAAGTCTTTTAATCTCTAGGTGTGGCTTATTTTATAAATATTTCCATACGCATTTACATACTTGACATTTGACAGCGTGGCATTGTGTGACCCTATCCATATGCTTTGCCTTACGAAATAGAATGAACCTTTTGTAAGGACAGGGCTAGCTGTTGATGATTTTCTAGATCTTCCTCCTCCACAGTGCAGTGCAGCCTCAGCATGCTGCTTTGTCCCTGGCAGGATGGGCCGGGAGTGGATTCAGCTGTCTTTCCCCACACTTTTTTCTTGAGCAGTAGTACAACTATTGATGGCGGTCATAATAACCATTATGGAAGGCCTTGCTTGCTTGCTCACGGTTAGGAATGTGTCTTAGGACATTTGATCCTATCCTTATGACTTATTAAATATCATGATTTAAATACTGTTGCTGCTATCGCCATTGGACGGAGGAGACCATGGAAGCACAGAGTGGTTAAGTGACTTGCCTAAGGTCACACAGTCAGTGGTCTTGCCGGCTCTACTCGGGCGGCCTCTCCCTCTGCCCTCTGCTGATGGAGTTGTGTCTGGAATTGGACAATTTTAGCTTCTTTGGCCCTGGCCTATCCTGAGTGGGGTTTGTGATTCCTCGGTTTATGTTTCTTTTTCTTTCTTTCTTTTGTTCTCCTCCTTTCTGTTAGGTCAAGTACAAAAGAGATTTTGAAGAAAGCAAAGGGAGGGGCTTCAGCATCGTGACCGACACTCCCGAACTACAGAGGCTCAAGAGGACTCAGGAGCAAATCAGTAACGTAGGTGACTGCTTGTTCGGTGACGCGCCCGCCCTAACTCGTGTGTCTCGGCTGGGAAAATGGGATTGGGACTTGGAGGTGTTCTCGGTGCTACCGTGTGCAAGCAGTGCTCAGCATGCTCCCAGAGCACGCTGCATTCAACTGCTAGGTCCCTTCCCTTTGGTTTCACCACAGTCACCTAGAGCCTAACACTTCCACAGCAATGACTGCATGTCTGAATACATATTTAATTTATTTAATTACAGTGATTTACTGAATCGATTTCCTAAGTAAATCAATTTAATTAAATAAATTAAATGTGTATTTAGACATGCAGTCATTGCTAGTAAAAGAGGTGTTACCGTAATTAAGCATCTTTTTCCATTTTTAATGGTTCTCAGCTTTTGAATTTTTCCAAAATGGGGCTTTTATAAAAAACCTGATAGTTCTTCTTCTTCTTCTTTTTTTTTTCCTTGGCTGGGGGTAATCATATAAAAAGTATAAAAAGTATAAAAAATACACATATAAGGCGAAGCATATTGAGAAATCTTATATTACCTAATTTTGTGTATGTCAGATTTCATACTTTAAACCAGATATTTGTTGAAATGACGCATTACGTCTAATTTCGGAAATAAACATTTACGTATGAAGCTACTTTGGATTTGAAAGCTGTGTCTTAAGTAATATATTTTTCTTGAAAAAGAAAATCGAGAGTAACAGAAGTTCAAAACCTATTAGGAACTGAAAAGTGTTAAATCTGTACTACTTAAAGCTGGATAAATAGCTCGTCTTCAGTTTTGTAATTCATGGCTGTAATTATGTTTCTTTTAAAGTTTTATATGATGTTTGTCAAAATGTAATTTTTTTTCAGAAAAAAAATCAGTTCAATGTTAGGTAGCCAAGAGGACAGATGAATGAAAATCAACAACTGTGTACACGATATAAAAGTATGTGCAAATATGCGCGATTCATGCCACTTTTCATGAGAAGTGTATCTTGTGTGTCCCTCATCACTGAACTTTGTGTATCCTGATGTTATCAATGACGTAGCTTTAATTTCCAGGAAATGTTTAATTAGGGGATGCTTTACAGTCACTGACATTTGGCCATCATCATTGTCCATGACAATCTGGAGGTAGAATTGTAGTTTGTAATTTGAGAAAGAATTTTATTTGTGAAAAGTTCAAAACTGGAATGGTGTGATGTTTAAACAACTTATTTAGGGAGTCAGAGGAGGAAGAGTATAAACACTTCGTTTTGCCATATTCCCTAAGGTTTATTCATTGTTTGCTCTTGAAATGGACATTTTATTTTAGTAAGGGCTTTTTTTTTCCTTTGAAGAGAGAAGGTTGAATTTGAAGGATTCACGTCTTTTGTCCCCTCATTTTTTCTCCTCCATCCGACAACCCACCAATCATGCATTACTCCCCTCATCTTTTTTCCTATTCATTCTTTTTTTTAAATTAAAAGAGCTATTTTTGCTTTTCAAAATGAGAGTTAGAGATATATGCCACCGCAGTTACACAGAGTAACGTTTCTTTCTTTGGATTATTTTTTTGGAGAACTTAAAAAAAACAAAAATAATTCTGCACAAAAAAAGTTACATCATAAATCGTAAACTATCACAGAAATTTATTTCAAAAAGAGCTAAACATTTCTACTTAAGACATCCACGGGACAGCTAACATAAGGATTGCAGTTAATTCAAAGGTAAGCCCTTTAATTTATATTCAAATTAAGTCAGTATTCATATTTAATAAGAAGAACTGATCATTTCACCAACCTTTATCATTAGCAGGAATATACATTTTATTCAATACCAGAAGCTGTTTGCAGATCCATTCTTAATTATGCAAAAAACCCTTATAACACAGGTACGTATAAATCTGTATGTATCGTATACATAGAAATATATACAAAATACCGTTTGGATTAAGTCTATAATTTAGACAACACAGGTTCTTAAAAGCATAAAATTTAGATAACATCTTAAATTTTTTTTTTTTTTTTTTGGCAATTGTCTTATGTTAGTACACATAGCAGGCTTCCAAGTGGTTCTTTTAGCCATGATGAGGTGTATTCATATTTGGATAGCAGTAAAGAATATAGATTTCATAATATTACCATTAGGGATTTACTCTTGAAGAAAGGAAACTGTTAAATATTCTGAGGTTTAGTGAATTTACTATTCATTTATAAGGCTGCAACTTCATGAACTTTTTCCGTGACCTCACAGGGTTTTCCAAATTACTCAAGGATTTTTTTTTTTTTTTCTATAAGAAACTTGGATTAATCTGAAGGGTGGTGGTACTTTGGTTTAGTCCAATTTTCCACATTACTTTCAGATAAACCCAAATACTGAAACATATGGGCCAAATCCAGACAGATATTTTTGACAGTGGCCTGGACTGTGTCTGTTTTGAGAGGAAAGGGGGTGAGAAAATGTCCAGACTGGTCTCCAGAACTTTCCTTCTGGAGGGGCTGGGATGAATAGCTCATTCCGAAAATGATAAGGCCTACGACATTGGAGCTATAAGCTTAACATGGGTTGATGTAGGTGGGTTAAGGAAGTTAGGGTCTTTGCAATCTTTATTTTTCCGTTTGCTTCATTTTCTTATTTGTTTTGACTTTCGCTTACTTGTTTTGCTTGTGTTATCTTTGAATATCATATGACTCTTTCTGAGCTGCCTTTAATCCCTTTTGGACTGAAGAAAGTAAAAGACATAAAACTGTGAATTCAATGACACCGCCTAGGTGTTTTGGGTAATGTGTTGTAGATGAATGGGCATTTTTGATCGCTTGTCTGTGTGAGTGTTTTGAGATGTTCTTGCCACTCTCATACTCATTTGTGCAGGATTTGAAATCATTTGGAAATACCCACTCAGTCTGCATCTGCTCCTGAGATGTGGGATAGAACACAACCACAAATTTGAAATTGTGTGTAATGAAAGGGGTGAGCGTGGGTTTAGCCTTGACTTCTTTCTTTTGGGGTCTTTAATGACAGCATATTGAATCTGGGAGATTTATTAAATGCTGCAATTTAAAATTCTTCTGTTATATTACTCAGTATAGCTGCAGAAAGAATAAGAAAAGAGGCAGGGGTTTAGAATTTACTAAATGGTTGGAAAGAAACAGAACTAGTTTCTAAAAAAAAATTTTTTTTCCCCCACACAATTCCAGAAAATGTCTAATTGTGTCCTCTCACACCCTGCCAAATTCTGGGGCAGAAATTCAGAAATGGCAGAAATGACCAAGCATAGCTTCACCTCTTCTTTGCTTATTGATATTTTAGGGAAATGTTCTTAAAGGACAATGTACAGACATGTATTGAAGGAGACTATGCCTTTGGACATTTTCAAAAACCCTCTTTCCTGTTGTTGTCATTGCTCTAGCTTGTGTGGGTAATTGTAAGGCTGTTTCTAATTCAGGTGGTTACCACCTTCAAGTTTGTAAGCAGTGCATTCAGGGTACCTGCAGCCGGAGAGCAGGGCAGAATCATTGCCAACATCTAAGGGACTCAGTCCAGCCTTGAGAAGATTATTGATGTGTTTCATTCTGCCTGTTTACACACTAACTTAAGCTGCACTTTTAATTAGCTGAGACAGTCTATAGATAAATGGTGAAATAAGATGGTAAAGTCCAACCCCAAGAGACTTTTACAAGCTCTGTGCTGTAGATAAAATCTAGATGTTTATTTTCTAATTTATTTTAGGTAATGGAGAAATATATGGAGGGGGAAATAAAAAACCCAGATGACAAAATCCTGTATTTTACAGACTGACCAAAATAGTAAGTATACCATTATGTGATTTGTCAAGATTTGTGTCTGTCCTTGACTCACAGAGGAAATGTGTGTGTGTGTGTGTGTGTGTGTGTGTGTGTGTGTATGCATGCAGTGGGCCTGTATGTGTTGGCTTCAGTGGGAATCTTTAGAATACCTTTCTTTCTTTATTTTTTATTATTTTTTTAACAGCTTTTTTTTTTTTTTTTTTAGATTTTATTTATTTATTTGACAGAGAGAGACAGAGAGAGAGGGAACACAGCAAGGGAAATGGGAGAGGGAGAAGCAGGCTTCCCACCGAGCAGGGAGCCTGATGTGGGGCTCGATCCCAGGACCCTGGGATCAGGCCCTGAGCCAAAGGCAGACGCTTAATGGCTGAGCCACCCAAGCACCCCAGAACCTCCTTTCTTTAGATCACTGGCCCACAGACAACACAGACAATAGTATTTACACCTGATCTATATTCTTTCTCTTACTCTGTCAGTGTCTATAATTTTGGTTATCTTTCCTATTTCCCAAATACCCTTTTTTCACTACCATTTTCAATTTAGCGTATACATTCATAAGACGCTTAACTTGCTTCACAAGAAAATCTAAGATAGAAGCCTTTTTAAAAAAACATTATAGAGAAAAGAATCTCTCTGTAATTTGATATTGAAATGTAATTACTTTTTGTTTTTTTGATACAGCTACATAATTTTTCATTGACTCCTTAGAATGTAAAATAAATTATGTGTCCATTAATAAGCTCACATGGATACTGATGATTCAGTTCCTTGAGATTTTTGTGAGTTAGCTTCAAAAATATTAGATTATTGGAGGTAAACATGGCCTAATAATTGAATAGCAGTGTCTATGGGCTATTAAAAGATTTGATTCAAAGTTAGGTTGAGTGTAAAGGTGAATATGAGGGTAGGGATGATTATCTAGGGATCTGGTCTCTGTTTGTAATTTAAATAAATCATTTTGACAGAGACTGACTGTGGCCATGTTCAGGCTGCTGACGGTGTGAAATTGAGTTGTATGGTGGACATAAGACAAGCAGTCAAGAGAAATCCCCAAAGGCAAAATTTGTTATGTAATTGGGTCAACTCATGCATGAGAAATGCATGCTAATTGTAAACTGGTGGCGAAATTATAGTATATGAGGCAATTAGGTCTTATATGAACCCAAACAACTGATACGGAAGGATTTCTCGTTCTTTTTACATTCAGCGAACATAAAAAGCTTTCGTTAAAAGGTGAGGGAGGTAAAAATGAGAAAGACGTTCAGTGTTGACATAGAGTATTTGTTAATTTTGTTCCTTATACAAGAAGCATAACTGTTTTATAAACAATGCGAAATTTATATGAAAGCTTCTGATTTTGAGTAGTCAAGTCTAGCATACCAAGTACTTGGGAAGGAGAATAGTATGGTATTTATTTATTTCTTTTTAGATTTTAGTTTTTTAAAATTTATTCATGAGAGACAGAGAGAGAAAGAGAGGCAGAGGCAGAGTCCCTGCAGAACAGGGAGCCCGATGTCGGACTCAATCCGAAGACCCTGGGATCACAACCTGAGCCAAAGGCAGTTGCTTAACCCACTGAGCCACCCAGGCACCCTAGTATGGTATCTTTGATATGACTCACGACAGGGTTGATTAACGTAGGTGAAATAACAGATAGTTATTAGGTCAGTGGTTTAGATTTAAGCCCTTGAAGGCTAGCATTTTCACAGAGTGTGAATTTATATGTCACTTTAATCGACTGTACCTTATCTCCAACTTAACTACTAACTCCGGTGTTTTCCTGAGTCATAGTGGGTTGGTAGCATTATCTTTAAGGCAAAGATCAAATATGTCAAAGAAAGTGATAGGACAATAACACGTATTTTCTTATAATACCTAACACATGTATGAATGCTTATTTGTTTCAAAACACTTTGACATACCCAGTCTAATTAGATCCTCTGAACAACCTCTCCTCAGGGAAAGTATAAGGAATACTTAGACTTTCATGAGAACAACGTACGGAAAATCACCCCTTGGTCCTTTCTCAGGTCCAAATCCGTGGTTCCCCTGACACCTGGTTCTGCTTTATTTTTCCACCTAGGGCAGAACTTCAAAGGTTGATCTCTTCTTTTTATCCTCCGATTTGTAGCCACAGTCGCTTAGAGAAACAAATACGGCCCAGACCAGTAATTTCTTGTGCCTGGCAAGTATAAGAGTTGGGGCTGTATAATGGCATTGTCTCAAGGGGAGGTGGGAAGGGCCCCCCTAATAAAAGAATTAACACACATGACTTTTTTTTTTTTCTTGGAAACAGAGATTAAGGATCCAGCACCTCATTTCTGAAGATTCCTGTTTGTGAAATCCCTTTCCCCCATGACCTTCTTTTCACTTTCCCTGTGTTTAGGCCCTTTCTCCTGCCTGAGTAGGACCTCCTGAAGGGCCTTCTCTCCTTCCAGGCTCCTTCTGCTGCTTTTCCATTGTATCTTAAACACTGTCACCAGATGAGTCTTTCTAAAATATCTCTTTCATCAAGACCCTAATTATGATTCACTAGGAACTTCCCTCGGAGTACCACTCTGCATAGGACCAAGTCTCATCTCCAAAGCTCCTTCATTCTGACTCTAAGGACCCTTCATGATCTGCTCCTGAATTATTTTTCACCTAATGTTTGGCTGTCCGTCAACACTGTTCCTCTATTTCTTTTACGCCTGACCAGCTTACTCTGTTCTGGGCTTTTACATGAGTCAGTCGTCTTGTTTGGAACAATTTCCCAGTGTCTGTAAATGACCCTGGGCCCACACTCAGACCCCAGCTACAGAGATCTTTCTCATCCCTGAACCACGGGAGTTCTTTTTCAATGGCACCCTTAGCTGTCCTGCTCATTTCACACGTCACGTTCCACAGTTCGGTTTTCACGGGCATTTCACTTGCAATGTGTTTTGCCTCTTTAGCTTCATGAAGATGAAGATCATCCACATCTTTTTCAATTTATTTTTTGCATCCCTACGAATGCATATCATGACGCTTTGTACTTTCCCTTTCTTGTCACATCCTGAATTTAGGCCTCTCTGTCCCTTGCGTGGGTTATGGGAATGTCTTTAGACTGTTCTTGCCTGCCACAGTATTGCCTCTTTTCCCTCCTGAGCTGTTCATGTGGTTTCTTGCAAGTTCCTAAAATGCACGTAGGATCATGTCACTCCCTTCCTTAAAATCTGTCAATGGCTCCTTATTGCTTTGGGGACAAAATGTGAAACGTTTAGCATGGGAAATGAGACTGTCCCTGGTTTATTACCAGCTGAGATCTCCAGCCTGGGTGTTCCTCTTGGACCCTGGGCCCTGTGCCCTTCATGCTTCCACCTGGAAGGCTGTTGGTACCCTTTCCCCATCCATCCTATGCCCAGATGCTGCCTCCTCTCCCTGGCCTTGCTCTTCCTCTTGCTGCCCTGGGAGTCTGTGTTATGAGCTATCTTCCTGCTAGACTGAACTCTATGAAGATTCAGGCTGTCTTTTTCTCTGTAGCCCCAGCGCCTGCCCCAGAGCAAAATCTGATCAATGGATGAATTAACTTCTTGGGCCAACATATCTTCTTCCCTGGGCTTTTCACTGTGCCCAAGGCTGCCAGCTCTGGGATGTTCCAATAAACTCTTCCAATAGACACACCCATTTTGATACCTGCTAGCCTTGTGTGTGTTTCATCGTATAATGGAGATTATTACAAGGAGTTCTAATATTTCTAGAATTATTTTAATCAAAACATCTCTTTTGGATCTGCATAGTACACATTGATTTTCTTCCCTAAAATTCCCAGTTCTTTCCTTCATTCCATCATTCTGTAGCACAGTGCAGTTGCCTAACAAATACTTGTTCAGTAAATGACTGAATTCTTTTAAAAAGGTATTATTTCCTCAAGTTTTTTTCTTTTTCTTTTTCTTTTTCTTTTTCTTTTTCTTTTTCTTTTTCTTTTTCTTTTTCTTTTTCTTTTTCTTTTTTTCAGGAGAGTCTGCCTTACCATCCACTTCTCAGTCTAGGCAAATACAATATTTCCTAGGATATACACCACAGTCAGGTAGGGAACGAGCACATTCTTTCAACACAAAATTGCTAATGCCTAGAATAGTGCTTGACAGAGAGCAGGTGCTAAATAAACATATCTTGTGTAGGGACACCTGGGTGGCTCAGTCGGTTGAATATCTGACTCCTAATTTCGGTTCAGGTCATGATCTCAGGTTCGTGAGACTGAGGCCCCTGTCCAGCTCTGCACTGGGCGTGGAGCCTGCTTACAATTCTCTCCCTCTCTCTTTGCCCCTCCCCCTGCTTTTTGCACTCTCATTTCCTTTCTAAAATAAATAAATCTTTAAAAAATGTATGTTGAGCACGTGAATGAAGCAGTAGCATTTAAGATATTGGCTAATTTGCACACTCTTTCTCTTGAAGCCTCTGTTTGCAGGGCGGTTCTTAGCTTTTAAAGTTGCTTCGAATTTGTCATTTGTTTTGTGTCACTTCATAAACACCTGTTCTTCACTTTTCCCACTTTTACGTAAATATTCAGTGATTTCTGTAGTTTCATCAAAAGTTTATGGCAGTATTCTCTCAATAAAGCAGGAATATTGGCTTTCTAATGTGACATGTGACAATTTCACTGTATTAGAAATCCAAGGACTGCCCCTGTTTCAAAATGTCGTAGTTGGGGAATTCTTTTGGTGTCGAAGTACCTGAAAAATATGGGGCTTGCGTTAGTCTGCTCAGGTCGCCATAACAAAATACTACAGGCTGTGGGACTTCAACCACAGAAATTTATTTTCTCACAGTTCCAGAGGCTGTGATCTAAGCTCAAGATCCAGGAGGGTTGATTTCTGGTGACAGCTCTCTTCTTGGCTTGCAGAGCACTTTCTTGCTATGTCCTCCAAGTATGTGCATGAGAGAAAGAGATCTCTGGTTTCTCTTCCTCTTCTTGTAAGGACCCCAGTTGAATTGGATCAGGGCCCCAGCCTTTCACCTTGTTTAGCCTTAATTACCTTCTTATGGGCCCCATCTCCAAATACAGTCACACTAGGGCTTAGGGCTTCAAGACATGTGTTTTGGGGGGACACAATTCAGTCCAGAACAGGACTTAAATGAGAAATGATCTGCATACTTCATAGGTAACTTTGAGATAATTAAGTAACAAACATCTTGTAATTGTAAGCTACTATCATCAGCCAGTTTCTTCAGTGGAGATAGATTACACCACCTGTGGCCATTCCAGGAAAACTGCTATATCCAGTTTTTAGATTTTTTCCTATTTTCAAACTGAACAATTTTAACAACAGCAACAGCAACAAAAATGTTCCTTCAAGGTCCTATTTCTAGTCCTTAATTGGCCCTTGTGAGCCTCTTTTTATTTGTGGTCTCGAGCCATGGTCATTTATAGAAACAAAGATAGTGTACGGTAGTAATTATGTTTTTAAGTTTTCCAGGTCTCGGTGGAATTATGGAGCTCGGAATATAGGTTTCACATGTCCTGTGCTGGCACTTTGGCCTGGCCAGACATGAGGGAAAAGGAGGGCAGAGGTGTGACAATAGAAAAGAAATATTCCTACGCCACTGGGAAAGTCAAATAAAGATGAGCTTTTTAAAAAATGTTGCCATTTTCAGTGCATTATACAAATTACCATGAGAGACTATGGACTCTGGGAAACAAACTGAGGGTTTCAGAGGGGAGGGGGTGGGGGAATGGGATAGGCTGGTGATGGGTATTAAGGAGGGCACGTATTGCATGGTGCACTGGGTGTTATACGCAAGTAATGAATCATGGAACTTTACATCAAAAACTAGGGATGTACTGTATGGTGACTAACAGTATAATAAAAAAAATATTATTAAAAAAAAGATTAAAAAAAACAAATTAAAAACTTATAAAGTATCTGAATTTTCTTCCAGATTTTATTATACCCTTTGGGGCACACCTACAGTGAGCACATACTGAATGTTAAAGAAGAGCTGGCACTCTGACCTGTATATTTGTGGAGTCCCCAAATGTGACTGTCATCAATAATTATGCCACATCATTATAACTTCAGTGGATTTTTGCAGGTGGGTTTAAAACTGTTGTCTTTCCAATTAATAAGTGTAATGGTCGCATGTCATTTTAACTTATTAAGAGGTCATGAATCAAAGGAGACATTATAAAGAGACTTAATTAGAACCCATTGGTAACCCAAGCCAAGTTTATACAATGAAAGAAAATTGCACCATTGGAAGTTAGAAGCAAGAATGTCTTTCTTTTTGAAAGCATATGCAGATATGTCCTCTAATTTGCATTCCATTTCCCTAGAAGAATTATGTCATGAGAATTGCTTTCCTTTATTTTTTGCTCGTTCTTTCTACTGTAGCTTCCTTTTTCTTTCACCATCATCAGGTCTGTGCTGTAGCCTTTTTTGTCTTCTGTATGAAATGATATGCAATACTGTTTGTAAAAGGATATGTCTGAATTTCTGTTTGAAGGGTCTGTTGCTTTTGTGCGGGACCCCCAGGCGTGGTTCCAAGGACAAGAAGCAAGAAGTGATGATCATTTTTTTTTGCTTGTTTGTTTGCTCCTATTTCTGATTGATTTTTCCTCTTGTGGCTGTATTACCTATAACAGTCAACTTTTGATGTGTTCGAATTCATCTTTTGTGTCATGGCATTCTGAGAACAAGGAAAGTGGCAGAGTTTGTCCGTTTAGGAAACTATGAAATAGAGTTGAGATGTAGAAAAAAGAATTAAAGAAAAATACCTTAGAAAAATCATGCTGTTCTTCTTAACACTTGTTATTTTTGAGAGAGGCAATTGACTTCCCCAAGACAAAGTGATTTAAATATTTACTTTTGTTGTGTAATTATAATGAGAACGTGGAGGGCAGGCAGCATTTCCTGCTCATGTTTGAATCTTCCAGAACGATGCTTTCACTACAGCTAATAGGATAGAAATGGAAGTGGCCTTCACATGGGCATGTGTTTGTTCTTTAAACATTTGCTGGGGACCTCACATTGCACCGGGCCCCGTTGATGGCAGAAAAAACGAGAAACCACATTTTGCATGGCATTTATGCTCTTGCTCGAGTGCATGAAGTGGCTGGGGAAGGTTTTCACTGGAGCCGGGGAGTCTTCGCACCCTATAAAGGCGAGGACGAGGGAGAAGATGGTGTTGAGAGGACCAAGGGAAAGAAGGAATATGGTAAGGTTCAGAGCACCTAGCGTCTACTTGTCAGAGTGTGGAGGTAGACACCATTACTGAAATGTAAATTGAGACAAGATTGGTGAATGAGTGGTCTTATCTGTTCAAATATGTGTATTTTTGGTATCTACCAAACAAAAAACATCTCTAAAAGAAACCAGTTTTGAAAACAGTTACTGACTTAACAAAAATTTTCGAGTGTTTACCAGACACTGGGCACTTTGCCAGGAGACGGGGTGGGAGGCGAGGGGGCGGATATCATGAGAAATAAACTAGATATGACCCCTGACCTCACGGAGCTTGGTGTTTACCCTCTCATGGGCACGCGGATAATTGCTGCAGAGTAAGATAAATGCTTGATAGAGGGAAACACTGTGCTATTATCAGAGGGATAACCAGCCAGCTTTGGGAGGTAGAGGAATGGAAACCTTGCCAACGCTACTTTAAAACAGTTTTTGAAGGATTTTACTGAATCATTTTTTTGAATAGTGATTCTTGCTGTTTGTTTGTATAATAGGAGCCATCAATTTTGCTTTTAAGTTTGCCTGTCTCCCTTCGTCTGTTTTCTCTATTCCCCGTTTGCCTGTCAGTGTGGGTGTCAGGTAAATATCATTCAAAATTAATCAATGTATAGAAGAGTATCGATCAGCTTATTAATTTCAGGGTGGTTAAGAAGATCAATATATAAATATATTTGCATTCATTTAAAAATTCAGACACATGTTCTCTGCCTTCCGGTTTTTAGTACTTAAGATGAAAAGTTTTGAAAGTAAAACTATGACCATTTTTCTTCTACTCTTTCATACTCCCACCCTCCATAGGGATAGTTTTGAATTAAAAGCTTCTCAGGACTGGGTCCCAAATATTAAGAAAACATTTTGCATTTTAAAAATATACAGGGAACGCCTGGGTGGCTCAGTTCATTGAGCATCTGCCTTCGGCTCAGGTCATGATCCCGGGGTCCCAGGATCGAGCCCCACATCGGGCTCCCTGTTTAGCGGGGAGTCTGCTTCTCCCTCTGCTCCTCTCCCTGCTCGTGCTCTCTCTCTCTCTCAAATAAATAAACAAAATTTTTAAAAAAAATTAGAAATATACATGTATCTGAGTCACATATACACGTGTTGCATATGTTTTGCACACTTACGTTGAGTGTCCACACACCTTTGAGTGGAGAGCTACTGAAAGCTAGTGGTAAACATTGGTTCGCGCTGTTTGGTTTCCACCTTTGGTGTTCTTGGCCCAATCTGTGCTGACAACAAACCTCTGGGACGTCCCCTCAGTGCTGTGGGGTCTTTTCCTGCCAAATATTGTTCTCTTGCAGGATTAAATAGCTGAATCAGTGTGGCCTGAGTCTTGTTCCTGCTGAGAATATGAAGACTCCTGCAGGTTGTAATACAGATTAGCTGGTGAGAGCTCTGTTGGAAAAATAAAGTGAGTTTCCCTAAATGAATTTAACAACTGCTGTGAACCTTTTTGTGTCCTCTAGCATGAGTGTGTGTGCTGTCAGTTAACCACTTATTTCCCTCATTTTCCCCCAAAGTTGTGCCTGCCCACTCCTGGGCATTTATTGTAAACATTTTCATAACTTTATTTCACATTTCTGTTTCACCAGAAGAAAGCATTTGACATGTTAAAATGATTAACTATTGTTCATCATTATTTATTTAAGGAGGAAAACCATTTTTTCCTGAAATTATATAATGGGTTTGATGTTACTTACATAATTAAACAACCACATCACTGGCTTATTTAGAGTAAACTGATCAGCATATTGCATTTTGATCACAAGCTTTACATTATTGGTCAAAAATTTGGAGATACTTAACAAGGGGCAGGAAGGACAGAATGGCCGAAATGATTTATATTGTTTCCAACCTCCATCCTATTACTATTTCTGCTTCTCGGGGTAGATCATAACCTTGGAGGGTTCTGAATTCCACAGTGATTATGGTGCTTCCCTTTAAATGAAATAAAGTAAGGAAATCAACGCCAGTACAGCTAACCTCGAAAGCAGAGTCCACACAGTAACCTGGAAATGAATCGTTGTTGGGTTTTCTGATTGCGGGCTTCTGGATAAGTTCATCGAACTCGTCTCTCTTTTGGGGGACCCTTACCTCGCTTGTGGACGAAGCATGTGCTCATCTGCTTATGAGGCAGCCGTCCCATCTGCTGCCTATACAGTTACTCGTTTGTCTCCTGACCCCTCGTGTGTGTGTGTGTGTGTGTGTGTGTGTGTGTGTGTGTGTGATTTCTCAGGACAAATGTCTGTGACTGACTTGTTAATGGCAGAGCATGACACAGTGGTAATACGGTTCACCTTATCAGTGCTGTATCTATTTTGCTTCCATAGGTTATTACTGTGATTATTACTATTAATATTCCAAAAGTTAAATGATTAGTTAAATTATTTTTTTAACTTGTTGGCATAAATGCACCAAACACTGGGGGTAAAAAATGTACCGAGAGAAGGCATGAGAAGAAGGGAGTATATCGGTTTGGCAACATTTAGCGTGTCTTCATAAAATAGCCTCTGTTTTGCAGCTATCCCATATGAGGGTGTTAGGTGTTAGGCAAAGTACTACCCGACCTTAATTTCTGGGTACTTTGGAAGTTAGCTTGCAGCTTCACTGTCAGTAAAGAACTGGGGTCACGACGGAGGTCTTCTGTCCGCTAACCTGGTTTGCCTTTCTTTTTGGATGCTTGACTCTTCGAGTCACGTTGGTGGCACTGTTGAAATTTGCAGTCCTTCCGATTTTGACTTTCAAGGTGCATTAAAAAAAAGGAACTTTTAAGCATTAAACCGTAAATCCTCTAAAACATTATCAGTGGCTCAAAAAATTTAATCAGTTCAAGTGGACAAAAATATTAATGCATGATCCTTAGCGAATGTCAGTGGAACGTCCGTGCCTGGGATTGTTCAGTATTAGGACTAAATCCCCCTGTTTGGCTTCTTGCACCGTTAAAGCACACATGGTCTATAAGGACTTACGCTCATTCGGCAGTTCTGGACTCAGGTAGGAGCACAACAATCTCTATGTCGCTGTACATCCTTCTCCGTGCTCACATGACACCCATTCTCTGAAGAGAGGACAAGGATGGGCGCAAACATTCGCGAAGGCCACTCTGTGTTGGGCATAGCCTTTCTCATTTATTTCACCTGTTTTCCTCGACAGTCCCCAGAAATAATTGTCATTACCCTCACGGCACAGATGAAGAAACAAAGCTCAGAGAAAATAGGCAAGTTGCCTGAACACACACAGCCAATAAAGACCAGAGCTGGGATTTTAGGGCACTTTTTTTTTTTTTTTTTTTCTGACTTCAAAATGCAGGATTCTCCTTTATACCAGAATTTTAGGATCATGGCTTATATGTGGTTTCTGGAGCCCTCTGCCATAGAGCAAATGTCAGAGACAGGAGGTTGTTGTGTTGTTGTTAATGCCGAAGTTGATTTATCCTTAAATGGCATTTTGGAGGTCATATAGCCATCTTAGGGCCAAATTTAGAAGTTTCACATTTTTTAACACTGGGAACAGAGCTCTATGAGTAGAACCTTCCATTCACATGTTCTTTATGTGTCGGCATGCAGAAAACTTTTGCCTGGCCCCCAGCCGCTTGAGCATGGGAGTTAGTCATGTGGTACTTGATGTTAAGGTTTAATGCGTACTCCCCTTTAGGATATATTTACCTTGCTTGTCCTGCCCTCCTCTGCAGGGGCCTGCTCCGTGCTTGGCACTGTTTCAGGAGCTGAGGATATAAGATTGAAGCATAGGTTTCTCTTAGCTCAGGACACAGAACACGACTCCCACAAGCGCGTTGAGAGAGAGCTGTGGTTTTGGGGTCTGGGCAGCCCGGACTCAGGCACCTGTCCCGGCTGGGGTTTGAGGATGATCACAAATGGCTTACACAAGAAGGTGGCATGAGATGAGTTTCAAAGGATGAATAAGGATAGAAGCAAGTGAGAAAGAAGTGATGGTGAACAGCGGGTGGCAAAAACATCCTGCGGGGGGATCAGCGTGCGTCGGGAGTTTGAGAATGGACCTGCATGGTACGTTTGAGGAATTGTGGGTACGAATTTTATCCTGAAGATTTTGGGGAGTACCCAAAAGATTTTTTTAGCGGGAATGACACCAGATGTTAAGGTTACTATTTGTATAAGTGTTGGGAGTGGCTTATGTATACTTGTTGTCAATCTGGCCCTTCTCTGGGTGGGATTGCCCTGTCATCATCTCTGTGGGATCTTGAAGCCCCTCCTGCCTGGCTGTCAGGCCTGGGATGGTTATAGCACTAGTATTTGTAGGGGTCTGCTTTTGGAGAACAAAAGAAGAAAATAATGAGTTCTGGTATCTCTATTTTTATGCTATGCCAATAAAAAAAAAAGAACTTAAGCAGTTTCATCGCGTGGGCTTAGAACTGAATGACAAACGTCGAGCACAGGTGTCTGTATGGTATGTAAATAGGGCAGTGGTGTGTTCACGCCCCAACTGTGATACAAGCTTGGGATGGCTAGTCTCCGACACAATGTCAGGTTGGCAGGTCTGAGAGTGTAAACCCGTATAAATATGTATGCCTTTAGCATTGCATGCAAATGCTGCGTTAGTTCCATACAAATATGGAGAGAAAAATCTCAGTTCACTAAACTGTCTGCAGTGAGGAGCGGGGGAGTTCTGGTAAACTTATTATTATGTTTCAATAAAGGTGACGCCTAAACCTTTGTTGCTTTGTTGCCAGTGTCCCCAAAAGTTAGATGACAAACCACAGTGCAGCTAACTTTAGCTCAAAAAAATGTAAATGCCTTTTGCTCATTGAACAGGCCAGAGGTGACAGACGTTGATCAGCACAGATCACTCTATGGGGCAGGCAGATGGTCGGAGAGGTGACCTCCCGAGTCCCTGTTATCCTCAGGACACCGTCTGGAAGTGATATTTCTGGAAGTTTATGAGGATGCCTGTTTGAGACTGTTCACCTTTGATTACCTTTGGGTCCTCAAGTCAGAATGCACAGGAACAAAATCCTCGTAGCTGAATCATTTTGAATGACTTAGTTTTATGTGTGTAAGGAATCGAGGACTGGATCCTAGTTAAAAGCAAAGGAAATTTGTTTTGAATTGTAGCAAGCTATCTGAGTAAGAAACAAGAAATAACTTCCTACAATATATGAATTATATGAGAAAGTCTTAAGGCTCTTTTGACTTTTAAAATGACCTATTTTAGCAGAGCATTATATCTCCATCATTATGCCTCTTTTCGTCTATGTCTCAAAAGGGAAGGATCATAGTTGATGCTTATTTTAAGTTGAGAGGATCAATGAAAGCCTGATGGAAAAGCCCTTTGTGTGATGTAGAAGAAAGACACCGTTAAGTAAAAATATGAAATCAAACTCTATGGAGACAGGTACACGGAGGGGTGATTGATTGGCTTTCCTTTTGGGCTTTTTGTAATTTTATGAAAATGTAATTCAGAAAC
Organism: Ursus maritimus; assembly: GCF_017311325.1. NCBI lineage: Eukaryota > Metazoa > Chordata > Mammalia > Carnivora > Ursidae > Ursus > Ursus maritimus. The sequence continues at coordinate 14,305,456 of NW_024425675.1, forward strand.
ACGGGGAAAGCCATGTAGTCTGGCTTGGGAGAGTCGGGGAACTGCGTGTACCCCAGTGTAGGGGAGGGGAGAGCAGCCATCGTCCCTGGCTGTTCGACACTTGGCAGATACTCATAAGTCTCTCCAGATCACACATCAAAAGCCAAGTGGTGGTAATTACTCCTGAGGCTCCTAAATGTTACGTTTTGAAATGGGAATTAATACCAGGCAAAAAGTGCCATGTTTTAGGAAAGATCCAGTTTTCTTCTTCCTCATGGTTTTGTTCTTTTAAAAAGAATTATTTGAGATGAACCGATATGTATGGCCCCAAAAAGAAGTCAACCTAACCTTATTCATAAGGCGGGAGAATGTTGAAGTCTGAACAATGTTGCACTCCAAGGTCATTTTGAAGGACGGGATGTGCAATAATTAGAACAGGCAGAAATTAAACCACAATGAACAGTAATCCTAAAGAAAATTAAAACACAGAAAACACTGCATTATTTATTTGGATTCAATGGGAACTTGCCAAGGGAGAGGCAGCTGGCTTTCTGCTCTTCGAAATGTTTGTAGACTAGAGGAGAAGCTGTCAATCAGAGTTAAGCCCTCACTTAATTCTTGCTCTTAGGCCAGATCTAACTGTATGGTGAAGTGGGGGATAGACATAGTTAACAACGTGACTCGGGACAGCAGAGACACGGACCCTTGTGACAGGTAGACCGGAGCTTGGATTCTGTCTACGCCAATTTCATCATCACCACCTGCCATTTAGGCTCTGTCCTCAGACCTTGGGGCCTTAGGGGTTGATTTTAGAGGCAAACAAGGCCTGGCTTTGAAGGACAGCATCTGCCTTCAGCTCAGGTCATGATCCCAGGGTCCTGGGTTCAAGTCCCGCATCGGGTTCCTTGCTCAGTGGGGAGCCTGCTTCTCCCTCTGCCTGCCACTCCCCCTCCTCCTACTCTCTCTGACAAATAAATAAATAAAACCTTTAAAAAAACAAACAAAAATCTGTAACTTCTGAGATTATTATAAGAATTACGTATTAGCTCTTATTTGTAATTAAAACACTTGGCAGAGTGCTCAGTAACTGGAAGTTTTGTTATTGCTGTGAAATAAATTAGAAATTGAGACACGATCTTGGCATAAGAATGTTTAAAGAGTCACTTTGTTTTGTCTTTGGAGAAAAACGAATAGTATTTCCAGCCTTCAAACTGATCCCATTTATATAACAATTTATTTTATTTTATTTGGACTTCCTTGAAGTAACATTATTTTGATTACTGTCACTCACAGTTTTGTATGAAACATAATCATGAAACAGGTTGCAAAATTTTCCTGGGAGCTAATGTCCGTTATAGAATTTTCACTGATGAGCATAGAACTTGATCCTTTTAATGAGAATAAGCATACTGACTTAATGATTCCCATGTATTCAAGGTGAAAAAAAATTCTCATTAATGCAGCTTGGCACAACACATATTATTATAAGTTCACAAATGAATTGTTTCCCAAGTTAGGCTCAGGACCCTGCGATTTTCAGAGAAATCCTTAATGATGTCTTGCTTCCTCACAAGCATTAGGATAAACATCAAGGTTATTTAAATGTCAGCATTTAAATAGGATGAAGGAGATGGAAGGAAGATGGAGGAGAACCTATATTTCTGTTGCAGTTCTGTATTTTAATTTAAAAGGGTAGAAACTAGCGCTTCAATTCTGCGTCTGCTTCATTAAGGGGCACACGGTCCAGACTTAGGTTTGGATCTGAAGGAGATCTGTCAGGGTCCATGGCAATTTCCAGGCTATGTGGATACGGGAAGGCACCTCACTGCGATGGGCTTGCTCGCGGGGGGCGTCCCCCGTTCTGTCATCTGTGCTCTGGCGTTCTGTGCGCAGTGACTTTGATAAAGAGAAGCCGATAATCATCTATAGCGTTAGTTACTGCTAGTATTACTCATGGGCTTACTCTTGCCGTCCGTCATGCTTAGTACGGTCTTGGCAAGTCCAGAATTTCTGCTCTTTTTCATCCAGAAATGCATTTATTTTGTGACCATTGTTATGGATAACCATGCTGTGTATTACACATAATCCGAGACTGAGAGAGGAGTCTAGATGCTTCTGCAGGGCGACTCTTAGGGCACTTTCCACAGTGTGTCAAAGGCCTGATTGAATTTTTTTTCTCCCCAGCCAGGTAGACTGTGGTTCCGTGAGCTCAGGGAATGTGGCCAGTCCTATTTTTAACCTCAGCACCAGACGTAGTGCCTGGCATGTATTAGCATCCAATAAATGTTTTAATGAATAAATAAAACTGTGTGGCCTTTTGCCTCACAGTCGCACGGCACATAAGTTTACTTTCAGACTCACTTCCACTCAGAACTCTTAATGAGGCCCTGACCTGTTTTGCCAGACGCCTGGCTCCCTTCTCCTTCCGTTTTTCTCCTAGCAGAGATGCATTGCAATGTCTCAAAGATTTGTCTGTTAAGGAATTATGGGGGACGTTGTCTGCTCTGACTTACCTGAGTCAGAACAGGTTAAGGGCTGAAATCAATAGTCCCCAGTTCTGAGCACAAGAGAGGTGTTACTTCTCTATCGAGAAATGGGCCGATGCAGCCAGGCAACAGACAGGATGGTGTGGGGGCCTGCTTCGTGCGTTCAGTGATGCAGGCCTCTTCTGTTCAGTGTCTCCGCTACCCCCTTGGGTGTGAGAGTGCTGCCCTGGGTGAGTTACATCTAACAGGTAGGCAAACGGAGCAGGGAACCGTGGTGGGTCACGAGTGGTCACAGGGGCTGGGGCTGGGAGCTGTGAACTTCACATCCATCCACATTCCACGGGACAGAGTTCAGTCGTGTGCACTTGTCTCACTGCAGGGGGTCAACGAGGAAGACAAAAAGGTGGAACTGGTGGCCATCGTCAGTCCCTGTCACAAACCTTTTATCAGTAGTCTATCCTTTTAGACGAGGCAGAAATACCGTAGTCCTCCCTTATCTGTGGGGGATACATGTCAAGACCCCAGTGGACGCCTGAAACCACTGATAGTACTGAACCCTATATATACTATGTTTTTGTCCTATGCATACATACCTACGATAAAGTTTAATGTATAAATCAGGCACAGTAAGAGATTAACGACAACGAATGATAAAAGAGAACAGTTATAACAATATACTGTAATAAGAGTGAAGTGAATGTGGTTTCTCTCTCTCTCAAAATACCTCACTGGACTGTGCTCGCCCTTCTTCTTGTGACGGTGTGAGATGACAGAAGGCCTGCATGAGGAGGTGAAGTGAGTGAGTGGCGTAGGCACCGTGACCCAGTGTCAGGTCACTACTGACCTTCTGATGGTAAGTCAGAAGGAAGATCATCTGTTTCTGGGCCATGGTTGACTATGAGTAAGCGACACTGTTCAAAGCGAATCCGCAGGTGAGGGGGGACTGTATAGTGCCGACTGTTTGGTGCGTCCATTCAGCCTTTAAAATGCTTGCCATGTTCTCACAAGAGCTGAATTTGAGTTTCAGGGAGAAGTAGGCATTCTTTATGGTAGAATTAATACTTTGAGTTGAGAGCCCTTTTTCTCTCTTGTTTTGACTGTAGACCCATCAAGCCTAGTTCAGTCCCAGATGAGACTGATACCTAGTCTAAGGTGAGCAGTGAGACCATGTCGTAGTATGATGAAGAGTGGACAAAAGTTCAAGTGTGAAATCCAGACTTGATTTTTTTTTCAAAGTTAATGAAAAAATATTTTTAAGTTAATTTGTACTATCACAAAAAGTATAAAAGTAAAGAAAGTAAAACTCGTAGTGTACCCAGCTGGCCATATCCTGAACTGAGAAGACTCACATGGTGTCTAGGAAATTATTTCCTCAATACCCGTCTCCCCCCGGTAAGAACCTTAGCCTGTCCCCATTTGAAAATCGGAGCTGGCTGGAAGACAGCTGCCAACTGCCAATGGACAACTGTGTTGTGTCCAACTTTATTAAGCCATGGAGATTTATTGTATTTTTTTAAAAACTGAGATATAGTTAATATGTAACATATTAGTTTCAAGTGTACAGCATAATGATTTAATATTTGTATATAGTGTGAAATGATCTCCACAGTAGGTCTAGTTACCATCCCTCATCACACATAGTTACATTTCTTTTCTTGTGACAAGAACTTTTTTAAAAAATTAATTTATTTATTTGAGAGAGAGAGAGCATGTGGAGGGGGCGGGGAGCAGAGGGAGAGAGAGAATCTCAAGCAGACTACATGTCCAGCACGGAGCCCCATGCAGGGCTTGATCCCACAACCCTGAGATCGTGACCTGAGGCGAAATCAAGTCGGATGCCCAGTCGACTGAGTCACCCATCTCGTGACAAGAACTTTTAAGATCTACTCTCTTAGCAGCTTTGAAATATACTCTGCGGTATTGTTAAGTGTAGTTATTATTCTGTATGTTATCTCCCCAGGACTTACTTATTTTAGACCTGGAAGTTTGTACCTTTTGACCACCTTCACCCATTTCGCTCATCCCCTACCAGTTGCCTCTAGTAACCATCGATCTGTTCTCTGTGTATTTTCTTTTGTAATTTTTTTAAAGTTTACATTTACTTGCCATGACTGTGCGTGAATCAGACGTATAATGTAATGGTATACAGGTAAGTTTTGAGGATGGTATATTGTGAAAATTATTTTTGAGTCATATTCTTTGTGAAAAAGCTAGTTTCTGAGACCATTGAGTGACTTAAAAAATTGACATTTCCTTTTGGGCTCATATGTAACAATTCACGAATTTGCTCTAGAAAAGAACTTAGTTCATTTCAGCTCAGGAGAGATACATCTAAGTGTAAAAATTATGAATAATCTGAAGGCTTCAAAGAGTTTGTGGAAATTCCCAATTTTTTACTACAGGATAGCAAACACACTGAGAGAATCTGGCCTCTTCCAATGGGTTCTGCCTTTTTTTTTTTTTTTTTGTCATGCAAACTTGTGCATGTATTTTATGAAGTGTTAATGCAGTTAGTATCTAATGTTCCTAATTTATGCAATTGGATATTTCATAAATGGGCTTTCTGCATGCAAGCATTTGTACACATTAATATTTATGCAAGTATTCAAATCAATGCAAGGGCATCTGTCTGCCTATGTGATAAAAATATGCATATGCATGAACATTTGTACCAGGGGATAAGTCCCCAAAGTTAGTGATTGCTGAGGTTACAGTTTTCAACTTTTGTCCTCTTGACAAAATTTCTTTGACTAGAAAAGACATGCAGAGAAATAGCACCGTCATTAATATTGACAAATGAAATCGTTTTATTTAACTGTATTAAATAGATGTAAATGACAAGTCTATGGAAGTTTCTTTAATCAGCAATGTCATGTGTTTTAGAAAATGTGGCATTTGTCACAAAGAGCATGCATTCTCATATATTGCCAATACAAAGAATATGCTGTTAGTAGTGAAATAATTTTTGCCAGAAATATTTTATTTCTTTATTATTTCTTTACTTATTTTAGCTTGAATTTGATCCTTAGCACAAACAGTACGGGAGTTCCTGGGCTGATTTTAGGATGCATATACGAATGTAAAAGGTGATGTAAGAGGGGTGGGGGTACGAAAAATTCTCATTCAAGTCCTCATGATCACTGTTGATGCACTTGTCCATGACATCGCAGGGGGTTGTGGTTCGGGCACCTTTCCCAGGATGGAAACCCCAGTCCCTGGGGCCCAGCCTCCCTGGGCAAACTAGGGAGCCTTCCCTAGGAGGCCAGGCCCTTCCAGGGCACTGCTTTGGAGCATTGCGATTGATAGGCCTCATTGCTTGGCGATCTACTGACTGACCTCCATCCCACATCTTTGTTAGTCTAGAGGAAGATCGCTCCTTGATCTCTTCATACTTCTTTTTTTTTTTTTTTTTAAGATTTTATTTATTTATTTGACAGAAACAGACAGCGAGAGAGGGAACACAAGCAGGGGGAGTGGGAGAGGAAGAAGCAGGCTCCCAGCAGAGAAGCCCGATGTGGGGCTCGATCCCAGAACGCTGGGATCACGCCCTGAGCCAAAGGCAGACGCTTAACGACTGCGCCACCCAGGCGCCCCGATCTCTTCATACTTCTAATTCTGCTTTGTCTACTCATTAGGTTCAACTGGCAAAGTGTTTCTCTTAATTTATAAACTTAGTTGTTGGTGCCCATGTTTGTATTTTATGGCAGGCCCAACCCCCAGAGTTGATTCTGAAATATCCGTTTTGCAGTTTAAAGATGTGTTAAAGATTTTTCTTCTATCTTTCGTTTTTTTTTTCTTTCTCTCTTTCTTCCGTCCTTCCTTTTTCTCTTTCTTTCTTTCTTTGCATTCCTTTGCGGAGGAATTTGCAATCTCCCAGCTGTTTGGAAGGAATTGAGAATTGCGGTGTGCCTTTGTCATGCTTGAGTGACATCTTCCCAGTAAAATTTTTGTTGGCTGGCTTTAAGCTGAGATGTCAGGGAATTAGTGCTGTTTTTGTTTTGTTTTGTTTTTCTTATGGGAAAAGAAAGGTTGAGAATTATGAATGCCTTAGGTATGAATTGAAAGGAATTGCTTGCTCAGTTATGCTGTCCTTTCTCAAAGCCCCAGTAGTGCTTGTTTTCCATGATTCACTGAAGGGAAGGTGCAGGGTTTGTGTCTGTGTGTCATATGTGGAGGGCAAGGCTAACACTATCCATGTGACAGAGGTGGCTGGTTAAAATGTTCTTGGCCTCTAATGGTCATAGAGTGTTGCATGCTTCGGATGTTTTCTAGTTATATCATTCTAGGCAAACCCCATGGTATAGAGACTGGGCCTGGATCCCATATGGTTCTTATGAATTGGAGGAGACTCAGAATGATTTGCAAGGATTTTGTCTTGTTGGTCTTTACTTGGTCCGCCTCTAAGCAAAGTCCTTCTGTTCAGGCACAAAGCAGAGGGGGCATCAAGCGTAGAAATTTTCCGGTGGGAAGGAGTTCTGTATGTTGTGGGCATGGGGATAAGGCTAGAGTGAGCAAAGGAGAAAGTGTGTAGCATGTAAAGGACAGAGAAGGCAGGGCCATGATAAGAGTTGGTATTTTACTCTAGCTACAGTGGAAGCCATTGAAAATTTTAAAGTAGGAGCGTGGCACAATTTGATTTACATTTTCCAAAAGATTACTTGGCAGATGTGTGGGGAAACAAATGGATCACATGGGACCAAGAATGAACACAGGGAATGATTATGTGGACAGGTAAGGTAGGCTGGTTTGGACTAAGCCGGTGGTAGAAATGGAGAAAAGAGGACAATTCTGTGGTTTTTTTTGGAGGTGCGTCTCCTTCAGCTTCGTGTTGAAGAATGACATGTGGAGAAGGAGGGAGCAGAGAAAACAGAGGCGTGTCCTAGAATTTTGGTTCTAGCAAATGGGTGAGTGGTGTGGCCATGTCACTTAGACGAGGGAGACCAGGGAAGAAGCAAGTGGCGGAAGGCAGAAATGCCACTTGGTTGGATCTGGACATCCACACGGAGGTGACCAGTAAGCTCTTCTCCCTGCAGCATGGGAATTCACAGGAGAGAGCAGGGAAGGAGGTATAAACTGAAGCGAGACATCAGCACCTAGATGGTATTTCAAACCCTGGAATAGCCTGAGGTTGCCTAGAGAGAAAAAGTGTAGAGATGAGAAGGGGAGCCAGGACCAAGCCCTCCACTCTCTACCTTGCAGAGGTCTGCTGGAAGGGGAAGAAGGAGACAAGGTGGGTCTAGGGAGATGACAGAGAAGTTAAGGTAAATTAGGAAACAGAAACCAAGGGAGGAAAGCATTTTTAAAAAGGACAGAGCTCAAATGGCAAATGCTGCCGAAGGGTCAAATAGAGGGAGGGCACTGAGAAGCTCATTAAATCTGGCCATCTAGGGAGTTGCTGACCTTGGCAAGGGTAGTTTCAGTGGCGTTGTGGGGAGGAGGGTCAGGTTGGAGTGGGAGATGATGAATTGGAAATAGTGAATAGAGGTAACTTGTTCAGTAAGTTTTGCTGTGAAGGGCAGCAAAGAAGGGACTGAAGCTGGAGGTAAATGTCAGGTCAAAATATTTTTGCTATATTGATCTTTCTGTTGTTGTTTGGTTTTCATATGAGAGCTACCAAAGCATATTTGAATTAACATTGATGGAATCGATCCAGTGGAGTTGAAGCTGATGATATGGTAGGGGGGAAGCAGGGGGAGAGAGAGAGAGGGAGATAGGGATGGCAGGAATCAAATTCAAAGCACACGTGAAGGTGTCGCCTTTGATAGGATCCAGGAATGCTTCTTCCTCTATACCAGGAGGGAAAGCAGAAGGTGAGAAGTGGCAGAGGGCAAAGCTCTTGATTTTTCTGGATCTGTGCCTCTGGGCTCTGCTCACTGTACCTTTCCACTGCCTTCCTCTGATCTCCTCTTTCTCTGTGTTTCAGAGCTGGCTCAGCACGAGTCCACTCTCAGCTCAATTACCCATCCTGCATACGTCCAAGTCCTTCTGTGGGCCTTTTCAAGTAATGGTGTAGCCAGACTCATTCTGGAATAAGTCTGAGTAATTCTTTTCCCTTGATGCCGCGCTGCCCAGGAGGGTAGCTGACTGGCCACATGTGCTACAGAGTGCCCGAAATGTGGCTTGTGTAATGGAAGAATTGAACATTTAATTTTTTAAAATTTAACATTAAAACTGATACTTGATTCAATTATTAGAAAACTTTTACTATGATTGGGATGATTTAGATATCTGAATCTATACCAAGTATCTTTGATAAAATTTAGCATCTGGATTGTGAGTATAAATTGTACACTGGGGGCGCCTGGGTGGCTCAGTCAGTTAAGCATCTGCCTTTGGCTCAGGTCATGATCCCAGAGTGCTGGGACTGAGTCCTGCATTGGGCTCCCTGCCCTTGGCAGGGAGGCTCCTTCTTCCTCTGCTACTATCCCCACTTGTGCTCTCTATCAAATAATTAAATAAAGTCTTTTAAAAAAAACTTAAAAAAAATAAATTGTAGCCTGATTTCCAAGACTTAGCTAAAAAAATATATAAACTCACAGATAGCTTTATATTGACTGCATGCATGTTAAAAGGACAGTAATTTGGATATGTTGAGCTAAACTATATTGCTAAATTAATTTCACTTGATTTTAAAAATTTTCTTTTTTTAAAAGTGCCTCTTAGGAAAGATCAAGTTAATACGTAGCTTACATCACATTTCTATTGGATGGTACTGTTTTGCGGGCTGTGCCTTTAAGAAAGGCTCCTATTTTAGGTATACACTTGGTCCTGACTGCGTAGGCGTCAACCGTATCTCACCCTAAGAAGCAGTGACTGTTTAGGAAACATGACCTCTCAAGGTTGGTGCAAAACCGGGATTTGAACCCCAGCTCTCTGGCTGCCCCCAGGCTGTGCCCTGGACCGCATGCCACATGGAAGTCATTTGTGCATTCCTGTGCATTCCTGCTCTCGAGTTCTTTTGTGTTTACCCTAGCAAAGGATATTTACATGGACCCTTAAAGACAGAATTTGGTTTTTAACTGAAGCGGTTGAAATTATGACTCTCGGGATATGGTTTTAATGTACTGTTACTGACTTGGCTTTGATTTGACTGAGGATACACAGTTTACAGTTAGGCCTCTCTCGGTCCTTGAATTCAAAGACTAACCGTCAGCTCTTTCATGTGTCTTATTTACTACTAATGATGACCACCGTTTGCTCCGTGCACTGGGTCTCCTATTGCCAAGTGCCGGCAGGCACTTCGTCCATCATTCCGTATTTGATGATTCCCTCCTTTCGTCTTGCGACTGTTCAGCTTTCATTAAGAATCCCCGTGAAGAAAAGATTTATATACTTCTTAGAGGAATAATTCAAAATTACTACAAATTTCACACAGTTAAGCTAATGTCTGTGATCTACCACAGTGTTCCGTGGGCCTCTGAAGGTCAGTACGTCCCAAACTGAGCTCGTTATCCTTTCCTCTTATTCTTCTTTATTCCGTGTCTCATTTGGTCTCATTGCCACACATTCAGTCACCAGCGAGAAACCTCCACCATCTCCAGCTTCTGCTCTTCCATCGGCCCCTGCAAGCAGCCGTCCGTGGTGTTCGAGCGACGTTCCCAGCCCCTCCAGCCCCACATCCCTTCCTTCCACCCACTGCTACTGCCCAGCCAGACCTTCGGCATCTCTACCTTTTCATCTGGCTCCAAGCCATCTGTGATCTCTTTCCAAAGAGGGGCCTTTGTGTCTCACCTTTGAGTCCTGGGGTCTGAGAGGACAGCTTGTGCTATTGACAGGAGTATTCATAGGGTGTGTTTCTCTCTTCACGGGCAGCTATCCTCCCTCACTCCTGAATCCCGTTAGCAAAGCTTATCGGGATGAGTCTTCGGCAGGGTGCATGATCAGCATCGCGCTGCAGGCTCTCGCCGAATGCAAGAGTGCACGTTATGCCCACGTACCGCCTTGGCTCACACAGATCCAACGAAAATCTCTCCCTGGCCATTCCAGCTAATGAGGGACAGATTTCTTTCTTGGAGTCTAAGTCCTGTAGTAATATGTCCCTCGAGAATAGAATTGGCTGGAAATCCCTAGAATAGGATATATAATACTCAATAACCTTGGGACAAACTGTGGGTAATTTCCATATAGGTATAAATATAAGCTGAGCACTTGGCTCATTGTTTATGGGCCAAAGCTTGCAATAGGAAATTAAAAAGAAAAGAAAAGAAAAAGTGAAAAAGGGACTGCGAAAGAAGCAGGATTTCATATAATCACATCCCAAGTTTGTTTAAGTCCTCTTTGAAAAATTAGTCAAATTTTGTAAGGATAGCAGAAGAATCCCATGAATATAAAGCACGCCTACATCTCCATGTTACCGTTTCTTCAGCGTTTACCTTGGGTCTCTCTCCAAACAGGATATAATTTCAGAACTGAGTCTACAACCATCCTGCCCCTGGTGAAAGGGGAATAGTTATTTCTGTCTACAGCATAGCAACAAGATACCAGTAGCTACTCAGGCAATTTGGGGGGGCATCAGATGAAGAGATATTGGTATTTTTATATGGCATATAGGATTTCATAAGAGGTATAATGGGGAGTTTAGTTAAAATGTTCTTTTCTGCTCTGTCTCAATTTACTGGTGGCAAGTCTTGGAATGGTGGGTCCCTATAGCTGCCCCCCACCCCCCAGGTCCCCTGATGAATAAGAATATTGTGAAAAGCCTTAGAACTTTTGAAGAATGAGTGGATTTTTAGCTAGAGGCAAAGTAGAAACTTTGTACTGTCAGTTAGAGAAAGCTCTCTCTGCCTAGATTCTCTGACATGAATCAATAGTCAATACGGTAACCCCCAACTCAAAATGGTGTGCTCTTGATTTTGTTTTTTAAATTTTGTTGTTCTCCCTGGAATTCCAATAGTTGGGTTCAGTGTAGTTAACGAACATCTCCTTTTCTAAAAGTGAAAGCTAAGGACATGCCAGTAATTCATATAATAATTGAGGTCAAGAAGAAGAGAGAAGCTAGAAGAGAAGCTAAGTGTGTTTGGTAGAGAGAGGAATCCATGCTTTTGGAGAGTGGATGCTTTGGGAAAGGGGACAGAGCAGGACCAGTGAAGAGGAGAAAGTGAAGGATTTGGAGCAACTCTGCCCTGAGGACAGGGAAACTTTTGGGGTCCAGGGTACTGAGTTGTAAGAGGGGAAAGATAGACTTGCTTTTTCAGAATGTTCCCAGGAGTCATCCTATGTTGATATAAACGGTGCATCCATATGATGGAATATTCTGCAGCCATTAAAGAAACAAGGTAGATTCATGGTTAAAAAGAAAGTACAAAACAAACTACAGTACACTCCCATTTCTGCTTGTAATTTTGATAGGTTAATATGCATATATGCATGCATTTGTTTGCCTGAATATTTGCAGAGTATTTCTGGATGAAATGTAATATACAGTAAGTTGACTGCCTCGGGAAATGAGCCTGGGGACCCGGGTCTGAGGTAGGATTTTTGTTTGCGATTTGGGGGGTACAGTTTGGCCTTTTATGTACATTACCTTTAAGCTTAAAAAAGGAACTAGCTGAAAGTTTTCTAGGATTGTTCTTACCCCTAGGAAATTTGGTGTGTGATGGGGGGAGGGAGAGGAAGGTGGCTGGGGTGGGGGATGGGGAGGTGGGAGGAGAAGGCAAGGCGGGAGGTGGGGAGCAGGCACATAATCTCTTTGTCCTTTCTTCTGAGTCACAAAGCTCAGGGCTCTTGTACGCCAGGACTCCTCTAGTTTTATTACCTCAGCTGGATTATGGTTAAATAAGCTTTTTCTGGGCTGACCTGGAACTGAACTACTATATATAATCTCTTTCTGTGGGGGAAACTCTACGGTGTTCCAGAGAGCGTACTAAACTAAATTGTCTCCACCCATCCTCTCTCAATATTATGTCTATTATCTACCTAGTAAAAAAAAAAAAAAAAAAAAAAAAAAAAAAAAAAGGAGGTCCTGCCTGTCCACATTCCTTCCCACTCATCTCATCAGAAGTGACAGAAGTGCTATATGCAGTTATGTGCTTACATACTTTCTGGGTTTTCATTTGTTCCAGCAAGATACTGTTTCGCACTTTCTTTTCCAACTAGCTTGTAATTTTCTGAGGAAGGGTAGTAACTTCTATTTGTTTCCATGCCTAGTAGAGAAGTCTAGGCATTCAGCAACTATTTGTTGGATCATCGGTTAAGGTGTGGGTGGGTGTCTAATCGGATTGGTCAGTGTAAACTGTCATAGATAAAACTTTCTTGGTCTCAGAGACATTGTAGCAAGGACTTTAGTGTAGCACTGGGATTCTCAACACTGCCAGTGTTGACATCTTGGTCCTGAGCGTTCCTTGCCACTGTCTTATGCCTTCTCGGAGGTTTAGCAGTGTCCCTGGCCCCTCCCCACAAAATACCATTATGGACCCCTGTTGGAACATTCAAAAATATCTGCAGACATTGCCAAATGGCTCCTGGGGGCAGAATCACCCTAGCTGACAATCACTGATTTGGAGTGATTTTGGATTTTCTGTTCGGTCTCCAAGAATTGTTCTATATTGGGAAAAGAATGTTCAAATCTTGGAGACCTAGGGGTGGGGTCAAATCAAAGCTTTCTGAAAGCTTACACTGTGCTTTTGTGTGGAATTAGAAAAGGTGCCCCTCCCTCCCCCCAGCACACAATTAGAAAAGGACCAGCAAAGGGAGGTATAGGCTGGAATTCATCCTTCATTTGTCCCCTCCGNNNNGCTGGGTTTTTGAATAGGAGGAGTTCCTATGGCCTGGAAAAGTCTAGAAGTCTACCTGACTTGGGAAATAACAGGTTCTGGGAGCCAGGACGTGTGTGAAAGGATGGAATGACAGACTAGACTGGCTTCCGCGTGAAGTCAGCTGTGCTGTCATCGCTTCCAAACAGCACATCAAGAAAACATTTGCTCAGGGGCGCCTGGGTGGCATAGTCCTTAAGCATCTGCTTTCGGCTCAGGTCATGATCCCAGCGTTCTGGGATCGAGCCCCACATCGGCCTCCCTGCATGAGAAGCCTGCTTCTCCCTCCCCCACTCTCCCTGCTTGTGTTCCCTCTCTCGCTGCCTCTCTCTCTGTCAAATGAATAAATAAAATCTTTAAAAAAACAAAAAAGAAAACATTTGGTCATTAAACGGACAAGGGGCCGATTGTACTTTTCAGGAGCATTCTTCTCACAAATGTTTATTGAGCAGCTACCATGTGCCAGGAGGAAAATTACTCCCCCCGCCCCCCAGCCCTTATTTCTCAATGAAGCATTCTATTTCCGTGCTCTTGGTATGATCATTTTATTTGATATTGTTCAGAATCTTTCTTATTAATACAGTCTTCTTTTTTTTCCCCTTCCACTTAATTTACTCACTTTTGGAAGGACCAATTATAATTAAAAGCGAGAGGAACGGCAATCAAAGACGTGGCTGGAATTCTCAGAATAATTCTTAGCTGTGTGTCAGGGCTCCGTGAGCGCACACACATGCTGGGCGGCATTCTGGAGACCCTCTTTAACGGTTCTTATATATTTATACGTTACCCTCCAATGCATTGGCTCATCAGTTCCCAAGGCAGTTTGTAAAATCTCCTTCCCTGGAGGTCTTTAAAAATAGAACTAAATACCCATCTGTCCAGAATGGTTTTGATGCAGTCCTGCTGATTAGAAGGAATAGGGCGAGATTTTTCTGTCGAGGTTCGTTTCAGTCTTGAGTGCTCTTAAGTGGATAAATTTCCTTTTTGGTGGGGGAGGGAGGGATGTAAAGTGATACTCTATGAATTTATTGATGTATCACTCTATGCGTTCTGGTTAAATAGAATAGATTGTATACTTCTCATGCTTTTAATGTTTCGGAAGCACTTGCGAGCATCCGGGGCCTCACAAACAAACGTGTGAGGTAGGTGGGGCCCTTCTCTGGGTCCCCCTGGCACAGAGGAGTCAGCGAGGCACACAGATGTTCAGCTATCGGCCCAGACTCCGTGCGGGGAGGCCGTTCCTACTGCCAGCCCTCCAGGTTCATCGTGCTCTTTTCTTCTCTCTTTTTCCCCCTCTCCCCACCTCTTATCATCATGCTCTTTTCTCTTGACCCTTGTGTTTCTTTGTGTTTGTGACTTTTGCTCTATTTTTTGGATATAAAGACAATTGACTGGGAGCCAAAAAATTAAGAAAAAATTTGGGAAGCCTATTTGGGACCATTACCTTTTCTATTTCCTCTTTCAAGAAAGTGCATTTTCATGTAAAATTGTAGTAAAAATTATTGCCTCCCTCACACTCCCCCCACACATATGTTCATGTATATGTATTTATATGTATGTGTATGTGAGCTTGTGTGTGTTTGTATACATATAGGAGAGCAGGGGTATGTGCGTATATACGTGGATATATAAGGATAGCAGTGTGTGTCTTCCTGCATTGGTCAGGGTTCA